>NC_057809.1:488862524-489213600 GCF_018294505.1 Triticum aestivum | reverse complement strand
TTGTTAGAAGCAACTCCACTACCACCCCCTCCAACACTCTAGCTCTGTCTCTCTCCCAACCTTATTCCTCTCCTACACATATGCATGGATGCCGATCGATCTCCCTTAATACATGAGGTAGATCGATCTCCCTTAATACATGAGGTAGATCGATCTCCCTTAATACATGAGGTAGGCCTCTCTCCTCCTCCCACATATACCAGCCTTTGTACCTCTATAGTTAATTAGGCCTCCCTCCCCCCCACAACACATCGATAGTCGAGCGTTGTAGGTAGGTATCCATGCCACAGAGACAAACTGCACATGTCCCCTCTCACGTTCCAGTAGGCCAGCCACTCTATATCTTTGACGTGGGCACACACAAATTCGATGGCACTATTTATTGATCGCGCGCACACACACACACATCATCCCTCTCTTCGATTTTATGGACACCTGAAGCCGATGATACCTCCACTCTCTTCTCGTGGATCGCCCCCTCTATATATATGATATATCCAAGACTCTATTTCACACACATTGCATATGTTACATTTTTTGATTGACCCCACCCCCACCCCCAAAAAAAACTCTCACGAACCCACACACTATACTATCTCTCTACGTCTGTATCTCTCTCACACAACCCCACGTAGGTGGTTTACGTATACAAGAAGAGAATAGGTGCACCGTGCACGTACTCACACTTCGTGCCCAGCCACACCTGCGCGGGTACACGGTGGAGCTCATTTATGTACGAAATGGCAGCCCATGTGCTAATTTGAACGCGTGTAGCGGTTGTTTACCTACGGAGGTTGTGTACCACGCGTGCACGAAACAAAGTTCGACTTGATGCGTTGGCGCGTTATTTTTAAATAAAGTTATATCGCTTAATGGCACATACACAGAATATAAAATGAATTTTATGGAGAAAAAGGTAGTCCGCTCCACTATATACAATGGAGCCTGCCTGCCTGGTTTGTCTCTCTTCAGAGTATCTCACACAAGGCTGCGGTGGCCTCTCTATCTCTCGCCGCTGGTCACTGATCTGGCCGCATCCCGTCCGTCGGCGGAAAGGGAGGACGTGCATCGTTTCTCCGCTTGACGGCGCTGAGGCAGCACGCCCCGATCTGCGATACACGCTGTTCTCTCTGACCAAGCTCCGGCGTGGTAGGGCCTACGCCACATGCTCGCTTCCGCAGTATGGGCAGATTCCGCCCGCTGCCGCTCACCTAGTTACACCCCCGACGACCTCCAGGTATCCCCTCCGGTCTTGCTCCACTGCCCGTCTTCTCACGTCGCTGCATGTGGATCTTCCATAGTTCTTTGCCCAAAACGTAGCTCGTCCGGCGTACTTTCCATATTGCAATCTCGTCCTCACACCGTTTTAGACAAACACAACTGTGTTGTTATCTTCCCTTAGGACAAGGACTATGCTTCTTTTTTGTCGTCGCATGTGTCATCAACTGTTATTGGCCAGTAATTGTTTCCTTTCTACCTCTTTTTTGCAAACATGGCTATCCATTTCACCTCGTTGCTATTGCGACCTTTTGGCGAACTGCACAAATCACTTTTTTCTTAAGAGTGTTTTGTGCAGTTCTACCAAAATGTCACACGGGCAACGTCTCTACATTGTAGTGCGACTGCACAAAGGGAGATTGGTTTTGCTCTATCCTCCTCATCCAACTCCGAGCCTAATCTTCTCCAACTAGTTAGTCTTAAGAGAGACCGCAAAGGTGACCGACTTCTATTTGTGTGTTTATTGTTTCATCAGCAGTCCTCTATTATCGTAATCACACTTAATATCTTTGGAACAGGGACGCTCAGCTCTATTTTAGTGGAACTGCACAAAATGATCGGAATGTTGCATGCTCCAGACAACTACTTTTTTCCCAACATGCCTTGTTGATTTAGACAGAGCTGGGGGGACGTTGCTGCCAATGAAAGCATGGATCAATTTTAATTTAACACCTTCTCACAACTTTGTCTTCAGTTGTGATGTGAATATTAGCTTTAATTAGCAAGGAAGTTAGTTTTTTATTGTTTTCGAAAGAGCATCGATGGCAAGACACACGAAACAAAAGCTGAAGCTCACACCATTGTACAATTTCATGTTGCTGGAAAATTATTTGTATCTATACCTACTAATAAAGGGGCTATTGCTTCTTACCACCGTAAATTCGTCCATCATTGGTCAAACAAGTTTCGTCCATCGTCCCCTCGGTAGACTGGGTGAGGCATCGTAAAAGTTTCGTTAAAAGGAAAAAAGAAGCGTGATGTCAGGGGCCCAACTCGGCCGGTACATTAACTCTTAACGAGTACCCAAAAATTGTTTGTGAGTACGTAGAATCGAACTCGTGCCCTCCGCACCAGCTAATTAGCTTGATGCCAGCTGAGCTAGAATGATTCTGTTGATTGGAAGGTTTCGTCCCGTTCTAAAATAGTACCAGCTCGACTCCTTATGTGCAATCACACCAAATTATATACGTGCAGAACCTGCACATATTTAGAAGCTGGCTGCTGGATGATTCTACCTATAGATGATAAAAGAAAGCATGTAGCATATTCTCAATGAGAGATACGATGCTACACTGGAACGATGCAACACCCGGCCGATTAGATATGCCGATGCAAGGTCCGTCCAATAGACATGAGTGGAGTGTGGGAGAGGCTTCAAGCCCAGCTGGATTGATTTCGCCGGCAGCTAGAGAGGCCGCGGGTCGGTCTTTGGCTATGTACATTTATACTTTATTATTGTTTCTTACCATTAACCTGATCATACTTGAATTATTTGTTAGATAAAATGCTCAACACCTCAATCTTATCAGCAAGACAACAAGAAAAATAAGGTGGTGCCCGGACCAGAACCACAAACACATCGACCAAAATTGGAGAGGGAGATGACATCGTAGACCTTGAGTTCCTGTAAATAAGGTATGACAACATCATCACCACCATGAGCAATTTCCCAAAACATTCAAGATCGGACGCGAAGAGTTCGGACATAAGTGTTCCATTACCTCTTAAAACTGCTCACCGTGTGTTTGAGGTAACGTGTAATTAAATCTACTATTGATATGATAATAGCTAAGTTGACCAATATAATCTTTAACAACCATAATCAAATTTAATAATTCTCCTGCAACACCACCTTATCGAACCCGATGAATATTTGCAGTGCTATTTCTCGATGTCCCTTATGATGTATTGTGTACAACTATATACAAATAAAATATGGAGTTGTAAAAACAGGTGCTTTTTTTCTTTCATGGTGTTGCAACGGAGGAGTCCATGAGGTATGAGCTAAGGACATGAAAAGGTTTTTTCTCCCGTTGCAACACACATGTATGTTTCCTAGTAGTACATCAATTATGTAAACAAATGCTGGAAGATTGATAGCATTGCCAGAAGCCTCTTCGGCATCCGGGTCCATGTGCCATGCACAAAATTATACTCCTTCGTTCCTAAATATTTGTCTTTTTACAAATTTCAAATGGGCATATTTTAGAGTGTAGATTCACTCATTTTGCTTCGCATGTGTACTCTCTCCGTTGCTAAATACTTGTCTTTCTAGAGATTTCAACAAGTGACTACATACGGAGCAAAATGAGTGAATCTACACTCTAAAATATGTCTATATACATCCGTATGTAGTAGTTCATTTGAATCGATCTAAAAAGACAAATATTTGAGTAGTCACTCGTTGAAATCTCTAGAAAGACAAATACTCTAGAGTATATTTAAGAACCAAGGGGATAGTGCACATCCGCATGGGAGACTCAGACCGGTCGTTGCGCCGCATTAATAGTGAGTAATGAGCAGTCAAACCATAAGCCTCACCTTTCCCACTGTAAGTTGCTCGGAAGAAGCAACCATCAATACGTTCTTCTTCGAATCCGCTCATACTACTCCATCCGTCACTGCTTATAGAGCGTGCTTCAGAAAAAGAGAAAATCTCTGGGACCAAGGCGACTAGCGATCGGCCTGAAAAATAGCATTGGTAGTTATAGCACGGCGTCTATTACTAGAGGAAATAATGCGTACACACATGCATGTAGTGCTTCCACCACGGGTACACACATGCCTGCACTTAATCCACTCCGTAGTACTACATCGAGAGAAAATTGCGGTTACCACGCCCTAATTAATTGAGCATTAAACCAAATGCGTCTAAAGTCTCTCTAGTGGTGGAACTTCATTGAGAGAAATGCATCACAATGAAGCGCGCCCTATAAACTGTGACGGAGGGAGGAGTAGTATGAAGGTGCAAAACCAAGTACGTGTAGGCTAGTCGGTCAACGCACCTCCTCTTAGCATATCACTGACATGTGGGACCGGAGTGTGAGCAAACCGATCTCAATTGACAGCAAAATGGCCAACCCGACGTTCCTTGAGAGATACGAGGAGCGAGAACACACAGACGGGCTCGCACGGAGGCCAAGATATATTCGAGCATGGTTGATCGATATCATCATTACATGTTGGGCTGCCGTTTTCCGCTCTTCTCCGGAATAAATGTGTACTTTATCAGAGATTAAAAAAATAAGAGTACAGAGGCTCCACCATGCGGTTCTAGTAGTAGTACTACTCGTACTACTAAACCTTCCGCTTGGCTCTTCGCCTCTTCGTAAAGTCGAACAATGATGGTACTCCGCATGTTCGGTACTAGTACAATGTATGCCTCTGGCAATCTGACATCGAATGAATTGATGCATGTCCATCGCCTGGGCGAGGGTACGTTGCATTAGTCAAAAGGCGTAAGCGAGCTTCACCTTGTCCTGCAAGCTTCTCCTCGTTCTGCGAGTTGACGGGACACACCAACAAGTAGTGCTAGTCCATACTCCATCCTTTCCGGTTAATATGGCTTAATCTTTTTTGCAGGTAAGTGAGAAAGCTTTATTCATATATAAGCATTCTTAGGACGATCAGCCAAGACACTGGTCACTAGGAAGCGAGGTACCCCGCAAAAAAAGAAGTAGGAAGCGAGTTGTTTCATCAAGCCAGCTCTCGGCCACATTCAAAGTGTAGCAAGCACGGTTCGCACAAAGATGCGCCGCAAGGTTTGCTGACCTGTTTACATGCTGAATAACAAAAAAAGAGGAAATATTACCAAGCGCTCCTATTTGTAACAGGATATGAGCCAGCATTAAGCGAGAATTGTGGCGAGTGTTCCATGCAATCAACTTCCATTATCACATGCGAGAACCCTCGAAGAGAACCAAATATGTTGAAGATTGCTTTATCACATTTTAAAAATATAATAAAAGTGCAGACGCTCCTCCATCCGGTTCCTAGTACTAGTATAGTACATACATCTATAGACTATAGTAGTAGTAGTACTAGTAAACTTTGCGCTTGGTTGTTCGCCTCTTCGGGAAGTGCAACAATAATATTACTAGTACAGTGTATGCTTCTAGCAATCTGACACCGAATTAACTGTTGCACGTCGACCACCTGAGCGAAGGAGAGATTGCATTAGTCAAAAGTTTCTCCTTGTCCTGCGAGCCATCGCGTGCAAGCTTCTCCCGTCCTGCAAGCTTCTCCTCGTTCGGCAAGTTGATGGGACACAACAAAGTAATGCTAGTCCATACTGCCTCCTCTCCTGTTAATATGGCTTAATTTCAAACGAGATAAATACACTATCTGTCACTATATATTTGTAAAAATACGGTCAGTGGACTTCATAATATGCTCATTGCGCTCAATATATACATTTTCCGGTGTTTATACGGTCACTAGCTCACCCTGGCTGAGTATGTGTGTGCATGCACGTGTAGGTTGAGCACTTGAGCATGACCGTGTGTATTCCATCGTGTGCTCGAACATGCATGCATTAGGGCGTCGCGCGCATTTTTGCGTCCATGTGTACGTGTGACTGTTGCATACACGTAGGGGGAGTACGTGTAGGGGCCACTAAAGGAGCAGTCAAATCAAACAGTAAGTTAGTCGGAAGAAGCAACCATCATTTCACTCTTCAATGGCACGTACGCAATATAAAATGGTTGATATGGAGAGAAAAAGAAAACCACTATATATATACACTAGCAGGAGCCTAAGCTACAAGCCTGCTTGCTTGGGTTGCTCTCTTCACAAGCATAGAACGACGGTGGTCACACCGCTGGTCACATATCCGGCCTGATCCCGCAGCTGGGGGACGGGAGCAATGTTCTGCGTAGACGCGGTCGACATCAGCGAGGAAGAAAATCCACAGTCGGTGCGTCCCAATCGGGGGTCACCGCGGTATGGGCTGATGCCGCATCCCAACCGCCCTTCTAGCTACAGCCCAACGTCCCAAGTAGTCCATCTTCCTTTTGGAGCCGGCTTGCTGTTGGAGAACGTAGTAATTTCAAAATTTTCCTACGCACACGCAAGATCATGGTGATGCATAGCAACGAGAGGGAAGAGTGTTGTCCACATACCCTCGTAGACCGAAAGCGGAAGCGTTAGCATAACGTGGTTGATGTAGTCGTACGTCTTCACGATCCAACCGATCAAATACCGAATGCACGACACCTCCGAGTTCTGCACACGTTCAACTCGATGACGTACCTCGAACACCGATCCAGCCGAGTGTTGAGGAAGAGTTTTGTCAGCACGACGGCGTGGTGACGATGATGATGTTCTACCGACGCAGGGCTTCGCCTAAGCACCGCTATATGATCGAGGTGGATTATGGTGGAGGGGGGCACCGCACACGGCTAAGAGATCAAGAGATCAATTGTTGTGTCTTTGGGGTGCCCCCTGCCCCTGTATATAAAGGAGTGGAGGAGGGGGAGGGCCGGCCCTCTCTATGGCGCGCCCTAGGGGAGTCCTACTCCCACCGGGAGTAGGATTCCCCCTTTCCTAGTAGAACTAGGAGCCCTTCCAAGTAGTAGGAGTAGGAGGGAAGGAAAGGGAAGGGAAAAGGAGAAGGAAGGAAGGGGGCGCCCCCCCTCCCTAGTCCAATTCGGACTAGCCCATGGGGAGGGGTGCGGCCACCCTTTGAGGCCTTTCTCTCCTTTCCCGTATGGCCCATTAAGGCCCAATACGAATTCCCGTAACTCCCTGATACTCCTGAAAACACCCGAATCACTCGGAACCTTTCCGATGTCCGAATATAGTCGTCCAATATATCGATCTTTACGTCTAGACCATTTTGAGACTCCTCGTCATGTCCCCGATCTCATCCGGGACTCCGAACTCCTTCGGTACATCAAAACACATAAACTCATAATATAACCGTCATCGAACTTTAAGCATGCGGACCCTACGGCTTCGAGAACTATGCAGACATGACCGAGACACGTCTCCGGTCAATAACCAATAGCGGAACCTGGATGCTCATATTGGCTCCTACATATTCTACGAAGATATTTATCGGTCAAACCGCATAACAACATACGTTGTTCCCTTTGTCATCGGTATGTTACTTGCCCGAGATTCGATCGTCGGTATCTCAATACCTAGTTCAATCTCGTTACCGGCAAGTCTCTTTACTCATTCTGTAACACATCATCCCGCAACTAACTCATTAGTTACAATGCTTGCAAGGCTTATAGTGATGTGCATTACCGAGTGGGCCCAGAGATACCTCTCCGACAATCGGAGTGACAAATCCTAATCTCGAAATATGCCAACCCAACAAGTACCTTCGGAGACACCTGTAGAGCACCTTTATAATCACTCAGTTACGTTGTGACGTTTGGTAGCACACAAAGTGTTCCTCCGGTAAACGGGAGTTGCATAATCTCATAGTCATAGGAACATGTATAAGTCATGAAGGAAGCAATATCAACAAACTAAACGATCAAGTGCTATGCTAATGGAATGGGTCAAGTCAATCACATCATTCTCTAATGATGTGATCCCATTAATCAAATGACAACTCATGTCTATGGCTAGGAAACTTAACCATCTTTGATTAACGAGCTAGTCAAGTAGAGGCATACTAGTGGCACTCTGTTTGTCTATGTATTCACACATGTATTATGTTTCCAGTTAATCTTGCCCATGAGTTAGTTGCTCGCTCCATTGTTCCGGAGAACGGAGTCTTAGTCATCTTGCCCATGAGGCATGGTTCACAAGCATCAAGTGATTCATAATCAAGTGATTCCAAAAGCCCATCAGCATGGAGTTTCTTCATGCGCTTTACACCAATATGACCTAAACGGTAGTGCCACAAATAAGTTGCACTATCATTATTAACTTTGCATCTTTTGGTTTCAATATTATGAATATGTGTATCACTACGATCGAGATCCAACGAACCATTTTCATTGGGTGTGTAACCATATAAGGTTTTATTCATGTAAAGAGAACAACAATTTATTCTCTTACTTAAATGAATAACCGTATTGCAATAAACATGATCAAATCATATTCATGCTCAACGCAAACACCAAATAACACTTATTTAGGTTCAAAACTAATCCCGAAAGTATAGGGAGTGTGCGATGATGATCATATCAATCTTGGAACCACTTCCAACACACATCGTCACTTCACCCTTAACTAGTCTCTGTTCATTCTGCAACTCCCGTTTTGAGTTACTACTCTTAGTAACTGAACCAGTATCAAATACCGAGGGGTTGCTACGAACACTAGTAAAATACACATCAATAATCTGTATATCAAATATACCTTTGTTCACTTTGCCATCCTTCTTATCCGCCAAATACTTGGGGCAGTTCCACTTCCAGTGACCAGTCCCTTTGCAGTAGAAGCACTTAGTCTCAGGCTTAGGACCAGACTTGGGCTTCTTCACTTGAGCAGCAACTTGCTTGCCATTCTTCTTGAAGTTCCCCTTCTTCCCTTTGCCCTTTTCTTGAAACTAGTGGTCTTGTCTACCATCAACACTTGCTATTTTTCTTGATTTCTACCTTCGTTGATTTCAGCTTTACGAAGAGCTTGGGAATCGTTTCCGTTATCCCTTGCATATCATAGTTCATCACGAAGTTCTACTAACTTGGTGATGGTGACTAGAGAATTCTATCAATCACTATCTTATCTGGAAGATTAATTCCCACTTGATTCAAGCGATTGTAGTACCCAGACAATCTGAGCACATGCTCACTGCTTGAGCTATTCTCCTCCATCTTTTTAGCTAGAGAACTTGTTGGAGACTTCATATCTCTCAACTCGGGTATTTGCTTGAAATATTAACTTCAACTCCTGGAACATCTCATATGGTCCATGACATTCAAAACGTCTTTGAAGTCCCGATTCTAAGCCATTAAGCATGGTGCACTAAACTATCAAGTAGTCATCATATTGAGCTAGCCAAACGTTCATAACATCTGCATCTACTCCTGCAATAGGTCTGTCACCTAGCGGTGCATCTAAGGCATAATTATTCTGTGCAGCAATGAGGATAATCCTCAGATCACGGATCCAATCCGCATCATTGCTACTAACATTTTTCAACATAATTTTTCGCTAGGAACACAATAAACTGGGAGCAACATCGTGAGCTATTGATCTACAACATAGATATGCTAATACTATCAGGACTAAGTTCATGATAAATTAAAGTTCAATTAATCATATTACTTAAGAACTCCCACTTAGACAGACATCCCTCTAATCTTCTAAGTGATCACGTGATCCATATCAACTAAACCATGTCCGATCAGCACGTGAGATGGAGTAGTTTCAATGGTGAACACCACTATGTTGATCATATCTACTATATGATTCATGCTCGACCTTTCGGTCTCCGTGTTCCGAGGCCATATATGTTATATGCTAGGCCCGTCAAGTGTAACCCGAGTATTCCGCGTGTGCAACTGTTTTGCACCCGTTGTATTTGAACGTAGAGCCTATCACACCCGATCATCATGTGGTGTCTCAGCACGAAGAACTTTCGCAACAGTGCATACTCAGGGAGAACACTTATACCTTGATAATTTAGTGAGAGATTATCTTATAAAGCTACCACCGAACTAAGCAAAATAAGATGTATAAAAGATAAACATCACATGCAATCATAATATGTGACATGATATGGCCATCATCATCTTGTGCCTTTGATCTCCATCTCCAAAGCATCATCATGATCTCCATCGTCACCGGCATGACACCATGATCTCCATCATCTTGATCTATATCAATGTGTCGTCACATGGTTGTCTCGCCAACAATTGCTCTTGCAACTATTGCTATCGCATAGCGATAAAGTAAAGCAATTATTTGGCGCTTGCATCTTATGCAATAGAGAGATAACCATAAGGCTTTTGCCTGTTGCCGATAACTTCAACAAAACATGATCATCTCATACAACAACTTATATCTCATCACGTCTTAACCATATCACATCACAATATGCCCTGCAAAAACAAGTTAGACGTCCTCTACTTTGTTGTTGCAAGTTTTACGTGGCTGCTACGGGCTGAGCAAGAACCGTTCTTACCTACGCATCAAAACCACAACGATAGTTTGTCAAGTTGGTGTTGTTTTAACCTTCACAAGGACCGGGCGTAGCCATACTCGGTTCAACTAAAGTAGGAGAAACTGACACCTGCCAGCCACCTGTGTGCAAAGCACATTGGTAGAACCAGTCTCGCGGAAGCGGGCGCGTAATGTCGGTCCGGGCCGCTTCATCCAACAATACCGCCGAACCAAAGTGTGACATGTTGGTAAGCAGTATGACTTATATCGCCCACAACTCACTTGTGTTCTACTCGTGCATATTATATCAACGCATAAAACCTGGCTCGGATGCCACTGTTGGGGAACGTAGTAATTTCAAAAATTTCCTACACACACGCAAGATCATGGTGATGCATAGCAACGAGAGGGGTGAGTGTTGTCCACGTACCCTCGTAGACCGAAAGCGGAAGTGTTAGCACAACGCGGTTGATGTAGTCGTACGTCTTCACGATCCGACCGATCAAGTACCGAACGCACGGCACCCCCGAGTTCTGCACACGTTCAACTCGATGACGCCCCTCGTACTCCGATCCAGCCGAGTGTTGAGGGAGAGTTTTGTCAGCACGATGGCATGGTGACGATGATGATGTTCTACCGACGCAGGGCTTCGCCTAAGCACCGCTACGATATGATCGAGGTGGATTATGGTGGAGGGGGGCACCGCACACGGCTAAGAGATCAAGAGATCAATTGTTGTGTCTTTGGGGTGCCCCCTGCCCCCGTATATAAAGGAGTGGAGGAGGGGGAGGGCCGGCCCTCTCTATAGCGCGCCCTAGGGGAGTCCTACTCCCACCGGGAGTAGGATTCTCCCTTTCCTAGTAGAACTAGGAGACCTTCCAAGTAGTAGGAGTAGGAGGGAAGGAAAGGGAAGGGAAAAGGAGAAGGAAGGAAGGGGGCGCCCCCCTCCCTAGTCCAATTCGGACCAGCCCATGGGAAGGGATGCGGCCACCCTTTGAGGCCTTTCTCTCCTTTCCCGTATGGCCCATTAAGGCCCAATACGAATTCCCGTAACTCCTCGGTACTCCCGAAAATACCCGAATCACTCGGAACCTTTCCGATGTCCGAATATAGTCGTCCAATATATCGATCTTTACGTCTCGACCATTTCGAGACTCCTCGTCATGTCCCCGATCTCATCCGGGACTCTGAACTCCTTCGGTACATCAAAACACATAAACTCATAATATAACCGTCATCGAACTTTAAGCGTGCAGACCCTATGGCTTCGACAACTATGTAGACATGACCGAGACACGTCTCCAGTCAATAACCAATAGCGGAACCTGGATGCTCATATTGGCTCCTACATATTCTATGAAGATCTTTATCGGTCAAACCGCATAACAACATACGTTGTTCCCTTTGGCATCGGTATGTTACTTGCCCGAGATCCGATCGTCGGTATCTCAATACCTAGTTCAATCTCGTTACCGGCAAGTCTCTTTACTCGTTCTGTAACACGTCATCCTGCAACTAACTCATTAGTTGCAATGCTTGCAAGGCTTATAGTAATGTGCATTACCGAGTGGGCCCAGAGATACCTCTCCGACAATCGGAGTGACAAATCCTAATCTCGAAATATGCCAACCCAACAAGTACCTTCGGAGACACCTGTAGAGCACCTTTATAATCACCCAGTTACGTTGTGACGTTTGGTAGCACACAAAGTGTTCCTCCGGTAAACGGGAGTTGCATAATCTCATAGTCATAGGAACATGTATAAGTCATGAAGAAAGCAATAGCAACAAACTAAACGATCAAGTGCTATGCTAATGGAATGGGTCAAGTCAATCACATCATTCTCTAATGATGTGATCCCGTTAATCAAATGACAACTCATGTCTATGGCTAGGAAACTTAACCATCTTTGATTCAACGAGCTAGTCAAGTAGAGGCATACTAGTGACATACTGTTTGTCTATGTATTCACACATGTATTATGTTTCCGGTTAATACAATTCTAGCATGAATAATAAACATTTATCATGATATAAGGAAATAAATAATAACTTTATTATTGCCTCTAGGGCATATTTCCTTCACTTGCTCCACTGGCGCAGCTCCCCACGTAGCTCCATCTCCATGTCGATCTTTCTCTACTTCTATCGGCTTCTACTTGTGATGAGTTTATGTCTCATGAACTAGTGCCAGTACTATTATTCTAATCACACTTCTATAATATCTTTGCCATCAAGGATGCTCAGCTCGATTTTAGTGAAACTACACAAAAGCATCGTATGATCCGAGGGTGCCAGCCGTGTTTCCTTCGACAGGTTCTACCTGGCCAGGAAATTAAATCCTATTTAGGGTTTAGGGTTTAAGTCATAGTGACCCCATCAGTAGTTTTTCTTTCGTACACGCTCTCACAACTTTTGTCTTTAGTTATGAAGTAAATATTGGCTATGATGTGTGAATCATTGACATGCATCAACATGCGTGTTAGTTTTCCTTTGTATTTGATGGAATGTTGTAACGGGGCAACCTTGGAGTAGGAATGAAAATGGAGTGGAAAGTTTCCGTTTTTCCGGAGAAAAATGGAAACCGAGAGAAACCAACGTTTCGTCTCGTTGGATCGCGCCATCGAGCAAAACCAACGTTTAAATCACGTCTGTCGCGTTCGTGTCTCACGCTCCTCCACGGCTCGACCCCACACGGTCGCTCGGCATGCCACTCACCGCAAACCGAGTATACGATAACTTTCCCGCCTGCTTGTCGATGGATCGCCATGGAGTACTAGTACTACTAGAAGAGATTAATGAGTTGGGGGAGGACAGCTAGCTGTAGCACGGACTCCCAAGAACTTTTTACATGCATGTTGTGGCCGGCTATTGCGACTTTGAACGCGGAGCAGTCGCGTGCACCAGGAAGCGGCACGGGCGACGCTCTCTTGGCCGGCGCGCCGCTTCAATGCCGGCGCCAGTGAGAGGTCGCGTCCGCTCTGGCTGGGCATGAATGCGGCACTGACCATTTCGGGCAGGAAGCACGCGCGGGTGATGAAGAGGGCTCGGGTTGGTCAGGAGCGGCCATGGCAGCGGTCCGGACGCCCGCAAACAAGAGATGTTGTACGTTAATATTGCCACGTATATAATTAACAACATAAATAATGTGTCAGTTGGAAAAATATGATTGGATATGGAGATGGAAATGGAATTTTATGTAAACATGGATATGCATGTCTATGTCTATGTGTGTGTGCGCGACAACTCTCACGACCTGGAAGCGGGGCCGTGTTTTTGATCGAGTTTTCTTTCTTCGTATGTTAAAAAAATGTCTGCCAGTTTTCGTTTCTTTTTTCCGGGAATGCGCGTATTCTATTTAAAAACACTGCTATGGAGAGATTGTTTTACTCCATTATAGCCTCTTGTTTGATAGAGTTTCTCGTGTCTCGCTCTCTCACCCTCTCCATATCAAAACAAGATGACAGTGTCCACACTATCTCTCTCCTCATCGGTGGTCATAGATCCGGCTGAGTCCCGTCCGTTGCGGGAGGTGAGGAGGTGCAGCGTTAATGTTGTCGCCGTCGGCGATGGAGGAAGTCGATGCGCACCATCCTCTCGGAGCCGGCGCTGGCGCGGACGAAGGTCCTCCGCGCCCTTGTTCGCTACCATCGCGTGGGCAGATCCCGCCCGCCTGCCTAAGTGACATCTCGCCCATATGAGGTATAACTTCTTGTACTAGTCTAGCTTCCTAGGTCGCTGCATGCGGGTTTTCTTCTATGCGACTACTCCCCAGCTCCCCATGTATAGTAGCTAGGGTTCATCGGCTGGTCCAACATCACCTACTATTATAGAGGAAATGCCACTCGAAAAGTTGTCCTGATTTATGCCTCGGTGGAGGTATACATGTTGTTTGACAAAAAGTACATGGTGGTTGTGCGGTCATTGTCCATATGCGCCTATTGCTGCTGCTAATCTAATAATATCACTGGTTAAATGAAGAAATGCTTTTTTTCTCGGGTATCCTGGTTTAGTTCCCATCAAGATAATCATGATGCTTCTGTTTGTCGGTGTGCTTCCCATAATTCTTATTGACAGTTGAGATGTCGTTGTTAATCTTGTAAAACAAAGTAACAACACTATATCCCTTTTTTATATTTTTGGAAACAGCGACGCGTATCTCCATACCCGGGCATGTCTTCCTCAATTTTAGTGGAACTGCACAAAATTGATTGGCCATTGTTGTTCCGCCTCATTGTCCTCTGCCATGTGGTTCTTCCTTCCTTGAGCTTGACTATTGAGAAGAAACAGACCATAGTGAGGATTTTTCGAACTTCATAGGTGCCTCACCCAAACTTGATGCCAAATGGATGATGCATCACCACGATGACCTATCGATGCTCATGGTTGTGCCTCATGGTTGCGTCGGCTGGTGAAGCTGATCGATTTTCAATGAAAAACAAGTTGTCTTCCATCAGTGCTCTTTGCTTTTTACCCACAAAGATGACATCCTTCGTCAGTTCACCTTGGTTGCGTTGGAAACGCAGTCGTCTTTCATGTTGGTGCAATTTTATCACACAATTGGCTATGAACCAAATGTTTCCTCGAAGAAGGATCGACGTTGGTACTAAGAGCATAAGTTTTGTGTTGATTTCTAAGCCTTCTCACAACTTTGTCTCCAGCTCCCCTGTAATTTTATTTGTCTAGCTATTAACTTTGATTAAAAAATGGTGTGGACTAAAAACCCGGATGGACGTAGTAGCCCTCCATTTTTATTTACTCCGCATATTAGATTTGACTGAAGTCAAACTTTGTAAAGTTTGACCAAGTTTAGGCCGAACACAACAAACCATACTTATTAGAGAGGGAAAACTATACATACTCTCAAACCTTTCCGATAATTGAAATTAAAATTCTTTATTTGTACACACTCTCACACGTTTCCGATAATTTGGCGCATGTGTGGTTGTTCACTTAAGGGAGGGTAGTGTACCACACGTGAAGGACATGAAGTGCGACCAGGACGCGTGGACAGTAGTTTTCTTCACTGGTACGTTAAATAAAGAGTTTCGTTTCGTACTTACACAATTTAAAACGATTGTTATGGAGAGAATAAGAAAATCACTACACTATATATTAGTCATATACATGAGTACTATATGGACGCAGCTTCATTGACTTTAGTGCACTTTCCTTTGGGTTTATGACAGGTGTGCCCAAAATGTGGCTAGCCCACCTGTCATATAGCCAAAAGCAGGTGCAGTTAAGGCACCGGTGCTTGGTCCGTACTACAGTATATATATAAGCATGAGCCTCAGCGCTTGTTCGCTAGGGTTTGCACTCTCCACACTCTCGCCGCACTACATATGTAAATACACGCTGGAGGCTCAGCGTTCCTTTGCTAGGGTTTGCTATATTCATTGTCTCTCACCCTCTTCACCAGATCTAAACAAGAATGCGTTGTGGCCTCTGTCTCTCTCACCCCCCTCACAGCTGGTGAAGGAGGCATCCGGATCCCATCGCACCGGGAAGGGGAGGAGGTGCAACATTCACTCTATCGCCTTTGGCGAGGGAGACAATCCACTGTCGGCTGCGCTTTTCTCTTTCACCCAGCGCCTGTGTGGGAGGGCCACCGACCCCTTCTTCCTCGCTGTCGTACGTAGTGTGGGCAGATCCGACCTCCCGCCGCACGCCTTGCCACATCCCGACGACCCTAAGGTATAAGTTTCTTTGAAACTGTCATTGATCTAGCTGCATGCTGATCTTTTTCGATTCTGTAGTCGAATCTAGGTCTTGGTTCAAATAGGAAAGAAGGGTGCGGTGGGGTGGAGCATGAATCTAGAACATGGTTCAATGAGGAAAGGAGGGAGGGAAAGTAGTATAGACTAGCTATCCATCCGCTTTTGGTCGAAAAGGGAAAAGGGGGTAACCCAGTACACACATCTGTAAGGAACCGAACCCTTTGTTGAAAAGGGAAAGAAACTGGGGGCGGGTAGTTTGTGCAGGACTAGATTTGCTGCCCTCACATCGGAAAAAGTTTCAAAGATAACAAATATGCGACCAACGCAGATATGCTGCTTGGCTACATACTCTGCATCACCCATTTATACGTGTGGACGCACATGGTGCTGGCATGTCCCATGTCCCATCCACATGATTGTGCAGTGTGTTTTGAGATGTTGTGCTACTTGTATTGGTACTGTTTTAAATAAATGTTGAATTGAAGCTATTGTATTTTAAGCAATGCCACTCTCAGAATTAACTACTGAACTATTTTAAGAGAATTTCTCTGTTAATATGAATCAATGCAACCGTTTTAGAAATGCTACTATCCTATACTTTTTTCCATCAAGATAAGGTAGATGCTTCTTTTTGTGGCCGCGTGTTTCATCCTCCTTTATTGGCAGTAATTGTTTCCTTTTTTGCCTCTGTTAAATCAGGGATATATATTCAACTTGTTGCTATAGCAAACTTAAATGTCACACCGGCGACTTTACTTGATTTCAGAGTAACTGCACAAAACGAGATTGGATTTTCTATTCGTGTTGGCAGATTCGTACGTGATCTTGTGTGCGTCATGACATGTTGGTACTTGCCTTCATCCACATGATCATCCAGTGTGTTTTGAGATGTTGTGCTACTTGTATTGGCACTGTTTTAAATAAATGTTGAATTGAAGCTATTTTATTGTTGTCTTTTCCCATTAAGTAGTGAACAAAAATGGGACCAACCCAGACATTATGCTTGTTGCTTTGTCACAATAAACTCTGCATCACCCCCTTTATAAGTATATGGAAGCACATGTTGTTGTTGCGCCCACTCTCCCCTGGAATTGTTTATGCTTTTTGTTAATCTAATGCCGCTGGTAAAATTAAGCAATGCCACTCTCAGAATCAACTACTGAATCTTATTTCAAAACTGCAACACTTGTTAGGGATTGGCGGGATTACCATTTTTGTGGCCGCATGTTTCATCCTCCTTTATTGGCCAGTAATTGATTCCTTTTTTGCCTCTGTTAAAATAGGGATATCTATTCAACTTGTTGCTATTGCGACATTTTGCTTTGCTTAATTTTGGTGGAACTGCACAAAATGAGACCGGATTTCCATATATGTGTTGAGATCTCTCTCAGGTCTTCCTCACGAGTTGTTTCAAATCTTGGTCTTGAAAGGTCAGTACCGACTTTCCTCGGAATTAACTACTGAATCTTAGTTCAAAACTGCAACAGTTGTTAGGGATCGGCGGGAGTACCATTTCTGTTAGGGATCGGCCGAAGTACGTTTAATAAATGTATTGTTCATATAATGTCTCTGTTATTATATATCAGTTAAAGTGTTTTACAAATGGTACTATCCTGCTTTGTAGTTCTTTCTACATGTTTAACCAAGGTATTGTTAAGATAATGTCTCTATTAAAATGAATCAGTCGCATTGTTTTAGGAATGATACTTTTCTAGTTTGTCATTCTTTATACATGTTGAAACAAGGCATTGTTAAGATAATGTCTCAGTTAATATGAATGAATCACACTGATTGAGAATTGCTACTCTCCTGCTTTGTTTCCCATTAAGATAAGGTAGATCAGTAGATGTTTTTCTTCTGGGAGTACAAGTCATCAACCGTTATTTCTCAGTAATTGTTTCCCTTATACCTTTTGTTGCTTACAGGGATATCAAAATTAAAGCTCGCTTTTATTCCGACTTTGATTTTAGTTGAACTGCACAAAAGGAGCCAATGTGTCTAAGGCAAATTGCTGCATTAGTGGGTCCAGTTGGTCTTACCACTTTGCAGAAAGAAGCAGTCACTGTTTGCGCTACATTACACAAGGAATGATCGAGAAGCTTTACAGAGCATTAGTAGACGCTGGTGACATGACTAGTCTGCAGAGAGCATAGGAAACTCTACAACACGTGGAGTGCACTGGGCAAAAAGTGCCCAAACAAGTACAGGAAGCCAGGACAGGACTCCAAATCTGTCAATATCATTCTAAGTAACAATGATGGGGCATCTGCGTATGGTAATCTGTTTACCGTACTTTCAGTTTGTTAGTCCACCGATTGGTGGGTTGACACTGGGGCCAATATTCATGTGTGTGCTGCTGTGTCTTTGCTTTCTTGCAGCATATAAATACGATATCCATAGGGATGCTCAGCTTGATTTTAGTGGAACTGCACAAAATGTCCAGATGGTTTGTGTCCTCCATAATACTTCATCATGCACAATACATCGAATGGTTCTCTAATCATTCATCGTCACCTTGAGCCACCAGACTATATGTTTGAATGGTGTTGCCAGCGTCGGCCATTAAGAAGGGTAAGAAGAAAGACAAAAGGAGAGATGGCTGCTTTACTTGTGGTTCAGAGGAACGCTGGGCAAACAAGTGCCCAAACAAGTACCAAGAAGCCAGGACAGGACTCCAAGTCTGTCAATGTCACTCTAAGCAACAATGATGGGGCATCTGGGTATGGTAATCTGTTTACCGTACTTTCAGTTTGTTAGTCCACCAATTGGTGGGTTGACACTAGGGCCAATATTCATGTGTGTGCTGATGTGTCTTTGTTTTCTGGCAGCATATAAATACGAAATCCACAGGGATGCTCAGCTTGATTTTAGTGGAACTTCACAAAATGTTCAGATGGTTCGTGTCCTCCATAATACTTCACATCATGTACAATACATCGAATGGTTCTCTAATCATTCGTCGTCACCTTGAGCCACCGGACTATCAGATGACAAACTGATGACAAACCCTGCCCGTTCCATAATCATAGGCATTACATATTTTGAATTGGAAAAGCTTGTCAAAGTTGACATTAGTTTAATATATTGGAATTGGAAAACCTTGTCAATTTTTGCTCATTGATGTTAGCCAGAAGACATGCATTTGATATTTTTGAGTGGGACGCCCTTTGCTGTGAGCAACGTCGATTGTTTTTTCCTATTCCTGTCTTCAGTTAAGAAGTAAATATTTTAAGAGTTTGTTCTGAGTATTGTCTATGTAATGTCAGGCCTTGTGTTTGATTGCAAAGTTGAGCTTGGAATGTTGTGGCATGCGGCATCACGAGTTGTTCACTGTGCCTCCTGAGAATAATGCTTCGTATTGTTTTGCATGTCGATCTAATGCCAGTGATTTGCTTGTTAGGAAGATCATCCTCTTGTGTTGTTTCCGTGCTTAAGAAGTTCATCGTCTTATGTTTCATTCACACTACTAGGAAAAGGGCTACTAATGGCGCACCAGTTTTGCCTACTAATGACGCATCACTGGTGCGCCATTAGTATCACGCCACTAGTATTTTTTACTAATGGCGCACCACTGGTGCGCCATTAGTATAGGCCACGGTGCGCCATTAGTATAGGCCACTGGTGCGCCATTAGTATAGGCCACAGTGCGCCATTAGTATTTTTGAATTTTGAAGGCGGGAAAATAGTAGTGGCGCACCGTCTAACCCCCACCGTGCGCCATTGCTATTTTTGAATTTTGAATTTGGATCTGGATCGTGATTTTTTTGCCCATTTTTTGCTCGTTTTTTGGCACGATATTATTTCAAATTTTGTTCCTGTTTTTGGATCTTGTACGTTCTTTTGCCGTGTTCTTTTGGCGGAGAGGAGTTCGCCGAAGAGGAGGAGGAGGAGGTCACTGGAGAGGCGCTCGCCTACATCGCCGAAGAGGAGGAGGAGGTCGCCGGATAGGAGTTCACCGAAGCATCAGAGAGGAGGAAGGAGAAACCATGAGGGAATGGGAGGAGAGGAGGGAGGAGGAGCTCACCGGAGAGGATGAAGGAGAAACCGTGAGGGGAGGGGAGGGGAGGAGAGGAGAGGAGGGAGGAGGAGGTCGCCGGAGAGGAGGAGGTCGCCGGAAAGGAGGAGGAGGTCGCCGGAGAGGAGGAGGAGGTCGCCGAAGAGGAGGAGGGTAGTATGGTGGAGGAGAGAAGGGAAGATGGAGTGGAGGAGAGGAGGAGATGGAGTGGAGGAGAGGAGAGGTGGAGTGGAGGAGGTGCGCCCAGCCATATATACGACATAGTAATGGCGCACCGTGGGCAGGTGCGCCATTACTAACTTTTTTTTATTTTTTTGATTTATTTTGAATTTTGAAGGCGGGAAGATACTAATGGCGCACCATGGGCAGGTGCGTCATTAGTACTTTTTTTTTTATTTTTTTGACTTATTTTGAATTTTGAAGGCGGGAAGATACTAATGGCGCACCATGGGCAGGTGCGCCATTAGTAAGTTTGAATTTTTTTGAATTTTTTTGCCTCTCCAGATCTTAAAAGCCCCGTATCTTTTTTTTGTTAGGTTTTTGAGGATTTTGAAAATGTTTAACAAAGTTCCCCCGATTAAATTCGGATGTAACTTTTTGAGTAGATAAATGTTCATATAAAAAACTTTTTCATCCGAGTTCGTACGCAAAAGTTATGCCCATTTTTACAAATTCTCGAGAGATTTTGCAAAAAAGTCGAAAATTCAGGTTTGTAAATTTTGCTAACAACTAGACCACATATCACATGGGAATCTTATTTTCTTTTATTTTTTTGACATTTCTATCGTTTTCTTTTTTTTCTGAAACTAAAAAGGCGGTCCAGGGGGGGTGCAGTCGGGCGAATGTTTTGGCCAAGTTACTAATGGCGCACCGTGGCATGGTGCGCCATTACTAGTTCAACTAGTAATGGCGCACCACTCCCACGGTGCGCCATTAGTAGTTTTGAAAAAAAATAAAAAAAAATTTTTACTAATGGCGCACCGTGGATGTGGTGCGCCATTACTAGTTCAACTAGTAATGTCGCATCACTCCCACGGTGCGCCATTAGTAATTTTGAAAAAAATAATTTTTTTTTACTAATGGCGCACCGTGCACGTGGTGCGCCATTAGTATTTGCACACTAATGGCGCACCAACACATGGTGCGCCATTAGTATATAGTAATGGCGCACCACATGTCTGGTGCGCCATTAGTGTCAATTCCATCTATAGCCCTTTTCCTAGTAGTGTCATAGCCTATATGACAAGTAGGGTAGGTTAGACGTGAAACCATATGATCTTCCGACCAACTCATCATCTTAGGTCGTGATTGGATCGTCGTTTTCCAACCAAAACCGCTTATAAAACTGATGCTTGTAAATAAAAGCAGATGGTTTCGGGCGAAGCGCTTGGTTGGTCGATTTCGACTAGTAAAATATACACCGGTCTCTCAAATTACACGCGTAACCCGCCGGTTTTACTTACAGACCTTGGTCCCTCGGTTTCATTACGCCTGCATTTTACGGCGTTGTTTCTGATGATGAGTAAATAACACTTGTATCTTAATACAGGTGTGAAATAAACCAGAACTCCCAAGCGCGGCCTTACCGTTTCATGCCGTCTTAGTCTCTCGAAGGTGCTCATAGGTGTCCGATGATCCTGGCTTCCTGAATGAGCAGCGGGCGCTGTATCAGACCATCCGTAGGGCCCGCGAGGCCCTCTCCGTCGTCCTTCGAGTTGTTGCATTCGCCGTGGCGCCGAGCATTGTTAACATGGTCAATGAACATGAGGATTCAGGAGATGACTTTATTTTGACTGGATGACAGTAGGGACCCACTAGGGCCATAGCCGTACGTACGCAAGTGCCTCCTTATTATGTACACCTATATATTTTTGCTTCCTCTTGGTTTTCTGACATCACGGTCCCACACCATTGTCAACCTATGTAGTCAATATAAACGAGAGAATTGCACAAGGTGCGGCCGACAGATGGGACCAAGCAGCTTGAGCGGTATTTGTGTTTTTGAGGCGTGAGCACTGCAGAGTTTTTCTTGGCGATGTTTTCGTTGTTGTTCAGAGGAGAGTAGGGTATTAACTAGGCTGGCTCTGGCCCGTCTAGCCCAGGACAGATATCTAGCCCACATATTATTATTGTTTGCAAGATGAAAATGGCTAGCCCGGCTATACGTTTTTTGAGGAATACCCAGGCAAGGTCAACTTGTTATTCTCCGCCCCGCTGGGCTGCAAATCTTTCCTAGAAGGGATGCATTAGGCTTAACAAGAAAATGGGCTTTAGAAAATAATAAATGAGATGTAATTATAAAAAGTGGGCAGTAACTATAAAAAAATGCACCAAGCATGAAATTAGTTTATAAAATATTATTTATGGATTTTGAAAATCTTAATTTTTAATTATTGCGCGCGCAATGTTTCATTAGATTTTTACGTAATATAAATTTATGTTTAATCTGACTAGAAATTTTGGAATAAAAATATTTCGCATTTCCCATCAAAATGTGGGAAATTTTATTGAATTCTGTCTTGAATGGTTGGTTAAAATTATTAATCATTGTCCTAGCTAGAAAATGGGATGTACTTTTAACAAACTGTAAATGGGTTGTAGTAAATTCCATTAGAATTCAAAAATGGGTTGTAAATTCTTACAAATCGTAAATGGGCTATAAGTTCTCTGCCACACACTTGTGGGCCTACTAAGTTGACGCGTCCCTAAAAAAGAAGTTGATGCATATGCAAGGCTTTGTCAACTTATTATAGTCAACACACGGCTCTAGCAGCAGTGGTCGTTGGATGTCCATCCAACGAATGAGGTGCTTCTTCTTTAATCTTGGATATTATAGCTTCACCCGCCTAAAAAATGATTCCTCCCCAAATATCTGGGGCGCACCGTTTCGGAAGCTGACATGTGGGCCTACAAAGTTGACGCGTACCAAGGGCTTTGTCAACTTAGTCAATATGAACGATTCTAGCTGCAGTGACCGTACGATGTCCATCCAACGACCGTAGTGCTTCTTCAACCTTTGGTCTTCTTGCTCCAGCCGCCCAAAGCAGCACCGGTCGTGTCGCCTGCTCCTGCCTCTCGTGGTCGGCTGTGCTGTCGCGGAGGCCTCACCGCCCCCTACTACTCTCACCGCTGGCCAGGCCATCCCTCCACTCACCCACATCCCCTATTATTTTGCGGCGACGGTAGCCTCACACCGCAGCTGAACCAGTGAACCCTCGTACTCCTCTCCGCGCGGGCTTCCACTATCGCGTCTTCCCCAGCTCTGCGTCATCCCCTTCCTAGGCCTCGCCACACTCCGTCGTCCACCGCCCTGGTGCTCTCGGCGCGGCGTGGTCAACGTGGTCAAGGAACGACTTCCATCGAAATAGTACTATATGTGGAGAGGCTGACAGCTGAGTCCACTGCAGCTGCAAGGAAGTGCCTCCTTATTACGCGAAAAATAATTATTCCTCCACCTGATAGCAGGGACCCACCATACGGGCCACCATATTTGGCAAAAAAATGTTTCCCCCCTGACTGCTGGGACCCATTGGACGGGCCACCGTATTTCACGAGAAAATGTTCCCCCGCCGTCAGCTCGGACCCACCGGAAGTGCCTCCTTATTACGCACAAAAAAATGAATAGTCCCCCTGCTAGTTGGGATCCACCTTTGTGGGAGGCTGACTTGTGGGCCTACTAAGTTGACGGGGACGAAGTGCTTTGTCAACTTAGTCAATATGAACGATTCTAGATCCAGTGACCGTACGATGTCCATCCAACGGCCGTAGTGCTTCTTCAACCTCTGGTCTTCTTGCTCCAGCTGCCCAAAGCAGCACCGGTCATGCAGCATGCTCCTGCCTCTCGTGGCTGGTTGCGCTGCTGCGGAGGCCTCACCGCCCCCTACTATTCCTACCGCTGGCCAGGCCCTGCGGCGACGGCAGTCTCACACCGTAGCCGAACCAGTGAACCCTCGTACTCCTCTCCGCGCGGGCTTCCACTGCCATGTCTTCCCCGGCTCCGCATTGTCCCCTTCCTAGGCCTCGCCGCTCGCCGTCGTCCATCGCTCTGGTGCTCTCGGCGCGGCGTGGTCAACATGGTCAAGGAACGACTTCCGTCGAAAAAGTACTGTACGTGGAGAGGCTGATAGCTGGGTCCACAGCGGCCGCAAGGAAGTGCCTCCTTATCACGCACAAAATAATTATTCCTCCACCATACAGCAGGGACCCACCGGACGGGCCACCGTATTTCACGAAAAAAATATTTGCCCTGACTGCTGGGACCCACCAGCTACATCTTCACACGCAAGGAAGTGCGTCCAGGCAAAAAAAACGATTTGCGCCCCTGACTGCTAGAAGTGCCTGACAGTCGAGACCCACCTGGCCGAAGCGTACGTAGCGTTGTCATTCTGGTCGCGAACGTGTACGTACATACTGGTCGATGTAGAGGTGCGCATGTGTCATAGGAGAGACGCGCATGTAGCATGTACACGTACGTACAGCGGCCAGTGTGCAAGAAAGAAAATACGGCCATGTATGTATAGGACAGAGTCTCGAACGCCTACTCGCGCATACGTACGGCCAGGGCTCATGTACATGGCTGGCTCGGAACGGAGAAACAGCGTCGTCGTCGTGTTCATGGGGAGCCAACCGGCTGGGTCGGAATGAAATGTGTCGTCGTGTTCATCGCGAGGGCTTGGACGGAACAGCCGATGGAAACGAGGCCTGGCGTATCGCATAACGGAGAAAACAGCCTTGTGTTCGACCGACCACGGTCTAAACGGGATCCTATTCATCGAGAGGGGTGTGGTGTACCGCAAAACGGAGGAAACGGACCTCCTACGGTCGAAAGGGGGTCCTGTTGATCGGGAGGGGTGTGGCGTACCGCAAAACGGGACTCCACAGGATACTGTTCATCTCCGCCATCGACCCCCTCCAGCCTCCACGGGCTACTGTTCATCCACCGTCGACCTCCACCAGCCTCCACCTACGACTGTTCATCCACGGGCTCCTGTTCATCCAGCCTCCACCACGCGCTACTCCACCGGCTACTATTCAACCAGCCCTCTCCACAGGCTCCTGTTCAACCACCCCTCCACGGGCTACTGTTCATCCAGCCCTCCACCGTCTACTGTTCATCCAGCCCTACACGGGGTCCTATTCATCCAGCCCCAACCGGCTCGATCGATCGGGGTCCTGTTCATCCAGAGGCAACACCACGGGGTCCTGTTCATCCACCCCCATCGGAAACTGTTCATCCAAACCCCCCAGCAACGCTCATTGTTCATCCAGAGGCAGTATCAATCGGCTTCAGTTAGCAGCAGTAGCGAAGGAATCGCTCGATCGGGTTCAGTTAACAGCCATCAATCGATTGCTCGGGTTCAGTAACGCATAGCCTGCAGTGCAATCGCTCGGGTTCAGTTAGAGCCCAACGCCTCGCTCGGGTTCAGTTAGAGCCCAACGCATCGCTCGGCCCTGACCACCCACCGTAACCGGGAACACCCCGATATTTTCCTCGCCCACGCTTCTACCACGGTTTTTTCCATCATCGACGGTCCAAAGAATGTCATGCAGCTGTGTCTCCAGCCCGCCCAGGACGAAAAGCCCATTTTCTGTCATGATTTTTTGTCATAGAAGTAGGAGCCCACCACATCTATGATGATACCGGGTTTTGTCACAGTTATCATCATAGAAGTGTCATAAGTATGACAGGAAAAAAACTCGTTCGGCCCAAAATGTCATAGATGTGTCTTTTTTTGTAGTGCGTCCAGCTCCGTTCAAACTCCTCCACCGTCAAGCAGTGGTCCACGCACAACTCTAATGCCTTGTGCAGCTCTGAACGGTTAGCAAAGAATGGTCCTAGCGTCTCCTCAGCCTTCTTAATAATATGCCACCTGCAGTGCCTGTGCACTACCAACGGAAAGACCTCCTCTATGCGTGCACGCATGCTAAAATCCTGGTCTGTTATTATGTTCATCGGAGCAAGTCCACCCATGCACTCCAAGAAGGTTTTGAACAGCCCAGTGTAACCATCCGTATCTTCGTTCCGAACGAGTCCGCATCGAACTGCAATGACTGATTGTGGTTATTTATTCCTATGAATAGAGCGCATGGCATCTTGTACATATTTGTGAGATATGCCGCGTCGAATGAAATGCAATCATGGAAATGTTTGTAGGCTCTTCTTGCAGCACCATCCACCCAATACATGTTTCTGACACGGTCCTCATCGTCCAATCTTATCATGTAGAAGAAATCGGCATCCGCTTTTGCTTTCTCTTCGAAGTAGGCTATCATGTCTTCTATGTCAGCCAACCTGCTCTCTCTTCGGTACTTTGCCTTTAGGTTTGTGACGTCTGCCGGTATGTAGGGCATGCTACTCAGTCTACCATCTCCGCTATGGTTCAAGGACAGTATCTGGACCATTCTTGATGGACCGACGTTAAAATCATGTAGCAGCTTTATGAATTTCTTCTCGAGGGGGTGAATCCTCTGTGGGCGCTCAGAAATTTTATGAGATCAAACTTCTTTATGAGTTCATGGTTGTGTTCGTCGAAATATTCGGTGACCACCCACCATGCTCCATCTGCGTTTAGCTTACACCGGACAGGGCATTCTGTCTTGACAATGATGCATCTCTTTCGTTCCGGCACGAAAGACGCAACACCTTTACCCTTCTTGTTCCTTCATGCCTTGTAGCACCTTATCTCACCTCTGTTGTACTCGCTAGATTTTTTATTTTCCTATGGTATTCAATGTTCACCACAAACACATGGAACATTGCATATCTCTAGTAGAATTCCTTGGCATCTTCAAACAAACCAAATCTCTGCCCAACATACGGTGGTTGAGGTACCATGATTTCTGATTGCCCATCTTCTTCATCCCCTTGTGCTTCATTGTCAGTTTCATCATTCACTTCAGTATCGGCGGTTGTTTCATCTGCTTGAGTGTTGCTTGTGCTGGTGTGCAAAGGTGTGCTTGTCGGCATTGCTGGAATGATTGCTATTTCCGACACTGATTCTGCATTGTTTGTGGCAGGATTGTTGGCTGGCTGGTGGAATGCTTCTTACGTGTGCTCAGAGGTTCCCACAGTAGATGTCCCTTCGTCACTGTTGATTGTACTTGAAGGTCCCGCAAAAAAACAGGTGCATGTGTAAGCATTGCTTCAATGGCAGGTTTATCGTAACGGAATATAGTAACTGCATCTGATTTGGCATGACATCATTCATGCAGCAAGTCATGGCATCTGCATGTGGCCATGCATGGCAACTGCAGTTTTTCAGCCATGGTAGCTACAGTCCAACAAACATGGCAGTTATTGTTGCCAAGGCATGGCAACCAACATCTTTAGCATCAAAACTTGGATTCTAGGTACGAGCTCACTAGGCAAATGGAGTCAATCACGAATGTTGCACACAGGCATACAACAATTGACAAATCCAGAAGACAATAGATGACTATTTTGCACGCTTCCACTTGGTAGCATTTCTGTTGTTTTTCTGCCACCACCGTGACAAATCCACTTTCCCCCCATGCTTTTCCACAAAATCAAATGCACTACTGTTTTGTTGGTTGACATATTTTTACCTTGTTGTGCCGCATGTGCTAATCGTATCTGGTCTGTCATTCCAATTTGCTGTGCTCTATCTACAATAGCGTTGGCCTGCAAATGTGAAGCTTGCCACGATATGTTTGCCGATGTGGTTCCACCATAACAACCTGCGATCATTTTAGTAGTTGGTCAATGCATGGCAACTGTAGTTTGTACAACATGGCACATGTAGTTGTTCAACCATGGCACGTAAATTCGTTCACACTTGTCATCCACAGTTGTTTAGACATTGCAATCACATTTGATTACACATGGCAACTTCAATTGATTTGCCATGGCAACTGCAGTTGTCTAGACATGGCAACTGCAGTTGTCCAGACACAGCAACTGCAGCTGTCCAGACACGACAACTGTTGTTTTGTCAAGTCACCACGTAAACACCAATGTCACCTATGTTCCTTCTCCTGATTCATTGTCCACAAAATCACTTCATACGACTCACCTGTGTACGACGTTGATGGCAGGTACATGGTTGCCGCCTGTTTCCACGTGCTGCATGAAGGTCCTGCATTTTTCCATATAACTAGTAAGTCTTTGCCATCCTTACAAGTTTAATTTCATGGTCACACCAGTATGTTTACTTTTTGTATGCCTTACCTTGATTTGCCACATTGGATACTTGAAGTTCGTCGCCCGCACATCTGTCAGCGTTAGCGCCCTGTGCCTGAACTTGCCATGGTATCTTCGTGTGTGTGGTTGGGTCATAAGAACCTACGAAAAATGTCATTGTAGGACATAAGTAGAATGTCATCTTCCTCGTCACAAACATGGCAACTCGCCCTTTGGTTGATCATGCATCATACCGATGCTCGCGTACTGCTCTAGTAGTGGCAGCAACGGCCCTGCGAAAATGAGTTGATTGTACTCTGTTGCATCCCAAGGGGGCGTTTCCGGCCTTTGAAAAAACCAAGGACCAGTGTCGTCTTCATGATTCATTTTTCCGCTTTTTTCTACCACTATGTTTTCACTCATTGCATGAACAAGAACGTATGAATATCCGAAAATGCACACTTTCTATTTTGTACATACAAGAAAACACGGCAATCTTATCACATTTTCCTGCATAGACAACCAATACCTCATGGCAAGTAGGTCATGCACATTCGTTCTATTTTCTAAAATATGGATGCCAAATATCATTTTGAACAGATGGCAACAGCCAAGATAATATGATGGCAAGTAACAACATAACATGGTGACAGCTAACGGCAAAGATAGGTGGCAACTAACGTCAGATATATGTGGCAATTAATTTTTTCCCTCCGTACGCACCACCCAAATTCTCCTTTCTTTCCCCTAATTTTAGTAAATCCTACACATTCTTCTGGAGCAACTACTTGCAACAACCCAAACCAGAAGCTTAGTTCAACTCTAGGATACAATATGGCAGATCTGGCGTGTGTTGGTTGGCAAAGAGGGAATACGCACAGATCTGTGGTGTGTTTGCCATGACAACGTGGTTCTAGTCGCCATCTTCGTAGGCAATCTAGAATTTTCAATTTTATGGACAGAAGAAGGACGAGAAACAGGAGGAGATCGAAGATCGACCTGTTAGCTCGTCGTCGCAGGGGAGGGGTGGGGGTAGGGATGTGCTAAGGATGTTGCCATGGCAACTAGAGAAGGAAGATGATGGATGTAGGGGATCGAGAGGTAGGAGACGACGGCGGCAGGTCGGAGTGGGGTTCGAAGGCAGGCCGAGACGATGGGCATGTTAGGTCGTGCGGGCAGCGCGGTCGATCGCCCGGACGTGTGGGCGATTGTGCCACACACTGGACGCGCGGGCTGTGACTGCCTGCGTCTGGACGTCGTCGTGCGGGCGAGGTCGTCTCCGTGCCACACAGGGCGTACGTCACAACCCCACTAGATGCCACACATGTGGCAGTTATCGTCATCCTAACTAAAACATGAAAGTATACATGAATATGTCATAAATGGGCCATGCGTACTAGAGGCTTTGGCTGACACATGAGAGGTGTGCATATCAGCATTGATTTTCCGTTGCTTAGCACATGGCTGCATTAATCATATGAGCGCAAGTTTGAGCATTAGGCTCATCATAGTGGGAGTAACTTATATTAATATTATGCATGTGACACTAGTCTAAGTTATTGTGTCTATACTGTAAAGTACTTTCTCTTGTCGTTTTTATTGTGCATATAAGATTTATCTGAAAACAAACTTCAATCATCACCTACTCTTTATTTGTTTCTTTAAAGCAGTGCTCAAACTTAATCACTAGAAATTCAGGGCTCCTTTGGTTCATAGGATTGAAAATTCATAATAATAAAAATGTCATAGGAAATGAGATGACATGCATCTCAAATCTTATGCATAGGAATAGAAAAGAAGACGCCCTTTGATTCACATTATAGAATTTTTCCATTGAGTCTAGGTTAATGTTTATTTCTTTATGAAATGTGAAGGATAGAAAGAATTCTTTCATAGAAATAGAATTTCATTCCTACAAACGAAAGAGCTCTGAAGGATTTTTTTTCCTATAGAAAAATTATCTTATGAAAATCTTATAAAATTCCTTCAAACCAAAGGAGGTGTTTAGGCTGCAATGCATAGGATCGAAGACCTACACCGTAATGCGAATTCGTGCAGCGGGGCTTGGTTTTATGATTGGAGATCGATAAGCAGTGCAACAACCCATGAGGGAACACAACTGCCAATTTCTTGAAGAAAATTGAGAATATCACATGAAATTTAAGACGGACATAATAGGGAATGATGCTCTTGCTGTTTCATGTACATTTTCCATAAATTTTTTAGGTACAATCCGTATAGTCGTTACATTATAATCACAAATAGACTAGTTCCAAAACTTTTCTACTATAAGAAAATTCACGGTTTTCGTTCACTTTCTTGCAGATTACCTGAAACCAATGAACAAATCAATCGAGCAGCCTCAAGTAATCCTTGAGGTCGGTTGGGAAGCAAGGGTACTGCCTCCAGAACACGCCGTGGATCCTCACCATCCTCACTGTCTTTTGCTTCGTGGACGGCGCGCTCTCGACGTGCAGCAGCCCCAGCAGCTTCGCCACGGCGCCGGTGAGCACCATGTCCTCGAGCACCTTCTCCGACTGGGCCACCATGGACACGAGCCACAGCACCTTGACGGCCAGCTGCGTGGCCAGATCCGACACCCGCAGCATTGTCCTCGCCACGGCTGCCACCGACAGGTCGTGCTCGGCGAAGGCGAGGCGCCCCTCAGGGCACTTGCACAGCCGCTTGAGAAGCAGCAGTATCCGCTCGGCGACGTGGCGGTCGTCGGCGTCCACGACGAGGAGCTCGACGAGGACGTGCACCGCGCCGACCTCCACGGCCTTGGCGCGGCCGCTCGGCGACCGCTCCACGACGTCCAGGAGCACGTTGAGCGCGCGCGAGCTGAGGCGCGCGGAGACCTCGTCGGACAGGAGCTCGAGGAGGGACTTGAGCACGTCGTCGACGTCGATGCCGGCAGTCCAGTGGTCACCGGCGCCGGCACTGGAGATCTTGGTGAGGATGTCCATGGCGTGCAGCCTCGCCTCCGCGCTGCCGCGCTGGAGCAACACCATGACGGGCCTCAGGCACTCCGGCGCAAGAACGAGCCCCGCCGACGCCTCGTCGGAGAGCGGGAGCGCGGCGAGCACCGCCGCGGCCTCCTCGCACACCGTGAACGCGGAGAAGTCGCCCCCCGCGCCGCTCTCCGCCAGCGCCTGCGCCATCACGCGGCCGACCGCCTCAACGCCGCCCGAGGCGACGAAGATGATCTGCATGGCCACGTCGCCCGCCATGCAGCTCCGCATGCTCTTGAGCGCGGTCACCTTGAACGGCGTCTGCTCGAGGTCGCCCAGCGCCGACCGCAGCCGCTCCTCCTCCAGCATCCTCGTCAGCGGCGTCCCCAGCTCGTGGACCGGACTCGACAGCGACGACGTGGACGGCGACGACGAGGACGACGAGGAGGAGGAGCCGCGGTCGAGCCAGGAGGAGATGACGCGCGCGAGGGTGTGGTTCGGGGTGAGGTCAAGGTTGGCGAGCGGCTGCATGGTGGCCGGGCAGGTGGCCCGGCCGTACGTGAAGAGCCAGCGCTCGATGCTGCGGCGGTCGTAGGTGACGCCGGTGGACACCGTGACGGGCTCCTCCATGAGCTCCATGGAGATGGGGCACAGGAACAGGTGGGGAGGCTCCTCCATGTCCATGTCCATAGATCGCGATGCACACCACACCAACTCGTACTAATGGCCCGTTCCAAGTCTACACGAAGTAGGAGTAGAAATGATGCGACGAGGCTATATGTACCACTACAACCACAACATGTAGGCCGGCAATTCTGCGAGGGAATAGTCAAAGGGGTCATAATTGAGAGAGACGATGCTGGCAATTAGTGCCGAGGAAGCTTAATTCGGGGGAAGATTCACACTAGTATTTTATTGGATTGTTAACCCTGGTTTCATTCCGTCTCTGTTCATACTGGTTTTGGTTGCCGTTGCCGGCGGTTGAGTGCCGAGCACGACGGTGCTTCGCGGCGTCTTCCCTCTCCTCAACGTGAGACGCGCTATGGGATTTCCAGGGAGAAAACAAGGGGATATGGGGCGCCACTTGCTCCAGGTCAATGCCGAAAGTTTGGTTTTACATTCAAAGTTAAGAAGAAGATACCTATTCGCTGTTCCGTTTCAAGTACTACTGCTAGAGGTAGTGCCTCAAGTAACTTTCGTTCTTGTTCCAGGGACAAAAAAGTAGCAGCATTCGTTGCAATTGGGTTGGTGGCACCTGAGCCAATGGGCTAAGAAAAAGACTGTCAAAAGAGAGCCTGAGAATGACACCTGAAACTTGGCTCTGGCTAAACTGAACGATCGGACAAAAATTTAAAGGAAAGCAAAAGATTTGACTCATCGATTAATTAATTAATTAAGAAAAAGAAAATTGCTCAGCTAATTAATGAAAAACCGAGTCCATAGGATTCATTGATCTATTAGACCCTCTGTATTTCGGGAGACACTCAAAATTCTCTGCTAGTAAGTACTTCCTCGGTAAAGAAATATGAGATTGTTTAGATCAATAAAAATGATCTAAACACTTTTATATTTCTTTACGAAGGGAGTAACACAAAGAAGGTGCAAGAGGAATCCAAATGTGGACTGCTACACACGGCATGCTTTGTCCTAGTGTGGGATCACCCCGTCCCATAATGTCACCTGCCAATTTTGCTTCCAGCCTATGGAAACACACGCATCCTTCTTTTGCAAGCAAGCCTACCTCATATCCCCCTCAATCCACCATTTCCGACGTATTACAATTTTGACACATAGTACATCACAAACGGACGCTTTCCAGATCTATAAATTTGACCGGCCATTAAGCTCCCTTCTTGCAAGCATATACTATATTTATGCATCAAAACGCAGCCCATGATCGCAGGGAATCATCTTCAGCCGTTGACTAACCAAATACAAAACCGGCCCGGAGAATTATCACCGACCGCATGGCATTATAATACTCCTCCGTTGCATCTCACTGGCCTGCTGTGAGATCGCAGAAAGTCCTGCAGGTGATTCCTTCTGTGAGTTTCCTTTTACATGATACTCCGGCTGCTGCCACAGACAAGCGTATCACAGAGATTTGATATCTTCAGCTGGGGATTTTTCAAAGGACTGTACAAGGTTTGCATGGAGTCCGCCTCCAGATTTCACCTGTGGTAAAAAATAGGAAGCCAGGTGACCTTATCTCATGTTCTGACGCAGTTGACATCTCGATTCTAAGGCTGTGTTTGGCAGCCTGCACGGAGGGTGCATGAGCCCAAAAGTTCTTCATCGAACCCATTTTTCGCTGTTTGGTAGGATGCATGGGCTCTATCGAGCTATGCTCAACCGATGCAAAAAAGCCCCTCAGCTATGCTCAACCTAGCACCCCCAGCGAGGCAAGCCGGGGTCAGCGAGGCTGTCTTCGACCCACCGCTCCCTCGAACGACCACTCCTCCCGAACCCCACCTCTCTCCCACGACCCCATTTTCTCTCGTGACCCCAACCCTCTCTCTCGCACAACCCGATGGCGGCGCCGCCGCCGCTTGTCTACCCCGCCGTTCGCCGGTCTATGCCGCCGCCGCCGCCCAAGATCTTCCGATCTACCTCCCCCTTGCCCCGCCCCAGTTGCTCAGTCAACTCGCCGCCGCCCCTCTTCAACGTCGTCGCGAGAGGTAGCATGTCGTCGCCGCGGTGAGGGGTAGCACCTCCCCCCCCCCTCCCCGGCCCCCCGCGTCCGCCCTTCTCCCTTCACCTCCTTCTCCCTCCTCACTTCCTTCCCCTAACCCCCTCCATCCATCCTTCCTGCCATGTCTACCTTGTAGATCTCTGCAGTATTCCTCTATTCCCTTCTGATTATGATGTTTAGGTGGTAAGAACGAGCACAGTAGATGTTTCCCTTTCATATGTTGTAGCTATTGTGTGCTCAGACTTAATTTTGTTGATTGCTTGTCATGCTGGAAAAAATTGCATGTGATAACTTGTATTTGTTTTTGTTTTTTAGATGAATGATTTGGCAAGAAAACGAAGAAAATTCATTGTGAGAGGAGCTTGGTTTAGTTGATCTAGTGATATTATATTGCTGAGATTCTGTTTCTAAGATGTTTTATTTCCCAATCATACTGAGATATGACTAGTAATTTTTTCTTCATATTTATATATAGCCAAAATAATTTTTATTGTTCAGATTATGTTGAAACGGATATGTTTATTGTTCGAATTATTAATGAAGTGTCGAAGCGTTGTTCGAAATTGTACGGGCACAAAAAAAATTGTTGATGCATCCTACCTCATATACAGGCTGCCAAATACAGTCTCGGCTCAGCATGTCTCAACACATACATCACTACCAAACAACTGCATATGCATGTACACAACATGTCTAGACTTGGCATGTCTCAAATGAGAACAACTATGCTAGGGTGGGAATAGCTACCAAACACACCCAAGTTTCCAACCATCCATTTTAGATCAGATGGTGATCGGAGGTGGGTGTTGAGTATAATGTTTATTAGGAAAGACGAGATAGATTAGAATTTGTTCTGGCTTGTTTTGTACTGCAAGTAGATGATTGTACTTCTATATATATGCCCACGAGGGTCAAGCAATAAAACAAAATATTCCATCAAACCTCTCTCTTCCTTATAACATGGTATCAGAGCAAGTCGATCCTAAACCCTAGCTGCCGCCGCTTCCGCACCCATGCGCCGCTCCGGGGCGGTCGGTCTCCATGACCGCCGCCGAGGGCCGCGCCACCCGTACCTAGGGTTTGTCCGCCGACCGTGTTGGCCGACTGCCCTAGAGAGTCTTTTTCCCGATCCCTTGCTTCGGGTTTTTTTCGCTCTCTCGCCAGTCGCTTTGATCGGTGTCTCCTTTTTGGTTTTTCGGTCTATGTGATCCGGTTTGCGTCGCCCACCACCGTCGTCGATCCCGTGCGCCTCTACTCCAACATCGGCGCGATCGGCTGGCTTCTTCACCGACCCGGCGGCCTCGCGCGTCGTCCGCGCGTCTGCCCATCGGTCGCCCCGATCCGACGGCCTCACGCGGCGTCCGCGCGTCGGCCCGCCAGTCGCCCCGACCCGGCGGTCTCGCGTCATGCGGCGATCCTTCACCGCCGCCGTTCGCGCGACGGCCCGTCCGTCGATCTACGCCGGCCGTCACCGCCCTGCTCCGACCGGGACTCCTGCATCACCCCGACCCGTCGGCCTCGCGCTATGCTGCGGCCAATCATAATCGCCCTGCCGCCGCTGGCTTCATCTCGGACTCCACCGCCACCGCGCCTCCACCGAGTGGCGTCCCCGACCTCGCGCGCGATCGGCTTGATCACCCGCTCGCCGCCGCGATCCGCCTCATCTATGCCGCGCGACCGACCTGGCCCGTCGGTTACGTGCGCCTCCGCATGTCCCGTGAAGATCGCCCCCGAGTTCAGCGCACCTCTCCATCGATCGAGCATCGGGCTGCCGCTGTGTCGCCCGTCGGGCCGCAGCGCCGCCGCCCCGTGGTTCTTCTCCCGGCTGCGCCAACCCGCGTCACCGCTGCGTCGCCCCTCCGGGCAGTAGTGCCGCGGCCCGCGGTCCCCCGCCGCCCCGAGGGCGTCCGCTCTAGGCTGTCCCATGGTCGCCTCGACCCTTGCGCCACCGCTGCGTCGCCCCGTCGGGCCATAGCGAGCGTGGCACGCGGTCCACGCCGCCGTCCCGAGGCCGTCCATGCGGTTGCACCGACTCGCGAACCGCCGTTGCGTCGCCCCTTCCGGCCACAGCGTCGCGGCCCGCGGTCCATGCCGCCGTCCCGAGGTCTTCCCGCCATCGCCCTGACCCGCCTGCCGCCGTTGCGTCGCCCCTTCGGATCGTAGCGCAGCGGCCCGCGGTCCACTCCGCTATCACCGCGCGTCGACCTCCCGTGGTATGTGTCGCGCCGTCTTCCTTGGCGCGAGAACACCACCGTCCGCGCCGGTCTTCGTCATGTTGTCAGGGTTCTTCGCCTACTTCGAGCACCGCCGCCGCACTCCTAACCTAGCCGCCGCCGCCGCCATCAGGCAGTCGCCGCCGCTCTTCTTTGGTCGCCGCCGCCGCTACCTTTGTAGCCGCCGCCGCCGCCCGTCCACCCCATTTGTCTTCGTCCAGCACCAGCTCGTCACCAGCGTCGCCGTCATCTACTCCGACAACCGTGGGCGACATTGGCCCCGCGCCGATGGACGCCGCAATCGTCGTCGAGTTCTTCTCTGCTAGCCCCTCCGACTTCTCCGACATGGCGTACAGCTCGTGCAGGTCCCTTGTCTACGCATGTCCAGTGCTGGCAACACCGATGCGTGCCTTCATCCACGACGTGTCCCCGGGCCTGGCAAGCCTGGTCGGTGCTTCGTCAACTTCGTCTCCGTCCGTCTACGCATGCCCAGTGCTGGCAACACCGGTGCGTGCCTTCATCCGCGATGTGTCCCCGGGCTTGGCAAACCTGCCGCGACGCGTCGTCAACAACATTTTCTTCCCGGTGCACCCCTACTTCGACACCACTGCGCCCATGCTAACTCGGTGCCCTCTTGCGCCCGCGGCTCCATGGCGACTTCCTCAACACCGACCACCCCGACTCGACATCGACCACGGCATTTTTCGCACGGCTACCTCGACCATGGCTCCACCACCCACGCTCTCGGCTACATCGACAAACAGCACAAAGGGCTACCGCCTTGCTTGAGCAATCTCGTCGGTTGCCACTCCAGTCACGACTCCGCGATGCGTCGACCGTTACGATTGTGTGGGGGGGTGTCCGTCGGCTTGCCTTCGGATTCTTCTCCAGTCTCACCGTCTGTGTCGCTACCGTTATGACTGCGGGGGGATGTTGAGTATAATGTTTATTAAAAAAGACGAGATAGACTAGGATTCGTTCTGGCTTGTCTTGTACTCCAAGTAGATGATTGGACTTCTATATATATGCCCACGAGGCTCAAGCAATAAAACGAAATATTCCACCAAACCTCTCTCTCCCTTCTAACAGTGGGAAAATGACTCGAATGCGGTTTCAAACTCTAGACTCTAGAGTACCTAGAATGTGTTCGCTTCTGTTTTAGTTTAGCTGATGAGCTAGGAGCAAGTTCTTTTGGCGGCTTAAAAAATAAGTTGTCTCCTTCCCATCTTTTTTCATAAGCCGCATTCCTCATTTATTGCAGCTTCTGAACTAGTTATTGGATTACTAATCTAGAAACCCCAGCAAATTTTGAGAGCGGCTTATTTTTTAAGCTGAGGAGAGGCAGCTTATTTTTTAAGCCACCAAAAACAACTGGCTTGACGAACAGAAATGCGTTGGTTGCCAGTGCAATATCGTTGACCGAATCGGCAAACGCGTACGTACCATTTGCAAGTACTGTCTCCAAACAGAAGGAGATAGACCCCGATGGTCAGACGATCCACGCACAAGGTGGTAGACCTACCGTTTTGTCATGCTAGATTTGATAGCACTTTGGCCATCTCTCTCTCTATCTCTACCTTTGAGGAGGCCACACGGTTATTTCTCATGGCGACCAAGTGTACTATTGGTAGAGGTAATAGGGTGAGCTTTTGGCATGACAGGTGGAACGAGGGACGAAGTGCCCACGACATCACACCCAGTTTAGGCCAACCCAGCGCACGACCTCTAACGGACGTCCGTTTTGACCTGCTTTCGTTCGTTTGAGACGGCAATGGGGTCGTCCATGTCTGTTTGGGGTCGTTGCCGTGTCGATGCGTCCAAGGGCGCCCGCACCCCAAATCATGTTCGGGATAGATGTGATTAAAAAAATGCAAAACTAAAATAAAATGCCGAAAAAATAAAAGAAACGCAAACATAATAACATAACTAAAAATCACGGCCACGGAACGGCCCCATTTCACAGTTCACATAGATGTAATTAACATTAAAAAAACAAAAGAAAACCGCCGCCCGCGTGCTCCTGCCGTGCCCGTCGATGCCGTAATCGTCGCCGTCTTCTCACGCGTTGACGTTGTCGTCCTCGTCGCTGACAAGGTCGACGTAGACCGGCAGCGTCCAGAGGTGGGACGGCGGTGCCTGGTAGACTGTAACTTGTTGGAAGGTGGGAGGTGTCTGCACCACCTCCCCCCATGGCGATGCCTCGCGCTCCGGTGACCGCGGCGGCGTGGGGCACCAGTTCACGCCCCCCACGGCGTCGGCCATGTCCGTGGCCGTGCACGACCAGCTCCACCGCTGGCCCACCAAGCCCGGGTGGAACGCGGCGACGGGCTGCTCCTCCATCACCTCCTCCCTCACCTCTAGCTCCGGCACGGCCACATCGCTCCGGCCGCGAAGAGGGCCATCATGGTGTCCAGGCCCTCCCATTGACGCTCATCATGTGTGTTCATGGAGTCTTCCATGACACGTTGAAGGAGCCGGGTCTCCTCCTCCTCTGTCATGCGAGGAGGTGGTGGTGGCGACGGAGAGGGCGACGGTGATGGCGTCGGCGTGATGCCGCATAGCACCCTACGCCCGCGCACTTGGGGAGGGCTCGGAGCACGCGCGCGGAGCTCACGTGGCTGCCGCGGCCCCGACGAGGTGCCGGCAAAGAAGGAAGCGCGCCGCGTGTCGTGCTCGTCCTGAAACCACGTGTCCCAGAGGGCGGAGTCGACGCCGTACCTAGCGGCGTAGTAGAGGTCGTCTAGCAGGAGGCGGCGGCGACATTCGATTTCCTAGCGGCGTGCACAGTCGCTCATCGGGACCGGCGGGATCGGCACCCGATCAACGGACAAATTCCAGTTATTGGGCAGGTACACGTCGCTCCAGGGGAGTGGCGTCCTCGTCTCCCAATAATGACAGCAAACATCTGCGTGGATGTAGTGCCGGTCGCACTAGCCGGCGGCCGTAGGGGCGATGGTGAATGCGGGAGGCGCGAGGGCTCTCCGTGGTGGTGATGCGGGCTCAGCTTTGACGCCGCGGCGGCGGCGGCCCGAGGACGAGCCAGCCTCGCGGTCGTGCGTCCCCTTGCGGCCGGTGTTCTACCACCCCATGGCTGTCGGTGGCCGGCGAGCTCGAGGAAGGAGAAGGGAAGAGCTAGGGTTTGGGTGTCAGGTTTCGAGGAGGCCGCGCGACTGGAGTGGGAGCGTATACTATGACCGTCGACGACTTCCCATTTAAGAAGGATGCCTACGACGCACCTAGGCCGATGACAGGTGGGGCTGACCGCGCGTGCGCATTTTATGTTCGGCGGTGGGAGGTAGGTGGCCGCCTGCCACGCGGCCCCGATGCGGACGAGCGACGCGTCTGTTTGCTGTCCACCTCGACCCAAACCAAACAGGATGGATTCAGGCTGCCGCGTGCTGGGCCGTGAGGTCTGTCCGTTTTGCCTCAAACGCTCAAGGTCGGACGAGATGGGGTCGCGCGCTGGAGTTGGCCTTGTATACATTCGTGAGGGCTAGAGGTCATATATGGAGATCTGTGGCAGACGCCCTGGCGGAAGACAAATGGGTATGGGTTAAATATATCAAAGGGGCCCTTTTTTAGATGCGCTCATCGAATTTATGGAGCTCTGGTGACTTATCCAGAGGGTACTGCCGCTGAATGATGTGGAGATAGCTTCACATGGAGGCTAACGGTGTCACCGCGTCAGGTGTTTACACTATATAGATTAGCCTATCATGTGAGCTCCTTTGGTGCCGACAATGCGGACTATGCAGTGTGTCACACCTGCTACGATGTAGCGGTGGACTAGCAAGGAGAAGGAGTAGCACATGAGAGTTGTGGGCTGAGCCCACTGGGTCTGGCTTGGGTCGCATGTGGCCAAGCCGTCCGTCGTGTGTGTGTGCCTGTACTTATGGAACCGTCCTTTGTTGGACAAGGCAGTGAAGGAAAAGTCTGAATTATTCTCATCTCCTTCTCCAACCTCACCTACTCTCTATTCTTCCTCATCCCCCACTCCAATCCCCTTCCTGTGGCGACGATTTCATCGATCGGTCGTCACAATTGGTAATCAGAGCCAACAATTTCCCCAAAAAAAAAATTTTGTGCCGCGGCATCCTCAACTCCTTTGACTGATCGGTAACATCCACCGCTGTCGGTGGGAATTCACTCCGGTGAGATCCCACAAAATCCACAGCGGGGTTCGATCTGTTCGGGCGGGTACCACGGCGCCGTCCAAGCCTTCCGTCCAGACCCGGCAACTCCTCACTGCCATGGGGGAACAAACAGCAAACCTCACCGCCCTGATGGAGAAGCTCTTGTCCAGATTCGATGAAGAGCAAGCTCTGGCGACCAAACGCGCGGAGGCACAGGCCACGTTCAACACGCACGTCTCCACCGAGCTGCAGAGCCTATCCAAGCAGATCGGGCTCACGCAGGCCGACGTGGATGACGTGCGCAAGGCGACTTCTCCGACGGCTTCCTCCGCCATGGCATTGGCGTCGCAGGTGGACGACCCCTCCGCGGCAGGTTCCCGCACGCCGGCAGCCACCAACGGCATCCAGCAGCCTGTGCCCCCTCCAGCTCCACCCGCCCAGCGCACCGCACCTCCTCAGAGTGCCCTGCCTATTCCGCAGGCTTTTGGGAGCACGGCAGCCATCGCCCGGCTCGCCAACGAAGGGCCTCCCCTGCTCACGAGGCCAGATGCGCAGTTCAACTTGCAGCTGCCCAGCACACCGACGCCGCGGGATGAGTACTCAGTCCGGCCACCCAAACACCACTTCCCCCGCTTCGATGGTGATGCGCCCCGCATCTGGCTGGATCGCTGCCTAGCATACTTCGAGCTGTATAGGGTGCCGCCGCACAACTAGGTCGCGACAGCGGCGCTCTATGTCGAAGGGCACGCAGCACTGTGGCTTAGAGCCTTCCGTCAGACACATTCAGATATTACTTGGGAGATGTTCCGGCGTGCAGTGGTGGAGGAGTTTGGCCCAGAGGAATTCGAGTCAACGATGCACAATCTTCTTCAGCTCCGTCAGACAGGAACAGTGGTTGAATACAGACAACAGTTTGAGGTTCACATGTATAATCTGATTGCCCTCGACTCGACCCTGAGCTCCAAATTTTTCGTCACCCAATTCTTGCTTGGCCTGAAGGATGACATGCGCGCCACCGTGCGTATTCAGGTACCCACCAGCATCACCAGGGCGACAGTGTTTGCCAGGATTCAGGAAGAGGAATTGGAACTTCAGCGTTCCAGATTCAGACCGCCATCTGCAGGCAGACCACCACCATTGTCGGGCATAGTACCACCACTAGGACGGCCACCTCCTGCACCATCAGCGCCCTCTCCGACCGCTCCAGCACCGCGGATCGCCCTAGCACCAAAGCCAGCCGCGGACGACTTCGGGCGTGAGCGGCAGTTGCGGGATTACAGACGCCAACACGGCCTCTGCTTTCGTTGCGGGGACAAATACTCCCGTGATCATCAATGCAAACGCTCTGCTCAGCTACTGACGATTGAAGTGGGCGATTTTGGAGAAGTACTCTCTGATGATGCAGTGCATGCCCTGGAACTATTGGATGAACCTGCAAACACCGATGCTACTTGTTGTCTCCTATCAGCTCACGCCGTGGAGGGCACCGAAGCACCAGAAACTATTCGACTGCATGCCACAGTGGGTGATCAAACTATGTTGCTGCTCGTCGACTCCGGCAGTACGCACAGTTTTGTGAACTCCACATTTGCTCAGCGCATCAAAGCTCCAACAACAGATATTCCAGCAATCAAGGTTCGAGTCGCCAACGAACAGAGCCTGAACTGCACGGCTATGGTGCCTCAGCTAGCCCGGACCTCCCACAGACATACCTTTGCCACAGACATGCGCGTCCTCGATTTAGGAGGCTACGATGCAGTGCTCGGTGCGGATTGGCTGGGACAGCACAGCCCAATGCAGTGTGACTGGAACCTGAAGACCATGCAATTTGATCGTCAGGGAGAAACAATTAAGCTGACAGGTGTGCGCACTGGTGATCAACATCAACTCACAGCCCTAGATGCTGCAACCTTATGGCAAATGCATGACGCTAACGACATATGGGGGGCAGCTTTAGTGGAGATTCAGCTAACATCTGAGACGACATCCGACTCTGACATGCCTACTCCGCCTACCATTCAGCGCATCCTGACGGAGTTCAGTGACATCTTCGAGGAACCAACCCAACTTCCTCCCCATCGACAGTACGATCACGCCATTAATTTGGAGCCAGGTGCAGCACCTGTCAACTGTCGACCCTACCGGTACTCTCCGTTACAGAAAGACGAGATTGAACGTCAAGTGGAAGAAATGCTTCGCACGAGCATCATTACACACAGCATGAGCCCCTTCGCAGCCCCGGTGCTCCTGGTCAAGAAGAAGGACGGAACATGGCGTTTCTGTGTGGACTATCGACGTCTCAATACCGTCACAATCAAGAACAAGTTTCCTCTTCCTGTCATCGACGAACTCTTGGATGAACTCTCTGGTGCCGCCTTCTTCTCCAAAATTGACTTGCGAGCGGGGTACCATCAGATTCGCATGCGTGCGGGCGATGAGGAAAAGACGGCCTTCAAGACACATCATGGTCATTTTGAGTTCCGCGTCATGCCCTTCGGCGTCACCAACGGCCCGCCCACATTCCAATGTGTGATGAACTCGGCGTTCGCCGGGCCAAATCGTAAGTTTGTGATCACTTTTCTTGATGACATTCTCGTCTTCAGTCACACCTTGCAGGAGCATGAAGCTCATCTACGCACAGTCTTCTCCATCCTCCGTGAGCATCAGCTATATGCCAAGCTTTCCAAGTGTTCGTTCGCGCAACCCCAAGTCGAGTATTTGGGCCATGTAATCTCCAAAGAGGGCGTGGCCACGGATGCGAGCAAGACCAGTGCCATGCGCGCGTGGCCCACACCGACAAATGCCACAGAATGGCGCGGGTTTCTGGGCCTCACCGGCTATTACCGCAAATTCGTGCCGCGTTATGGGATTATCGCCAAGCCCCTCACTCAGCTCCTCACCAAGAAAGGCTTCGCCTGGTCGGCACAAGCACAAGCAGCGTTCGATCTGCTCAAGGATGCCATGGCAAGCACGCATGTCCTGGCGTTGCCTGATTTCTCACGCCCGTTCTCTATCGAGACGGACGCGTGTGACACAGGGGTGGGCGCAGTCCTGGTGCAAGACGGCCACCCAATCGCCTACCTCAGCAAGGCTCTGGGCATACGCAATCAGCGTCTGTCGATCTACGAGAAGGAGTTCCTCGTGGTGATCATGGCCGTGGACAAGTGGCGCACTTACCTCCAGCGCGCCCCGTTCGTCATTGTCACGGATCATAAAAGCCTCTGCCATCTCGGCGATCAACAATTGGAAACAGAGTTGCAGCGCAAGGCCATGTCTAAGATGGTGGGTCTCCAATTTTCTTTCAAGTACCGCCGCGGCACGGACAATGGCGCAGCTGATGCACTATCCCGCGTCGGTCACCTGCTCTCTCTGGATGCCCTCTCCATCTGTCAGCCCCAATGGCTCCAGGAAGTAAGCAACTCCTATGAAACTGACACGGACAGTCAAGATTTGCTGCAACAACTCGCTCTGTGCAGCCCGGATGATCAAGGTTACGAATTACGCCAAGGCACCATTCGCTTCCAGAACAGGATCTGGATTGGCGCCAACACAGCCCTACAGACCAAATTGATCAACGCATTCCATGCAAGTGCAGTTGGGGGACATTCGGGAGTGACAGCAACTTATCAACGTGTCAAGAAACTGTTCGCTTGGCGGGGTCTGAAACAAGCAGTGGAAGACTATGTTCGTCAGTGTTCTATCTGTCAGCAGGCCAAGCATGAACATCTGAAAACACCTGGACTACTACAGCCACTCCCAATTCCATCAGAACCGTGGCGGGACCTCACTATGGATTTCGTCGAAGGATTGCCAGTGTCCGAGGGCTACGAGGTGATTATGGTGGTGGTCGACCGCTTCACCAAATATGCCCACTTTGTTCCTCTTCGCCATCCATTCACAGCAACAACAGTGGCTCGAGCATTTTGGGATAACATTATCAAGTTGCATGGAGTACCCCACTCCATCGTATCGGATCGCGACCCGGTTTTCACCAGTGCAATGTGGCGTGCTCTTCTGGAGGCAGCAGGAACAAAACTCAGCTATTCCACAGCATATCACCCGCAGACGGATGGTCAGAGTGAACGAGTCAACCAATGTCTCGAGATGTATCTTCGGTGCGCCGTACACGACCAGCCAAAGAAATGGCGACAATGGTTACCTACTGCAGAGTTCTGGTACAATACCACCCATCACTCCTCGCTGAACACTTCACCCTTCCAAGTGCTATATGGTCAGGAGCCCAACTTGGGAGGACTGCCCACACTGGCCCGCACGATGCCACAGGATACTGATGCAAATTTGGATTGGGCTACACATAATGAACAACTCCGTGTTCAGCTGGCCCGGGCTCAAAACAGATACAAGCAAAAGGCTGATCGCCACAGGACAGATCGCTCTTTCCAAGTGGGTGAACAAGTTCTTCTGAAGCTGCAACCTTATGCTCAATCTACTGTGGCCAACCGTCCCTGCCCCAAATTAGCATTCAAGTTCTTCGGACCATTCACCGTCGAGCAACGGATCGGTTCTATGGCTTACAAACTGCAGTTACCATCAAACAGCCACATTCATCCGGTCTTCCATGTATCACAGTTGAAGCCATTCACACCTGACTACTCTCCGGTCTTCTCCGAATTGCCTCGTCCGCCCGACCTGACTGCTGCACCACTACAACCCGAGTTGATACTGGATCGCCGCATAGTCAAGAAAGGTAACACCTCAGTCGTGCAGGTCTCTATTCAGTGGTCCTCGCTCTCTCCAGATTCGGCAACATGGGAAGACTACACCGTCCTACGTCATCGCTACCCCAACGCTCCATGCTGGGCTCAAGACGCTCTCGCTCAAGGGGGGGAAATTGTCACACCTGCTACGATGTAGCGGTGGACTAGCAAGGAGAAGGAGTAGCACAGGAGAGTTGTGGGCTGAGCCCACTGGGTCTGGCTTGGGCCGCATGTGGCCAAGCCGTCCGTCGTGTGTGTGTGCCTGTACTTATGGAACCGTCCTCTGTTGGACAAGGCAGCGAAGGAAAAGTCTGAATTATTCTCATCTCCTTCTCCAACCTCACCTACTCTCTGTTCTTCCTCATCCCCCACTCCGATCCCCTTCCTGTGGCGACGATTTCATCGATCGGTCGTCACACAGTGCTCTTTGGAAGAATGAGGTTCCTCCAAAGGAATGTTTCTTCACATAGCATGTGATGACTGATGAGAGATTGATGTTGGATGGCAAATCAGCTCTCGTGAAGTGGTATGCAACACGCAGCATGCTTGCTCTACGATCTTGCCTCGGAGACCATCAACCATCTGATGGTGCAATGCCCGTTTGACAGACGGTCTCTTCCTCCGTGGCTTCAGACTTTGGGAGCATAACTCCAAATATGAACATCAATGCGAGAGAATGGTGGTGCTCGATGGGCAACAAGTTCCCTTGTGCTACGATGAGAGAACTGGTTTCGAACTTAATTGTGAGGTTCTGCAAGCTTTGGCTAAAAAGGAACACCAGAGTGTTCGATGGCAAGGCATCGACCGTATAGAGAGTTGTAAGATTTGCGTAAACGAGCAATGGAGGCGAGCCAATTTGGCTCTTCCGCACAGGCAAGAACACAAATCGTGGGTAGTTAACGCTTTAATTGCTACTCATCCAAACAACCAGGCTTGCTTTTGACGTCTCTGGCCACGGCCGGCTAGGAAAAGCTAGCCCAGCTAAGCTAGGTGAGCTAGCAAACCAAACGTTCCCAGTTCTTTGCGGTGAGTGTTTCAATCTGTTCTCTCCTTTGGGCGCCAAAGAGGGAAGAATATCATACAGAAACCAAAATTCAAAAAAAACTTTATGAAAACCACATTTGAAAGTTTTGAAATAATCTGAAAAAATACTTGATGTCAAGAGGGTGATATTTTATTGCCATGCAAAATTTCAAGTCGAAACGCATCAAGAAATGTGAGCTATGAAAAAAAAAACAAATTCAGCTCTGAATAATGAAGTAGCACTATTCAATATTCAATGATGATTTTGTTATTCTCATAGCTCACATCCCGTAATGTGTTTGTACTTGAAATTTTGCATGGCAATAGAAGATCACTCTCTTAACATCTCGTCTTTTTTAGATTTTTTTGAAAATTTAAAACATCTTTTTCGTGTGGTTTTCATCTGTTTTCGCTGAACGTTGGTTTTTATATGATATTCTGCCTTTGCACTCATAGCTTGTAACTGACCCTCCCTCAATGAAAACGACAGGAAACATTGGGGTGCTCGTTCTACAAAATATAACACTTTGGCAACCCAAATATCTCCACCATGCCGTAGTCTTCGCAGGTCCCAACTGTCTTCGAAGCAGGCCAAGCAGAGCACCGGCCGAATCTTGAAAAGCTGGGCCTCGAATAGTTCGATTTAAGCCTCCGTTAAGACCCATTTATCGCCACGCAGGATACAGGAACAAAATTAGGGCATGTACAATGGTGCTATTTTATGAGTGTCACATAGAATAAATGATGAGGTGGAGGAGAGAGAACTCATAAGAAAAAGTTTGTCTTCTCTTATTTAAGATAAGACAAGAAATGATCTCTTAGCACAATTTGTCTCACCATATTTTAAGGAATTGCTAGTTATTGAAGATAAGACTAAAATATAACCCATTGTAGACATATTTTTTTATCATCTCTAAATTACATGCAAAATTTAAGATAAGACTGTCTTATCAACCAATGTACATGCCCTTAAGGCTGGTCACAGTGGGGAGGAACTTAGGAGTAACATCACACACTTCAATACAACTTTGCTTATGTGGCACGTATTTAATGAAGAGAGAGGTGCTTGTGGTAACTAACTAAGTTACCGGAACATCACACACTCCAAGAAACAATGAGTCTATAACCTAATAAATACATCGTTGCATGACACTACATAGATGTTCCTACCCACTATGGAGGTAGTAACATAGTTTAGGGAAGTGTGAAGTTACTAGCTTATGTTCTTGCCCATTGTGACCAGCCTAAGAGACCTCCTGTTTTCTCGCGGCACCGGCCGAACCGCCCTCGCCCGTCAACCGCGGCCTCGCTACCCCTCTCTGCCCTCACCGCCGCCCCGTCGTTCACCCCACTCTCTCTGACGGCGGTGAGCCGCACCCCTTTCGTCCTCCGCCTCACCACCGTCGCGCGACCTTCTTGGGCCAGGCCCAGGATGACGCGCCTTATGCGCGGGCGTGGGCGTTCGCTTGCGTGCGGGGAATAGGATTTGCCAATAATCAGGGCCGAGGAAGACAACATAAAGCACAAAACGAGGAGCGAATGGTCATTTTCCTTTCTGAAGAACAGTTCGAGCCCCGTACAGGCTCATGACACCCCCTACATGACCCAGAAAAATTGCCTGTCCCAGAGGTCTCCTCCCTCTCCCAGCAAGGGAAGAAAAAGAAGCAAAACCTTCTACAACACCACAGCGAGGTGGGGGAAAATTGTCACAGGCAGAGTACCGTGACCAATTAACGCTGCGGGTGGCGGGACAAGGCGAATTCTAACTCTAATCTGACAGGGATTGCTCCCCCTTTTCCCTCTCGGTTCTTCTCCGCGGTGTTAATCTGACTCATGGGCTGTGTTTTGTGCTGAACCTGAGATCTGGACCGGCCACGGTCTCCGATCGGAGAATACAGCTTTCAGAAATGCATGGAGCACATCATCTGCCTGCCCAGCTGTCAAGTGTGGGGATGTTTCTGTCTTGATGAGCATGCTCGGAGGCGCTGACCAGCTGCAGGGGCCGCACCATAAATGTTGATGCTGACATTGTTCCGGCTGAACATCACACATAAGTTCCAGACGATTTCCATATTCTACCTTCCAGGGAAACAACCATGACGGTGACATCGTCGTGGTATTTCCTCCGGTCCCCTTGAGGTATATCTAGTAGCTCGTAGAAATCCATACCTGGAAAGCCAAAGAAGAAATGGGGCAAAAGCAGATCAAAACACATTTGACATTCAACATAACTCAAACCAGCTTAGATGTATGACGAAATGCATCGGCACATAACAATAAGCCAATGACCGAATGTTAATGACTGTATCAATGTGAGATGGCATACGGCTGGAAGAAAATGATAAAATGATGTGAGGTCCTTCAGAGAGACAATCTAAATTTGGGTAGCCTAGCTAGGAATTTTGACTGCTATTTGGTAAAGATAACTTAAGAGCATTTTATTATTTGGAATAATATGTCAGGGACAGTCAATTTGGCGACGGGCATGTCATTTGTGTATATGAATTTGCACGTGACCATGTCATTTCTGTATACGTGTAATGCTGATTACAGCAAAGAATGGTCACATACAAACAAATCAAGAACTGAAATATGAAAAGGCATGGTATGGAAGGACAGGCATGATAGATAAAGCTTACCAGCTTTCTTTGCTGCACGCGAAAGAAGTTCCTCAATTAGACTCTGTGCTGGGTCGCCTTCAGGAAATCTCTCCATGAAATTTTCAACATGCAGAACTACCTCCTCGTTGCTCAGGTACTGATATAAGCCATCCGAAGAAAGTACCAAAAACTGGTCCCTTGAAGTGAGCTTGTGATGGCAAAGAGAAGGTATGCATGATATGTATGGTGCATCACCTATGTATTCATTGCGGAACATCTCCAGCAATCCATTGTTCAACTTTGCCTGTACAACATACACAAATTCTAGGTAAGCTTTATCTAGGTTTTCTATTACATTAGACCAATCGGAGCTTCTAAAAGTAGTTTCTAAATAATTCAAAATTAAAAATACTCCCTCTGTAAAGAAATATAAGAACATTTAGATCATTAAAATAGTAACCTAAACACTCTTATATTTCTTTACAGAGGGAGTACTAACTCCTGGTAATAAATTCATACTCATTCGAAAATAAGTTTTTTAGCCAACAAATAAACTGCTAACAGGAAAAAAAATGAACTATGAGAGTAGGGTTAGATCTTAGTAAACACCCAACCTCCCAATTACCTGCTTGAGATACCCAGCGCCAAATGCTCGGGTAACTTTTAAACGGCCCTTTACTCTGTCATTTACGATACACTGATCATCATCTGGATGTTCACGTTTGATCCTCTGCACTTCCTGCATATCATAACAAATAATATGAATTCATAGGCATAGATAGTGCAAGGGGTAAAATGACAAACTGCTTTCATTGACAAATTTAGAAGACAAATAAGGGTAATGGAAATGGAACCTAACAGCAAATGACCAAATGATGAAACAAATGGATGTGACTCTGACCAACTGAAAATAAGGCATCAAGGATAACAAGTGTTCTGCATGATCTTTTCATGAAGACATGAAACTTTTTTTTTGCCTTGGTGTTTCAACTTTAAAGCTTTCAGGTATTTGCAATAAAATGATTTCCATGGTTAGTTCTACGAAATATGAATGCAAGCCCGGCAAAGAACAATAATGTGATGGTTTGATCATTTAGAGTGCCTTACTGCTGACAGAGGCACGCACGTTTTGCATTTAGAGACGCGAGCAGATTGCTCACAGACAATGACAGAAGCTCTGGCGTACACATAATAAACAGTGGAACAGCAGGTCAATAGAACATAAATGTATATAAGCTACAAACTCATTCTAAGTTGTGTCAACAGATTTGCTTATGCAGAGGAGTGTCAGCACAAAGTTACCTCTTCGATGCTGGTGCTATGATCGATAGACAACTGCAATGCCTCGAGCCCAATCATGGGATATCCGACAGGCCTTGACTCGATCTCCAATCCCACGCCGATGTCATCCATCCTCATGGCTCCAAGCCCGCAACCATGGTCATCATCTGCTCGTTGCGCCACAATGGCGCGGCTGTCCCCAAGATTCATTACATACACATCGTCATCCCTCACCAATGCCACAAGCAGGCATGCCCCAGTCACCGCCAACTCCGGGTGGGATCCCATTGATTGGTCAGTCATGTCGAGGTATGCTGCCTCCGTCGAGGCCAGCGCCCGAGTGAGCGCACCAAGCACAGCTCCATGATCTCTCACTGCTGGCGCTGCCTCCAACTTCTTGGGACCCCACTCCCTGTTGATTTCATCATCACCCACAGCCGCTGCATGTGCCCACATGTTGAACCGACGCTCCTTGAGCCTGGCAAGCGACATTGCAAACCGGCCGGAACCTGAAAAGTCGAGTTCATTGTCATCGTCGTCGCCGTCAGCGAGGAACTGCCACAGCCGCTTGCTATCCCTGTCTGCCTCTTCGTAGAATATCCCACGAAGCTCGCGTAGGAGGAAGCGGTAGAGGTTGGCAACAAGGAAGTCGGGGGCCTCAGGGCCGTTGAAGCCGTCGTAAATGCCGACGAACAGCCAACGCTGGTCCTCGGAGACAACCACGTGGACGCGGTCCTCCCCTGCACGCCCGTGCGCCCACTGCACGCCGTCGTCTCGGCGGAGTGGCACCATGAGCGCCGGCTGGTGCTTCTCGGACACGCTCCGCCGCAGGCTGCCGAATAATGGCTTCCGGAACCTGCTGGAGAGCCCTCTGGACGAGGAGGAGGTGCGCTTGGTGGGCTTGGTGGGGAGCGGGCCGGAGAAGGGCACGGCGGCGTCGAGCGGGCCGGAGAGCTGGGCGCCGCGGTCGATGGGCCCGGAGAGGAAGAGGGGCCCCGAGGAGAGGTTGGAGAGCTGCAGCGGCGCGGAGGAGAAGGAGGAGGATGTGTGGAACGCGGAGGAGTAGTTCTGCGGCACGGAGCCCGCGCCGGCGGCGGAGGAGGAGAGGTAGAGCGGCACGGGCACGGAGGAGTTGGCGGAGAGCGCGGCGCCGGAGATGCCGTGGCGGAAGGAGGAGGAGTATGCGGCGGCGGAGGCGTAGCAGAAGGAGTGGCCGAGCGCGTCGTCCAGGCAGGGCTCGGCGTCGACGGACGCCGGCGCCGGCCGCGAGCACGCGCACGCGGTGAGCAGCCGTGACGCGCCGCTGCCCATGGCATCCGACGCTGGCCGCGGCCCGGTCAGAGGAGAGGCAAAGCAACGACGACGGGGAGGGAGCAGAGCAGACCTTGTTTACCAGCACATCGCACCGAGCGATACGGGGGGACGGCGGCGGGCGTGGGGCTGGAGCTGCGACCGCGGGATCTCGCCGGGGCGGGGGTGGGATCTCGCCGGGGCAGGATCCAGCGAGGGCGCGGGGGAGGCGCAGGATCCGGCCGGAGCGGAGCGGGGAGGGATTGGGGGCGAGGGGGGGCGAGATTGGGGGCGGCCGGGCCGGAGGGAGGGGGGGTGGGGGATTGGGGCAGGGCGTTGAGAAGAGAGAGAGAGGGAGGGAGTTTTCTATGCTCACTCCTGTCAGTGATGTGCACACTAACAAAGGAGGGAGTAGAGTAGAGTGGGGAGGAGGAGACTTAGCGCTGGCGTAAGTGCGAAAACCGCAAATTTGACATCGGAATTTGGCCGCTCCGGCGTTGCGCTCCTCCGGGGGCCGGGCCGGGAAAGACCTCACCGGACCTGTCAGGTGGTGCCGGTATGGCGGAGTGGGCGGGGTTTGTCCGCACCCGGCACGCACGCCGTGGAGCAGGGCGGGAGGGACGAGCGGCGCGGCGGCAGGCAGGGCGGAGGGAGCGAGACCCGTGACGTGGGGGGAGGGATGGGGGGTGGTGGGTGGGGTGGGAGAGCGGGACGGGGGTCAACGCTGCGCCCTGGGAATCGCCTACCCCGGTCGGGCTTAATTACGGCGGGCGGGACTCCGCTCCGCTCCACTCCACTGCGCCGAGGAGAGGCGGGCGCGTGGATCAGCGCGGCGCGGCCAAATTGGATGGCTTTGGCGGGGCCGGCTTTGAACTCGGACGACTGCTGGACGGTGGGCTCCTCTAGTCTACACTCCTCGGTGGAGCGGGCGTTTCGAAAGTGCGGCCGACGCGAGCGCAAAGGCGACGGGGAGGGGACTGGGGAGGGGAGAAGATTACAGTTTACAACGGGAACGAGGAAGCATCCCATGTGAATCACCCGACGTTTATCGAGAGTGGCTTTGTTTCTTTTGTGATGGCAGTGTAAACTACTCCACTGTCAACATGTGAAGATTTATCGCATGCCTTCACGTGCTTTTTATCAAGTCAAATTCGACGATATTGTGGCCCAGTTCTTTTGACCGATTCTACCAGAATCTTAAGAATTGACTCAGCTTCTCTCAGAATATTTAACTCATATTTTGTTTTTACAATCCTAACTAGTTAGGATGTAAACAGCTACTAGGATTGTAAAAAAAATGGGTTCAAGATTTTGGGAGAAATTGGGTTCCAAGAGTAGATTGTAAGAGCATCTATAACCGCATCTAGCTAATCCGGCCTCTCAAACTTCGTGAACACGTCCGCACACAATGACTGATCACATCCTAATGTCTTCTTCCACAACCAGATACCTCATTACCAAAACCTCGAATCCACGCAATTACATGGAATGTAAAACCTAGTCTAAATCTTCGTTGGGGCTAGTTCATCTTCATGTTTGTGTCCTATTCGCCGGCTGGCTGAGCCCCGGGAGTGAAGGTGCGGTCGCCGGCGAGGAAGAGTGGACATGGGACACGGAACGGCTTACAGGACGCAAGGCAGTGCCGTCTCCCCACCCTACTATTTCCTCATCGGAGCTCGTGGCCTGGACGCCGTTGCTCAATGTGAGGTCCACGATAGGCCCCTCGTAGTTGGAGCCCGACACCTCTAGCACGACACAGTTGTGGCGCTAGGGGGCGGTCACCTGTACCGGCGCCGGAGGGGCGTCCAACTCCGCCTCCGAGGAGAGGCGCGTGGATCCGGGCAGCGTGACGTGGGTGCCCGATTCCGCAAATTGGATGGCTTTGGCGGGGCCGGCTTTGAACTCGGACAACTATTGGACGGTGGGCTCCTCTGCTCTCGTTTCCTCGGTGGAGCAGGTGTTTCGAAAGTGCAGCGACGCGAGGGCAAAGGCGACAGTGTCAGTGTGGAACGATGATCTATGGGACCAACAGGCCCCTTCGTGGTTCGGCGAGGGGAATGCACTAAACGCAGAGAGCAGGATGAACAGAAAGCACGACGATCGTTTACCCAGGTTCGGGCCACCTTTCAGGTGTAATACCCTACTCCTGCTTGATTATATTAGGAACGTGGATGCACAATTACAAAGGAGCGCTCTTCCCCGGCAAGGCGTGGGGTGGCAGCTACACGAGCAAGAGTGCGTCTGAGTTTGAATGGGTTCGAACCCCTCTAAAGGTTGCCCCGATCCTCCTTTTATAGTGTAAAGGAATACCACAATGGCAAAATAGTCATTACATAGTGACTAGATAGAAACAACGCTATCATATCTAACTCTGCTAGTTAGGACAAAGAGCATTTAATGCATCTCTAGGTGTCGCACGGAGGAGAAACCCCGACAAGTGTATTGTACTGCTTACTACAGCTAACTCCTATTATCTTGACACGCTGCTAGGACGGGCGTCGATAAAGGTAATTTCACTCCCAGTATGCTGCCACGTGTTGGCCATCTCCACCTAACTACCTGTGGGCTCGACACCTCACCGCCCAGCGACCAGCTGGCTAGAGAGGTGGAGCGCTAGTAGTTGGTGGGGGTTCGCGGGCGACGGAGCTTGTCGGGTCTTCTCCTTGCCGGCAAGGGTTGCTTCTATTGTAGATCTCGCAACTTGTTTCACCCCTTGGTCTTCTTGATGTGCTCATTGATCTCCGAAGAGTTGTCTTCTTGAGTTTGGTCGCTTGTTCGGAGGCTCCAACTTGGCGGGGGAGTTGCTACTTGTCTGCGCATAAGTCAGGGTAGTAAACACTCATGTTTACTGCACCGACAGGAGCCCCGGGGCCTAGATCACGCGTGTTGTTGGGCATTGTAATGCACAGACAAGCAACATTGATCATGTCTAAATTGGCACCTGTGTCTTGAAAACTTCTTTGCTTATTTATTAATATGAAACCAAGCCAGCCCTTGGCTTTCCTCTAGTACCCTTGCCACTTAGGCGACATACTTTGTTCATGTCAACAACTACTAGAGCGGCTCCATGGTCACGTGTGGCTCAGGTAACTACCATGTTTGTGTAGCGCTCAAGATGCGATTATATCCCAATCACGTGATGAACTCATGATTGGGGCACAGCCGCATTTCGAGCGCATACCAAGGTGGATATCATTAGAACATACCATGTACTGAATAGATGAGAATACAAGATAAAGGCTTACACTCGCCACAAGTTACAACATTCATACAACAATACATCAATACATAGCAATCATCATACAAAAGAGCAAGATCTGACTACGGATGAAATCAAACGAAAAAGAAGAACGACATCCACCCTGCCAGTCCCAGGTTCCCGGACCTGGAACCTATCCCTTGATCGAAGAAGAAGAAGAACTCCAAAACAAGCAAGCATCACACTCGCGTTAGATCATCGCATTACCTGTACCTGCAATTGTTGTTGTAGTAATCTGTGAGCCACGAGGACTCAACAATCCCATTACCATGGGTATCAAGACTAGCAAAGCTTAATGGGTATGGAAAAGGATAAGTGGTGAGGTTGCAACAAGCGACTAAGCAATATATGGTGGCTAACTTACGATTACAAGAGTAAGATGAGAATCTATGCAAACGGTCGCAAACTAGTAATGATCAAGAAGTGATTCTGAACTACTTATGTTCAAACATAACCCAACAGTGTTCTCCTCTCGAACTTCCCCGAAAAGAGACAATCACGGTTACACACGTGGTTGGTGTATTTTGATTGAGTTTAGTTCAAGTCCACTACAACCGGATATTAACAAATTCCCATCAGCACGGCTCTCGAAAGTTTAAACCCTGCAGGGGTGTCCCAACTTAGCCCATGGTAAGCTCATGATCCGTGGAGACAATCCTCCGTCGCGGGACCCTCCGGTCAGACTCGGAATCCCGTGCACAAGACATTTCGACAATGGTAAAACAAAACCAGCAAGACCTCCCGATGCACTGACCTAGCCTGATAGGAGTCGCACGTATCTCATTCTCAGGGTACACCGGATGGGCAAGACGTTGAGTTGGATGAGACCCTGGTTGCCCAGGGGGCGTCGGACATCATGCAGTTTGGACCAACACTCATGTGGAGAATTGGCCCTGGGGGTTGATTAAGTCCACGTGGGTCGGCAAGTCCATATGCAAGTTTTAGTTGTTATTAGGCAAATGGTAAAACCAATGTTGGGCCTTGCTGGAAGAGTTTTATTCAAAGCAAACTGTCAAGAGGGCCCCATACCCCTCATCGTGTTAGGGACGCAAAAATCAAGGAACATAACACCGTTATGACCGAAACTAGGGCGGCAAGAGTGGAACCAAACACTAGCATAAGGCCGAGCCTTCCACCCTTTACCAATTATACAGATGCATTAATTGAATAAGAGATATTGTGATATCCCATGATACCCATGTCCCAACATGGAACAACCTGCAACTGCACCTGCAACTAGCAATGCTATAAGAGGGGCTGAGCAAAGCGGTAACATAGCCAAACAACAGTTTGCTAGGAAGGGTGAAAAGGTTAGAGGCTATCATGACAATTTGGGAGGCTTGATAAACAAGTTGTAGGTAGCACGACATAGCGATAGCATCGAGACAACTAGCATAGCAAAGATAGTAGTGAGATCTAAGGTGACAGTCATCTTGCCTGAAATCCTGCTAGGAAGAAGACCGAATCCATGAAGTAGACGAACCAACGTAGTCGAACGGATCCTCACAATCGCAACATTACCGGAAGTATCAAGAAGAAGCAACACCGGAAAGAAACAAACAACATGGTAAACAACCATCACATACACATGGCATGATGCACAATCAAGTATGATGCATGTCCGGTTTAAAGAGGCATGGCATGGCAAAGTGCAACAAACAATACTACAAGTTAAGTGGAGCTCAATATGCAACGAGTTGCATATTGACGAAACACCACATTCAATCATTTAGTTCACTCTCGTTTATGTACCCAACAATATTAAATGTTATTAAACATGGCAAGAGGTGAAACATAAGTAAACTAACTCTCTAGGCAAGTTTAAATGAGGCCGGAAACAACAAACAACAATTCCAGAAAATCCTCATGTGCATATTTGAATTTGTTACTGTTCTGCCCTATACACAATTTTAGAGTTATTAAACATGCAAAATAAGTGCACCATGTTAATCTATGCATTTTTCTACCCCATTTACATATAAATTTTATTAAATTCGGAGCTATGGTTATTTAGTTATAAAATAAATCATTTTAGCATGGCATTTGAGCAAAATTAATCAAACACCAATTTAAACATTTTTAACATGGATAAAAGTTGCATATTATGAAACTACATGAAAATCTAAGCATTTTACATATGATGCATGGTTATTTAGTTATTAAATGCATGAACAACAAGGGTTTTTCTGCAAAACTGCAGTGCACTGGTTAATTAGCAAAGACGTTCTGCGGGAAAAAAATGTGACTCGGGCCGAATCTGGCTGGCCCAACATGCACAGGAGAGGGGCGGGTGCTGCTCACCCTAGGCCAAGGCCCAGCTCGGTGAGGAGGGCGCTAGCTGGGCCGGACAGGGACGAGGCCCACGAGGCCGGGTCAATGGGCGCAGGGACTTGGCGCTGCGTGCGTTCCAGGAAGATGAGCGGGCGAAGCAGGGGGTGGCGGCCAGCAAATAGGAGGGGCGCCGGCGGCGGGGACGGGGCCCTGCCAGCGGGATCCGGCCGTGAACGGGTAAGGGCGGGGGAGGCTGGCCGGATCTGGTGGGTGACGGTGGTGGGACTTGGTGAGGAGGCGACCAGCGCGAAGCTTTTGCGAGGCTCCCATGGCGGCGCTGCTGTCCCAGAAAAGAGAGATCAGGGAAGATGAGAAACAAGGCAGGAGGGAAGGAAGGATAGGGGAGGCGCGATGGGGCTCATCTTGCTAGCTGGTTCGGTCGGCGGCGGCGGCGCCAGACGACGAGGCGAGGAGGGGGAGCATGGGGAGGCTCGGGGCAGGGGCTTGAGGACGGGCATGCTGCGGGAGGAGGAGGCCGGGAACGAGCCTCCTGCTCGATCTCGAGGCGGGTGCGAGGATGGTTCGAAGGGAGGAGGTGGAGGCTGCTGGCTGGATGGAGTCGATGGTGGCAGGGGCGAGCGCTGGTTGGCCCGACGCTGAAGACGAGGTGGAGCGGTGGTTGCTGCGGGAGGAGATCCCGAGGAGGGAGGCGACCGGTTGGAGCTAGTGGCGGCGGCGCGATAGGACAAGGGGGAGGATTTCTAGGGTTATCCAAAATGGACTAGGAATGGACTATATACATACGAAAGCGGGATGATTTGGATCCTCCGATCGCGGTCGGGCGGTCAGGAATAAATTGGTTAGGGAGTCCAAATAAAAAAATAGAGATATTTTAGGGATGTTTGGGGATGATCCGGACCCATCGGTCACGACTGCCCGGGTCGGGTTCGGGACAGCTTTCGGACACGCGCGAGGGGTTTGTGCACTGTGCACAGAGGCTAGGCGGTCAAACAAGAGGGACTCGAAAACCCTGATTGGTCTCGAAACGGTCAACGAAGGTGAGGGGGGGCGACAACTACGAACGGATGCAAGCTTTATGAAAACATGCGGATGCAATGCACATGATGCCATGATGAATGCATCAAACCAAACAAGTCATGCGACGAATCTCAAAATCCATGGAAGGCATCTGGAGCGCCGGTCTTGGGGCGTCACAGTTTGTCATCACTCCCTTCTTTTACTGCAGCCCCCCCCCCCCCACGAGCGGATAGGGCGCGAGGCGTGGGATTGGTGCAGAAGGACGGTCATGTAGATAATGCTTTGATCAAGGGAGCTAGGACGCCGGATTGATGAGACTGGCATGGGCGGTTGATGGAGCAATGCGCTCGCCAGGATCGCAGGGCGTGGGACATAAGGTAACGAGACGGTTACCTTATGTTAGTGGAGATCCATCCCCCGCACTTCTCCCTATAAAAATAGGGGACGTGGGCGACGATGCTCATCCACCTTCCTTCTCTCCATCCCATCTGCTTCTGCTGCCATCACGGCGAGAGAAAAGAGGTTGAGCTCGTGCTTCCACCACCGCATCGAGATCTTCTTCTTGGCATCATATCCCTGCCTCGGTCGCGGCCATGGAGGTCGGTTCCAGTGCGCGAGTGCTACCTCTTGAGCACTGTGTTGGTTTTCCCTTGAAGAGGAAAGGGTGATGTAGAAAAGTAGCGTAAGTATTTCCCTCAGTTTTTGAGAACCAAGGTATCAATCCAGTAGGAGGCCGCGCACGAGTCCCTCGCACCTATACAAACAAATAAATCCTCGCAACCAACGCGATAAGGGGTTGATAATTCCCTACACGGTCACTTACGAGAGTGAGATCTGATAGATATTATAGGATAATATTTTTGGTATTTTTATGATAAAGAGAAATAAAAGATGCAAAGTAAAATAAATGGAAAAGGAAATAACTAAGTATTGGAAGATTAATATGATAGAAGATAGACGCGGGGGCCATAGGTTTCACTAGTGGCTTCTCTCAAGAGCATAAATATTTACGGTGGGTGAACAAATTACTATTGAGCAATTGACAGAATTGAGCACAGTTATGAGAATATCTAGGTATGATCATGTATATAGGCATCACGTCCGAAACAAGTAGACCGACTCCTGCCTGCATCTACTACTATTACTCCACACATCGACCGCTATCCAGCATGCATCTAGAGTATTAAGTTCAAGAGAACAGAGTAACACTTTAAGCAAGATGACATGATGTAGAGGGATAAACTCATGCAATATGATATAAACCCCATCTTGTTATCCTCAATGGCAACAATACAATATGTGCCTTGCTGCCCCTACTGTCACTAGGAAAGGACACCGCAAGATTGAACCCAAAGCTAAGCACTTCTCCCATTGCAAGAAAGATCAATCTAGTAGGCCAAACCAAACTGATAATTCGAAGAGACTTGCAAAGATAACCAATCATACATAAAAGAATTCAGAGAAGATTCAAATATTGTTCATAGATAAACTTGATCATAAACCCACAATTCATCGGTCTCAACAAACACACCGCAAAAGAAGATTACATCGAATAGATCTCCACAAGAGAGGGGGAGAACTTTGTATTGAGATCCAAAAAGAGAGAAGCAGCCATCTAGATAATAACTATGGACCCGAAGGTCTGAAGTAAACTACTCACACTTCATCGGAGGGGCTATGGTGTTGATGTAGAAGCCCTCCGTGATCGATGCCCCCTCCAGCGGAGCTCTGGAAAAGGCCCCAAGATGGGATCTCGTGGATACAGAAAGTTACGGCAGTGGAATTAGGGTTTTGGCTCCGTATCTAGTAGTTTGGGGGTACGTAGGTATATATAGGAGGAAGGAGTACGTCGGTGGAGCAACAGGGGGCCCACAAGGGTGGAGGGCGTGCATGGGGGGGGGGGGGTAGGCGCGCCCCTACCTCGTGCCTTCCTCGTTGATTACTTGATGTAGGGTCCAAGTCCTCTGGATCATGTTCGTTCCGAAAATCACGTTCCCGAAGGTTTCATTCCGTTTGGACTCCGTTTGATATTCTTTTTCCGCGAAACCCTAAAATAGGCAAAAAAACAGCAATTCTGGGTTGGGCCTCCGGTTAATAGGTTAGTCCCAAAAATAATATAAAAGTGTATAATAAAGCCCAATAATGTCCAAAACAGAATATAATATAGCATGGAACAATCAAAAATTATAGATACGTTTGAGACGTATCACGCATCCCCAAGCTTAATTCATGCTCGTCCTCGAGTAGGTAAATGATAAAAACAGAATTTTTAATGTGGAATGCTACCTAACATATTTCTCTATGTAATCTTATTTATTGTGGCAAGAATGTTCAGATCCATAAGATTCAAGACAAAAGTTTAATACTGACATAAAACAATAATATTTCAAGCATACTAACAAAGCAATCATGTCTTCTCAAAATAACATGGCCAAAGAAAGCTATCCCTACAAAATCATATAGTCTGGCTATGCTCTATCTTCACCACACAAAATATTTAAACCATGCACAACCTCGATGACAAGCCAAGCAATTGTTTCATACTTTTGATGTTCTCAAACTTTTTCAATCTTCACGCAATACATGAGCGTGAGCCATGGACATAGCACTATAGGTGGAATAGAATGGTGGTTGTGGAGAAGACAAAAAGGAGAAGATAGTCTCACATCAACTAGGCATATCAACGGGCTATGGAGATGCCCATTAATAGATATCAATGTGAGTGAGTAGGGATTGCCATGCAACGGATGCACTAGAGCTATAAGTGTATGAAAGCTCAACAAAAGAAACTAGTGGGTGTGCATCCAACTTGCTTGCTCACGAAGACCTAGGGCATTTTGAGGAAGCCCATCATTGGAATATACAAGTGAAGTTCTATAATGAAAGATTCCCACTAGTATATGAAAGTGACAACATAGGAGACTCTCTATCATGAAGATCATGGTGCTACTTTGAAGCACAAGTGTGGTAAAAGGATAGTAGCATTGCCCCTTCTCTCTTTTTCTCTCTTTTTTTTATTTCGGCCTTCTTTTTTTATGGCCTCTTTTCTCTTCCTTTTTTATTTGGGCTTCTTTGGCCTCTTTTATTCATTTATTTTCGTCCAGAGTCTCATCCCGACTTGTGGGGGAATCATAGTCTCCATCATCCTTTCCTCACTGGGACAATGCTCTAGTAATGATGATCATCACACTTTTATTTACTTACAACTCAAGAATTACAACTCGATACTTAGAACAAGATATGACTCTATATGAATGCCTACGGCGGTGTACCGGGATGTGCAATGACTCATGAGTGACATGCATGGAAGAATTATGAACGCTGGCTTTGCCACAAATACGATGTCAACTACATGATCATGCATAGCAATATGACAATGATGGAGCGTGTCATAATAAACCGAACGGTGGAGAGTTGCATGGAAATATATCTCGGAATGGCTATGGAAATGCCATAATAGGTAGGTATGGTGGCTGTTTTGAGGAAGGTATAGGGTGGGTTTATGGTACCGGCGAAAGTTGCACGTTACTAGAGAGGCTAGCAATGGTGGAAGGGTGAGAGTGCGTATAATCCATGGACTCAACATTAGTCATAAAAAACTCACATACTTATTGCAAAAATCTATTAGTTATCGAAACAGAGTATTACACGCGTGCTCCTAGGGGTATAGATTGGTAGGAAATGACCATCGCTCGTCCCCGACCGCCACTCATAAGGAATACAATCAATAAATAAATCATGCTCCGACTTCATCACATAACGGTTCACCATACGTGCATGCTACGGGAATCACAAACTTTAACACAAGTATTTCTCAAATTCACAACTACTCAACTAGCATGACTCTAATATCACCATCTTCATATCTCAAAACAATCATAAGGAATCAAACTTCTCATAATATTCAATGCACTTTATATGAATTTTTTATTATATCCCTCTTGGATGCCCATCATATTAGGACTAAATTCATAACCAAATCAAATTACCATGCTGTTTAGGACTCTCAAAATAATATAAGTGAAGCATGAGAGATCAATTATTTCTATAGAATAAAACCACCACCATGCTCTAAAAGATATAAGTGAAACACTAGGGCAAATGACAAACTACTCCGAAAGATGTAAGTGAAGATCAATGAGTAGTCGAATAATCATGCAACTATGTGAAGACTCTCTAACATTTAATAATTTCAGATCTTGGTATTTTATTCAAATAGCAAGCAAAACTAAAGAAAATAAAATGACGCTCCAAGCAAAACACATATCATGTGGCGAATAAAAATATAGCTCCAGGTAAAGTTACCGATGAACGAAGACGAAAGAGGGGATGCCTTCCGGGGAATCCCCAAGCTTAGGCTTTTGGTTGTCCTTGAATATTACCTTGGGGTTCCTTGGGCATCCCCAAGCTTAGGCTCTTGCCACTCCTTATTCCATAGTCCATCGAATCTTTACCCAAAACTTGAAAACTCCACAACACAAAACTTAACAGAAAACTCGTAAGCTCCGTTAGCGAAAGAAAACAAAACACCACTTCAAGGTACTGTAATGAACTCATTATTTATTTATATTGGTGTTAAACCTACTTTATTCCAACTTCTCTATGGTTTATAAACTCTTTTACTAGGTATAGATTCATCAAAATAAGCAAACAACACATGAAAAACAGAATCTGTGAAAAACAGAACGGTCTGTAGTAATCTGTAACTAACACAAACTCCTGGAACCCCAAAAATTCTAAAATAAATTTCTGGACGTAAGTAATTTATCTATTAATCATCTTCAAAAATAATTAACTAAATAGCACTCTCCAATAAAAAATGGCAGCAAATCTCGTGAGCGCTAAAGTTTCTGTTTTTTACAGCATGATCGCAAAGACTTTCCCCAAGTCTTCCCAAAGGTTCTACTTGGCACAAACACTAATTAAGACATAAAACTACATCTAAATAGAGGCTAGATGAATTATTTATGACTAAACAGGAACAAAAAGCAAGGAACAGAAAGCAAGGAACAAAAAGCAAGGAACAAAAATAAAGTTGGGTTTCCTCCCAACAAGCGCTATCGTTTAACGCCCCTAGCTAGGCATGATGATTTCAATGATGCTCACATAAAGGATAAGAACTGTAACATAAAGAGAGCATCATGAAGAATATGACTAGTACATTTAAGTCTAACCCACTTCCTATGCATAGGGATTTTATGAGCAAACAAATTATGGGAACAATAATCAACTAGCATAGGAGAGCAAAACAAGCATAACTTCAAAATTTTAAGCACATAGATAGGAAACATGATATTATTGTAATTCCTACAAGCATATGTTCCTCCATCATAATAATTTTCAGTAGCATCATGAATGAATTCAACAATATAACCAGCACCTAAAGCATTCTTTTCATGATCTACAAGCATAGAAATTTTATTACTCTCCACATAAGCAAAATTCTTCTCATTCGGAATAGTGGGAATATCATAAGAGACTCGAATACTATAAATTGTTTCCACATTAAAAGAGTAATGTTCAGAAAAAGAGTAATCATAATCATGACAAGTTTGATAAATATAATCATCACTACTTTTTATAGCATATGTATCATCACAATAATTATCATAAGTAGCAACTTTGTTCTCATCATAATCGATTGAAACCTCTTCGAAGCTAGTGGGATCATGACTAAATAAAGTCATGAACTCTCCAAATCCACTTTCATCAATATAATCATCATAAATAGGAGGCATGCTTTCATCATAATAAATTTTCTCATCAAAACTTGGGGGATAAAAAATATCATCTTCATCAAACATAGCTTCCCCAAGCTTGTGGCCTTGCATATCATTAGCATCATGGATATTCAAGGAATTCATACTAACAACATTGCAATCATGCTCATCATTCAAATATTTAGTGCCAAACATTCTAATGCATTCTTCTTCTAGAACTTGAGCAAAATTATCGAAATTCGTATTCTCATGAAAGATATTAAAAAGATGAAGCATATGAGGTATCCTCAATTCCATTTTTTTGTAGTTTTCTTTTATAAACTAAACTAGTGCTAAAACAAGAAACAAACAGATTCGATTGCAAGATCTAAAGATATACTTTCAAGCGCCAACCTCCCCGACAACGGCGCCAGAAATCCTTCTTGCTACCTCTTGAGCACTGCATTGGTTTTCCCTTGAAGAGGAAAGGGTGATGCAGCAAAGTAGCGTAAGTATTTCCCTCAGTTTTTTAGAACGAAGGTATCAATCCAGTAGGAGGCCGCGCACGAGTCCCTCGCACCTACACAAACAAATAAATCCTCGCAACCAACATGATAAGGGGTTGTCAATCCCTACACGGTCACTTACGAGAGTGAGATCTGATAGATATGATAGGATAATATTTTTAGTATTTTTATGATAAAGAGAAATAAAAGATGCAAAGTAAAATAAATGGAAAAGAAAATAACGAAGTATTGGAAGATTAATATGATGGAAGATAGACCCCGGGGCCATAGGTTTCACTAGTGGCTTCTCTCAAGAGCATAAATATTTACGGTGGGTGAACAAATTACTGTTGAGCAATTGACAGAATTGAGCATAGTTATGAGAATATCTAGGTATGATCATGTATATAGGCATCACGTCCGAAACAAGTAGACTAACTGCTGCCTGCATCTACTACTATTACTCCACACATCGACCGCTATCCAGCATGCATCTAGAGTATTAAGTTCAAGAGAACAGAGTAACGCTTTAAGCAAGATGACATGATGTAGAGGGATAAACTCATGCAATATGATATAAACCCCATCTTATTATCCTCGATGGCAACAATACAATATGTGCCTTGCTGCCCCTACTGTCACTGGGAAAGGACACAACAAGATTGAACCCAAAGCTAAGCACTTCTCCCATTGCAAGAAAGATCAATCTAGTAGGCCAAACCAAACTGATAATTCGAAGAGACTTGCAAAGATAACCAATCATACATAAAAGAATTCAGAGAAGATTCAAATATTGTTCATAGATAAACTTGATCATAAACCCACAATTCATCGGTCTCAACAAACACACCGCAAAAGAAGATTACATCAATAGATCTCCACAAGAGAGGGGGAGAACTTTGTATTGAGATCCAAAAAGAGAGAAGCAGCCATCTAGATAATAACTATGGACCCGAAGGTCTGAAGTAAACTACTCACACTTCATCGGAGGGGCTATGGTGTTGATGTAGAAGCCCTCCGTGATCGATGCCCCCTCCGGTGGAGCTCCGGAAAAGGCCCCAAGATGGGATCTCGTGGATACAGAAAGTTACGGCGGTGGAATTAGGGTTTTGGCTCCGTATCTGGTAGTTTGGAGGTACGTAGGTATATATAGGAGGAAGGAGTACGTCGGTGGAGCAACAGGGGGCCCACAAGGGTGCAGGGTGCGCCTGGGGGGGTAGGCGCGCCCCCTACCTCGTGCCTTACGCGTTGATTGCTTGACGTAGGGTCCAAGTCCTCTGGATCATGTTCGTTCCGAAAATCACGTTCCCGAAGGTTTCATTCCGTTTGGACTCTGTTTGATATTCTTTTTCTGCGAAACCCTAAAATAGGCAAAAAAACATTAATTCTGGGCTGGGCCTCCGGTTAATATGTTAGTCCCAAAAATAATATAAAAGTGTATAATAAAGCCCAATAATGTCCAAAACAGGATATAATATAGCGTGGAACAATCAAAAATTATAGATACATTGGAGATGTATCAGCGAGTTGGGGCTATAGGCCGGGGTCGTGGACGTCATGGTGCTCGCGGCCGGGGAGGCCGGACCAGAGCACTCGTCGTTCCTTCTCCCGCCACTCCGCCTCCAGTAGAGGGCCACACAGGGGACACGGTGCTCGAATTCATCGTAGAATTGCGCGACCCACCGCGAAGCCGACTGCAGCTCCCTCGTCCTTTCGCTAGGGTGATGGAAGTTGACCAGCCGCTCGCCCTGTGGCTGCGTGTGAACGACTGCTACAATGGCGCCATATGGGTGAATGTAGAGTTCCCAGCACTTCGTGTCATGTTCCTCACGCGTGGGTGGAAATCTTTCGCTCGTGCACACTACCTCGTGGAGGGGCATGTCCTCCACGTCAAGTTGGTGGAGTCTGACACGCTCTCCTCAAGTTCTTCGGGTCTTTAGGCGCTCATATGGAGTGTTGTGCGGAGAGCTCGAGCAACAGCGAAAGATCCTCCTTGAGCAACAATGATGAGGAGGACGCAGATGATGAATACGACGGCGGCAAGTCCTCGATCGTAAAAATCGAGGACGACGGCTCCGACTCTGGCTGAACGTCGGCAGCACCACAATCACCAGCTGAGCACCGGCAGCACCATCATCTGCAGCTAGACCCCGATAGGCTGATCTATGGGGAGCGCTCTGCCTAAGCGCCCCTTTTTCCCTGGCTTGCACTTGATGTAAACCCCGAAAAGGAAGGGCTAGAGAAAATGTTATCGATCACTTTTATCTTCCAACAAATATGTAATATCTGATGTGCTCAAATTAATATAAACCATTTCCCATATTCGTGCCTATTTTTGTATGACTCGAATCTGACACCCTACACAATTTAGAAGCCTGCCGGGACCCATGCTTGCCGCAAACACTTCGAAGGACTGGTTATTCAGCAAGGCCACTCACCGGTTATATCACAGCTACACTCATCCTTGCCGAGCGGACTCAAGGCAGGAATAGGAGCGCGAACGGAAACACGACAAGATTCCCACACATGCAGGTTTTTCATACATATGTAAGCCCAAATTAAGGAAATATTCTCAAATATAACAAAGAAATTCTCAGTTGTCTTTCAACTTATCTTTCTTTGTTGTACTTCTTGTCGTATGAAATGAACACCACTATTGTTGAAATGGTACACCATCGTCTCCCCCGGAAACATGCACGCGGGGAATCCCTTGTCTTTGTAAAAAAAGAAGGTGGTGCCAAGACCTTGGTGGTATGTTAGCCATTTCATTCATACAAAGTGTAATCACATTATACCATGCATTAGTACGTAAACAAACATGCATAAAGTTCGTAGAACGCATATGCATAGGATTTGCGCCTGGCTTTGTACAAAGGGTTACAAGTCGTTGAGACTAGGCTTGTACAAAAGAGGTTGCCGGGACGAAGCCCGACAATGGTGCCTCATGGGTAGAAATTGCGAAGATGGTCGATATTCCATGAGTTTTGCATGTGAATGCCATCTCCAGAAGGAGAGCTACCCGATAAGGGCCTTCCCACTTTGGTGTCAACTTGTTTGTTCCCTTGGCAGACTGAACACACCGAAGGACAAGGTCACCTTCCTCAAGGCTTCGGGCGCAAACCTTGTGGCTATGATAGCGGCCCAAGACTTGCTGGTAGCGTGCGGCTCGCATAGCTATGCGAAGACGATCTTCCTCAAGGAGCACGACATCGTAATGCTGGAGCTGCTCTTGCTCTACTTTGTCGTAGGCAAGTACTCGAGGTGATCCATATATGAGTTCCATGGGTAGCACCGCTTCTGCACCATAGACTAGGGAGAAGGGTGTTTGGCCATTAGCTTGATTTGGTGTCGTTCTAAGTGACCAAAGAACCACCGGTAATTCATCAATCCAGCGCCTCCCGCACTTGTGCAGCTTATCAAATGTTCTTTTCTTGAGACCGTGTAACACTTCAGTGTTCATTTTCTCTGTTTGTCCATTGCTTCTCGGGTGAGAAACGGAGGCGAAGCAAACCTTGCTACCAAGGCTCTGGATGTATTGTATGAAGGTGTGGCTCGTGAATTATGTGCCGCTATTGGTGATAATTCTGTTTGGAACTCCAAAATGACAAACTAGTCCTTTAAAGAACTTGACGGCTGACTGTGATGTCACCTTTCTCACTAGCTCTACTTCAGGCCACTTTGTGAACTTGTTGGTGGCAATGTACAAGAACTCAAAGCCCCCGGTAGCACGGGGGAAGGGGCCTAAGATATCGAGCCCCAGACCAAAAAGGGATAGGAGAGAGGGATTGTCTGGAGAGCTTGAGCTGGTTGATGTAAGTTCTTCGAATGGAATTGGCATGCTTCACATATTGCTACTAGCTCAGTTGTATCCTGGAGGGCGGTGGGCCAATAAAATCCCTGTCGAAAAACTTTCTCGGTAAGGGCTCTTGATCCTATGTGAGAGCCACATATGCCTCCATGTATCTCTGCCAACAACACTAGTCCATCTTCGTGACAAATACACTTTAATTTCACTCCATTTGGTCTTTTTCTATACAAAATGTTGTCCACAAACTGGTACATACTTTACTGACTGGCTACTTTCTCAGCCTGTTCCCACTCATCGGGAAGTTCCCCTGTTTGGAGGAACTGCACTGTGGGTTATGCCCATGCCGGAGCCTGTGGCTCAACAACAAGGACCGATAGTATTTCTGCAGCTGCGGGGGCGCTATTCTCAGCAACAAGAACCCGAGGTTCGATGCAGAACTGCGGCTCACCGCTAAGCACATCGTCTTTCCTAGTAAGATTCTCGCTGGCGGCTTTGGGAAGATCTGCCATAAAATACTTGTCGGTACTCAACTTCCTTCTCTTTCGAGCTCACATTGATGGGGTAACTGACGACTGATTCAAATGGAGTACAAAAGTTCCTGGTTCCACAGGTAGCTTTTGGGCAACACACTTTGATAGGTGGTCAGCAATGATGTTCTCCGCACGGGGGACATGCTCTGTTTTCAACTGATACGTCTCCAACGTATCTATAATTTTTTATTGTTCCATGCTATTATATTATCTGTTTTGGATGTTTTATATGCATTAATATGCTATTTTATACTATTTTTGGGACTAAACTATTTCCTAGATCCCAGTGCCAGTTTCTGTTTTTTCCTTGTTTTTGAGCTTTGATGTCGCTTAAAGCTACGTCGGTATGTCCCCAAAGAGGAAGGGATGATGCAGCACAGCGGCGGTAGGTATTTCCCTCAGATATGAAACCATGGTTATTGAACCAGTAGGAGAACCAAGCAACAGAACATAAACAACCCCTGCACACGGATAACAAATCCTCGCAACCCGACGTGTTAAAGGGGTTGTCAATCCCTTTCGGGTAATGGCGCCAGAAATTGGTGCGTCATGGGAGAAAGATTTGTAGTAAATTGATAGATCGAACACGAACAAAATAAATACGGATAAATTGCAGCAAGGTATTTTGGGGGTTTTGGTTTAGTAGATCTGAAAATAAAAGCAAGAGAAAAGTGGATCGCAAAGGCAAATATATGAGAAAGAAGACCCGGGGCCCCTAGGTTTCACTAGTGGCTTCTCTCAAGAAAAATAGCAAACGGTGGGTGAACAAATTACTGTTGGGCAATTGATAGAACTTTGAATACTCATGATGATATCCAGGCAATGATCATTATATAGGCATCAGATCCAAGATTAGTAGACTGACTCCTACCTGCATCTACTACTATTACTCCATACATCGACTGCTATCCAGCATGCATCTAGTGTACTAAGTTCATGGATAAATGGAGTAATGCAATAAGAATGATGACATGATGTATACAAGATCTATCTATGTAGAGATAGACCCCATCGTTTTATCCTTAGTAGCAACGATACATACGTGTCGTTTCCCTTTCTGTCACTGGGATCAAGCACCGTAAGATCGAACCCACTACAAAGCACCTCTTCCCATTGCAAGATAAATAGATCAAGTTTGCCAAACAAAACCCTAATATCAGAGAAGAAATATGAGGCTATAAGCAATCATGCATACAAGAGATCAAAGAAACTTAAATAACCCTCATGGATATAAAAAGATAGATCTGATCATAAACTCAAAGTTCATCGATCCCAACAAACACACCGCAAAAGAGTTACATCATATGAAAGTGCTTTATATCGACTAGAGGGGGGTGAATAGGCGATTTTTATGAATTCTTCACTGAGGAATTTGCAGGTGAGGAAATTCCTTAGCGAAGAACTACTAGCAGCGGAATAAGTACTCAAAAGTAAACATAACAGAACACAAGCATAGTCATCATGATGAAATGAAGACAGGCACAGAGTACAGAAAGCATAAGCACAGGATAACACAGGATGAAGACAAACAGACTGAAGAAATTGACCTGAGGAAATTGAGAAAATCTTCAGTCAAAGTGTTCAAACACAGATATGAACAAGCATACAACGCAGTTATGAGGAAATGAAAGAGTTGAGGAAATAGAACTAGTAAGCTTGGTGAAGACAATGATTTGGTAGACCAGTTCCAACTGTTGTCTCAGTTGTACGTCTGGTTAGGGCGGCTAGGTATTTAAACCCGAGGACACACAGTCCCGGACACCCAGTCCTAAACACGCAACTCAGGACACTCAGTCCTCACCGTATTCCCCTTGAGCTAAGGTCACACAGACCTCGCCCAATCACTCGTGGTAAGTCTTCAGGTGACTTCCGAACCTTCACAAACTTGGTCACTCGGTGATCCACAATTCCTCTTGGATGCTCTAGACCTTGACGCCTAACCGTCTGGAAGAAGCACAGTCTTCAAAGGTAACAAGCGTCGGATCCAAGCAGGATCAATCTCTTTAGTGATGCTCAATCACTTGGGGTTCGTAGGTGTTTGGGTTTGGGTTTTCCTCACTTGATGATTTTTGCTGAAAGTCCTCAGAGGATGGGTTGCTCTCAAATGACAAGTGTCAGTTTCTCTCAGAGCAGCAAACCAGCTAGTGGTTGTAGGTGGCGACTATTTATAGCCTAGGGAGCAGCCCGACATGATAAGACATAAATGCCCTTCAATGATATGACCGTTAGGTGGATAGATATTTTGGGACAGCTGGCACATGGCACAACAACGGTCGGAATTTTGAGTAGCAAAATCCTCAGGGCTATCATGTTCCTCACTGTGTAGGCAATCCGCACTGGCGAATTCCTAACTCCTCAGTCAGAACAAATTCCTCAGAGACCAGAAGAACTTTGTCTCTATCACTGAAGAATATGACTGGACTGTATGAGATTTCCAATGGCTTCACTCGAAGGGATTGGTAGGTGTAGGATTTTGAGTTGAGCATCACATGGAAATTTTTCCTTAGTATTTCCTCGACCCCCTTTAACAGTACGGTGTTTCCTATGACTCAAGAAAGAGAAAATGAAACTACGAAAACAAAAGTCTTCACGCTTCATGTTCCTCGAATGAATACCAAGTCTTCAAGGTCACACCAATTTCTTCACTTTCAAAGTCTTCAGAAATCCAAAGTCTTCAGTCGAAGAACTTCATTTTTAGGGGTCGACTTTCTCTGTAAATATCTAACTCCTCATAGACTTATAGACTTGTGTACACTCACAAACGCATTAGTCCCTTAACCTATAAGTCTTCAATACACCAAAAATCACTAAGGGGCACTAGATGCACTTACAATCTCCCCCTTTTTGGTGATTGATGACAATATAGGTTAAGTTTTCAACGGGGATAAACATATGAAGTGTAAATACTGATATTGAGGAATTTGATTGCAAGATATAGAAGAACTCCCCCTGAATATGTGCATGGTGAGGTATTTGCTTTTGAAGCATTGCACACTTGAAGAGTAGAATCATGGAGATCTCCCCCTATATCTTGTAATTCATACACACATTTGACATATCACAAAAAAGAATTTGAAATGCATGATGAAATATGATGACTAATGTAATTCAGCATGCGTGCATTAGCATATATGAGGAATAAGCATGCAGAAAAACATATCAAAAGTATCAGAGCACCATCGGGTTTAAGTTTATAACTCGATCCAATAAAGTCTCAGAAGAACGAGAGTTGTAACTTAACAAAAAAAAACGCCCATATAGAAAGACCCGCTTGAAGACTAACTCAAAATTCTCCCCCTTTGTCATCAAATGACCAAAAGGATCGAATATGAGGACTAACGCCCCTGAAGAATATCAAGTTGATGAAGGAGCGCCAGCGTTGTTGGGGTCGTTTGTCGTGGAAGGGCCTGCTGCAGTGTCGTCCAAGTCTTCATTCTCATCGGTGTCACGCGATGAAGAATATGAGCTGGCCACCAAGGAAGGAACCTTGACCTTCTTGAATTTCTTCGGTGGAGGTGCAGACCAGTCAAAATCTTCCTTGAGACCCATTTTATTGAGATCTTTTTCACCATACAGATGTGACAGTATTGCCCAGGTGCGACCAAAAACTTCATGGAGGTAGTAATGGTTTTTCTTCACTGCATTGTGGGTAGCAGTCATGTTGTGAAGAAATGAACCAAACTAACGCTTAAGCCATTTATGGTTTCGATCCACCTTCTGGTGAAGACTAAGCAGAAGCTCACGGTCAGTCATCACACGAGGAGTAGTGGCTTGAGGAGTAGACTTGGGTGCATTGGCAGAGTCATGTGTGGCAGAGTCATCATTGGTGGAATAAGATGTAGCTTTGCGAAACTTTCCATCCAATGGACGAATGCCTTCATCTATAACAGTTGGTGCCTTGCCCTTTTCATCAACTGAGGAATAGGTCCGCTTGAGGACTTCAATCGGGGGCAAGTAGCTGAGGTGATTCTGAAAATCAACTTTATAGTTGAGTGAAATCCTTGTTTTAAGGAATTTCATGATCCAGGGTGCATAAGGCTTCAGCTCAAACGGAGAAAGTGCAACATTTGCCAGAGTCCTCATGAAGAAATCGTGATAATTGACAGGAATGCCATGAACGATATTGAATACCGGATTCTTCATGATGCCAACAATTTCCTCATCAGATGAGTTGTGGCCTTTGATGGGACTCATTGTCCTCGTTAGAATGCGATAGACAGTTCTGGGCACATATAGTAATTCCTTCACGAGGAATTTGGTTCATGGGGCCTGACCTGGCTTCAAAGGTTTCATCAGAACTTACATGTAGTGATTTGTAAGCTCAGGTTCACTATAAATGCAACGAGCTTCTTCAAGGGGAGGACTGGGTGGTAAGGCACGAAGCAATTCAGTAGCTGGTGCTATGTAGTGAGTGTTCTCAGACATCCAGTCCAGCACCCATGAATTCACATCTTTAGAATCTCCTGTGATGTGCAGCGTCACATAAAATTGAAGAATCAGTTCTTCATTCCAATCACAGATGTCAGAGCAGAAATTTAATAGTCCAGCATCGTGAAGAACACTGAGGACTGGCATGAAGCACGATAGAGATTCCATATCCATGTGAGGAATGTGCTCATGGTAGAAGATTTTGTTTTTGTTGAACAACACTGAGGAATAGAAATTAGCCTGGCTGGCAGTCCAGAAACGCCTCTTCCTAATGTGAGCAGAGTCATAAGGGTTGTAGTCTGTGAAGAATACGTGCTCGCCGAAGAAATCATCAACCTTGAATTTTTGCTTCCTGGAGAATGGATCCTTTGGCTTGGGTAGAGGAGTGTCAGTGAGTTGCATCACGACCTCAGGAATCTCAATCACAGGTTCTTCAGGCTGAGGAATTTCTGGTTCCTCTTCAGTGGCAGTCTGCGTCTTCAGATGTTCAGCAGCAGCAGTTTCTTCAGCACTAGTGGCTGGAATTTCTTCATGTACAAATGAAGTGGGGTGAGTTTCTTCAGAGCCCATTTGAACAGTTTGTGTAGGGGACTGAGGTATTTGCTGCAATGGTGTGAACATTGGAGAGTTTGGATGCTGACTTTCACAGAATTCATCACTCATCACTGGTGTGGAGCAGCCAACGTCCACATCTTCATCTTCCATTTCTTCAACGCCAGCCTCTTCAGAAGTAAACTGAGGCAGAGGCGAGGAAATGACAGGTGTTGAAGGGATCTCATCCACTTCAATTTCTTCATCCAACTGCTCTGACGAAGCAACAGAAAGATTTTCTTCATCAGATCCGCTGGGGATCACATATTCTTCATCGAAAGGAACAAGGTCCTTTGATGGCATGGTAGAGAGAGGAACAACATCAATGGGATTTTCAAACAAGCTGGTCAAAGGCTTCATCTTCTTCGGAGCTGAAGAATCTGAAGTAGCTGATGCTTTCCTTTTCTTCACTGTTGCACGCTCTACAACCTTGGTCTTCTTCACATCTGATGCAGATGGAAGGATCGGGGTTGGTGTTGGCGCAGGAGGAGCAGAGGAATCTGGTTGATTTTCTTCAGGCACAACTGATGCAGTTGCCCTGACTTCTTCATTTTCTTCAGGCGCACCACTAGTGGATGCCCTGGCAATTTCTTCAATGGCTGGAATGCAGTCATCAGCCCTGGAACTCACATTTTCTTCAGCAGCCTGAAAGTCATCAGCGGTGCTGACATGTTCTTCAGTTGGCTGAGCAGATGCTTCAGCCTGAGGAATTTTCTGTTGCGTTGGGGCTGCAACATTTGAGGTGAAGTTATCAGCAAGTTTCACAAAGCGAACCTTGGCTCCAAGCCAATCAGCGCAGTATGCGTCAAATTCATCACTAAGTTTCTTGATCTCAGTTTGAACAGTGACAAGTTCTTCAGTTGTCATAGAGATAGCGTTTTTCTTTAGATAGCGCTCCTTCTTGTATCGCACTTTCTTGATCTGCCTGGCCTTCTCATATTTCCATTTTTCTTCTTGTATGAAGTGGGTCAACATGTGACTTTGGCCAGGAGTCAGCTTGAAGTCAGGCATGGGAATGTTGGGGTCCTTGTGCTAAACATCAATGTATTCGAGGATCAACTTTGGATCCAAAAGCAGTGGCACATCTGTTCCCTTGGCTCTAGCGGCCCTGACTTGCCTATCTCTGATGATTTCAGCAAGTTCGTCATCATCAACTTCGTCTTCTTCAGATGGCACTTTGAAGGCGACCTGCTTCTTCTGAGGACTAGGGCGAGGACCTCGTCCAGCAATGGCCTTTGTCTTCAGTAGAGAGGGTCCCGCTGAAGAATTTGGTGCAACTGAGGAACTAGCTGAAGCTCCTGAGGCAATTGAGACGCCTGTGGTCCTTTGACACGTGGCGAGATGCACAGGTGCAGAGGACTTTGTCGGAGCAGCTGAGGACTTGTGAGGAGCTGAGGATTTGGTAGGAGCAGGAGCAGCATGAGGAATTGGCCTTGATGGCTTTGAAGATTCTGGCCGTGAGGGCATTGCTGAGGAACTTGGCCTTGAAGGCACTGAAGGCGAAGCACTTGGCTTGTGCGCAGGCTTCTTTGACATGGCCTTCTTAGGCTTGACAGAGGCCTCAGTTGCAGCAACAGAGTCTTCGTTGAATTTCCTCACAGCTTCTTTGGCTTGTTTAGCCAACTTGGCTTGGCTCTTGGCCCATTCATCAGGATAATCCTCACCACGCTTGAGGCTGGTGGGATCAGCTATTTGCCCAGGTGCCAATGGAGGTCTTGGGCATGGAGGATTGAGTGCGAATTTCTTCATGTATTTGGGAGTGACATATCTTTACCCCCTCCACTCTCTAGCCCATCTCCTCTCTATCTTCTGAATGCGCACCTTGTGCTGATTTTTGTCTTCCTCGGGAGGTGTGCAGTACCCAGCATATATATCATCAGGGATCTCAAATGTTGTGTTGACCTCAGGCCTCTTTCCTCCTTTCTGTGGTTTCTTACCGTCAGACATTGTCTTCAGTTGAGGAATTTGAACAATCGAATTCTCTGAAGAAGTATGCAACTTTTCTTTGAGGAACGCTGCAAATGAGTTATGTTGATGAGAACCTAGTGATTCAACAGCTGACATGAGTACCTGTGAACAGAGTATAGTTGCGAGGAATTTGGAGAGGTCATATGCATTCTCAGAAGGTTTTTATAAAGAACAAGTTTGAGGAATTTGACCAGATAACTCTTGAAGAATTTCACTGAGCGTTCTTAGTCTTAGGTTCCAGAGTTGTACAGATCAGAAATCCGCATAATTGAGGAATCTTGAAGAGAAATTCGCAGCTTAGAGAAATGAATCAAGAACAGATGATATGTGAGGTGTTTTAGTGTGTGAAGATATGAAGAAAAACACCTTTGAAGATTTTGTAGATAATCATTTGAATCAACTAGGGCAGTAAAAGTAACTTTTAATTACCCTGGACGAAGAACACGACGAACTGGAGTGTGGAGATGTGAAGTTCGTCAGTGCAGATCTTCCACACCCTAACTTGGCGGAGGAAGACGGCTACGGCGGTGGCGGAGTGAAGATTTCCGCGGCCGGCGCGAGTACGGCGGCGACGAGGTCGAGGCAGTGAAGCTCTTCCTCACCGGCGACGATGAAGTAGCGGCGGTGCTAGGGTTTGAGAAGCTCGAGCTGGAGAGAGGTCGGGCGGAGTAAAAGAAGTGAGGAAGGGGAGAGGGGTATTTATAGCCACGGTGAAAAACCATTCGCCCGAAGAATTTGGACGAACGTTCCCCTCACCCTTCTCATTCGCATGATATGTGTCACCCACGTATTGAGAAGTGGAGATCATGTTAGATCGTGGGTGAATGGATAAGTATGTCATGGGATGTGGAACGGTTTGAGCGGCAAAGCTGAAAATTTGGATAAGATAAGTTAAAAGTTCCGTTCGCAAATTCTTCAGCTGACAAGGACACAGTGAAGATTTTGAACGAGTTTCAAATAGAACGCACATGAAGAATTTGTGAATAGATTGGGTTGAGTATAGCATAGAGGGGAAGGGTCCGATCACATTCACTTAGCAGAAAAACCAACTTGAAGAATTATCCATAAGTGAATGATGTAGAGGACATAAAGTCATATATATAGCCAATGAAGAAAAACGACGGAAACAGTGAAGACAATGCAAAGTTGAAGAATATAAACAACTGAGGAATTTCAACTTTTGGTGGTGGCATGACCCACCGTATAGGAATGATGATTTTAGACACCGCGTACAATTGTCGTAGGGTTCTGAGAATCAAATTATTCATTAATTTCTTCACACTTAGAGTGTTATTCTTCATTGATTGAAGAAAAACGTTTCTTCATGTGTTGCACATCTAAGTCATCAATTTTGCATAAGTTTTAGGATGAGTGTCCTTTTCAAAGAACATTCGAACATTCTAGGATATTTAGCTCACACCGCAACTTGCTAAATCTCTTCTCATCCAAGGGCTTTGTGAAGATATCGGCTAGCTATTCTTCAGTCTTCACATGCTCAATAGAAATGCTGCCCTTCAACACATGATCACGAAGAAAATGATGACGAATCTGAATGTGCTTAGTCTTCGAGTGCTGAACTGGGTTGTGAGCAATCTTGATGGCACTCTCATTGTCACAGAAGAGAGGCACATTCTTCATGTTGACGCCGTAGGCCTTGAGAGTTTGCTTCATCCATAGCAATTGAGCACAGCAAGAACCAGCGGCAATGTACTCAGCTTCAACAATAGATAGTGATACGCAGTTCTGTTTCTTCGAGGACCAACAGACCAAAGATCGTCCGAGGAAATGACATGTACCAGATGTTGACTTGCGGTCCACACGATCACCAGCATAGTCAGAGTCAGAATATCCAATGAGATCAAAAGCCGAGCCCTTGGGGTACCATAATCCAAGTGTTGGTGTGTGAGCTAGATATCGAAGAATATGCTTCACAGCCTTATGGTGTGATTCCTTCGGTGTAGCTTGAAATCGGGCACACATGCAAACACTAAGCATTATATCTGGCCTAGATGCACATAAGTACAATAAAGAACCAATCATGGAGCGGTATACCTTATGATCGAAGTCAATACCATTTTCATCAGTGCACAGATGGCCATTTGTGGGCATAGGAATTTTGACGCCTTTGCAATCTTGCATGCCGAATTTCCTCAGTACATCCTTGAGGTATTTCTCCTGAGATATGAATATGCCATTGCGTTGTTGACGAATTTGAAGACCTAAGAAGAATTTCAACTCTCCCATCATAGACATTTGATATTCTTCACTCATCATGTAGGCAAATTCATCACTATAACGTTGGTCAGTACAGCCAAAGATAATATCATCAACATATACTTGGCACACAAACAATTCACCATCATAAGATTTAGTGAAAAGAGTAGGGTCGAGTGAACCGGGTTTGAAGCCTTTCTTCATGAAGAATTCCTTCAAGGTATCATACCACGCCCGTGGGGCCTGCTTGAGGCCATAGAGGGCCTTGTTGAGTCTGAAGACTTTGTCAGGATTCTTTGGATCTTCAAAACCTGGGGGTTGAGCAACATATACTTCTTCCTCAAGCTTACCATTGAGGAATGCACTTTTCACATCCATTTGATATAAAGTGATATCATGATGGTTAGCATAAGCAAGTAATATGCGAATAGCCTCAAGTCTAGCAACAGGTGCAAAAGTTTCATCGAAATCAATTCCTTCAACCTGTGTGTAACCTTGAGCTATGAGCCGTGCCTTATTCCTCACCACAAGGCCATTTTCATCTTGCTTGTTGCGGTAGATCCACTTTGTGCCAATGATATTGTGCTTGCGAGGATCTGGGCGTTTGACCAGTTCCCAGACATTGTTGAGCTCGAACTGATGTAATTCTTCTTGCATGGCCTGAATTCACTCAGGCTCCAGAAATGCTTCGTCTACCTTAGTGGGCTCTGTGATAGATACAAAAGCATAGTGCCCACAAAAGTTAGATAAATGTGAAGCTTTTGAGCATGTGAGAGGACATGGCGCTTTGATGTCATTGATGATCTTTTCAACTTGCACTTCTTTTGCAATGCAAGGATGAGCTAGTTGTCGTTGAGGACTTTGATTAGCATTCTCTTCAGCACCATTTTCTTCAGTATTTTCTTCAGGTGCATTAGCTTGATGTTCTTCATGTTCTGGAATGAATTCTTCATTAGATTCTTCAGTAGGAATGACATCCTTGGTAGCCTTGAACTTGATAGTTTCCTCAGGTGCTGGTTCATCTATCACAGTAGGTAGGTGCTCTCTTTGTGAGCCATTAGTTTCATCGAACCACACATCTACAGTTTCAACAACCTTGTGAAGAATGTTGTTGAAGACTCTGTAGGTGTGCGAGTCCTTTTCGTAACCAAGCATAAAACCTTCATGTGCTTTCGGTGCAAATTTTGAGTTGTGATGAGGATCTCTAATCCATTATTTAGCACCGAAGACTTTGAAATAACTTACATTGGGTTTCTTATCAGTGAGGAGTTCATAGGCAGTCTTCTTGAAGAATTTGTGAAGATATACTCTGTTGATGATGTGGCACGCAGTATCAATTGCCTCAATCCAGAAACGACGAGGCGTTTTGTATTCATCAAGCATAGTGTGAGCCATATCAGCAAGAGTCATGTTCTTGTGCTCCACGACACCGTTCTGCTGAGGAGTATAAGGAGCAGATAACTCATGAGTAATACCAAGTTCATCAAGATAGTCATCTAGACCAGAATTCTTGAACTCAGTTCCATTGTCACTTCTAATGTGCTTGATCTTCACACCAAAGTTGGTTGAAGCCCTCGAGGAAAATTGTTTGAAGACTTCCTGCACTTCGTGTTTGTAAGTAACAATGTGTACCCATGTGTATCGAGAGTAATCATCAACAATAACAAAGTATAATGATTAGGACCAAAGAGATCCATATGAAGCAATTCAAATGGACGAGTAGTGGTCATGATAGTCTTCGCTGGATGCTTAGCCTTTGTCATCTTCCCAGCTTCACAGGCTCCGCATAGGTGATCCTTGAGGAATTTTACATTCTCGATGCCGATGACATGCTTCTTCTTCGCAAGCGTGTGCAGATTCCTCATGCCTACATGACCAAGTCGTCGATGCCATAGCCAGCCTTCTGAAGCTTTTGCAAGTAGGCACACGGCTGGTTGTGGTCATGTAGAGAAATCAACAATATACAAGTCTCCTCTCCTAAAGCCTTCGAAGACTTTGGAATTGTCAGCTTCCATAACCACGACACAACGGTACTTGCCAAAGACTACAACCATATCGAGATCGTAAAGCATTGAGACAGACATGAGGTTGTATCCTAAGGACTCAACAAGCATGACTCTGTCCATGTGTCGATCCTTTGTGATCGCAACCTTACCTAGACCCAATACCTGACTTTTGCCTTTGTCGGCAAAGATGATATGCTTCAGATGCGACGGAGATAATGGAGCATCCATCAATAGATTCTTATCACCAGTCATGTGATTTGTACATCCACTATCGAGGACCCACTCAGTGGCTTTGGGTTGATCATCCTACAGATGAATTAGTGCAACTTACGAACTCATATACTTCATCAGTGAAGAATATGACATCAATTCATCAGATCAATTTCATCAAGCAATAGAACAGATAAAGCAGTATGAGGACGTGAGAAATGAAAGTTCATTTCTTCATGATTAGCCCGCGTCCTTTCAGGCATACTCAGGTCTCCAGCAAATTCTTCAGACGATTACGTTCGTCTGGAGACCTAACCCTGCAGAAGAGATTAGTTCTTTTTCTTCACCACCCACATCTGAAGGGGTGGCAAAGATTTCATTACTCTGCGAGCTCCATACAAGAAAGGTGGCATAGAAGCCAGTCCATTTCGTTTCACATAAGAGGAGTTGGGATAAGCATATGAAAAGCAGAGAAATTCTTCGAGGACTTATGAACATGATAATTAGAAGAATAATGCTCATATTCATAGCCCTTAGCTCTTCCCTGTGAAACAGAGTTGTTAGCACGATGATATTCATATGAGGACTTTGATCCTTTTGAGGAATTTGATCCATGTGTGGAGTTTGGTCCGTATGAGGACTTGGATCCATATGAAGAATTTGGTCCATATGAAGAATTTGCTCTGGGGTTCCTATTCTTCACAGGTGGTGTCCTGAGGACATTCACCTGAAGACTTTCAAGGCACTTTTTGGGAACCCAGATTTTCTTCATAGGGGAACCGTTCCTGTAGTTAGTGCCAACATATCTAGCAAATACTTCACCATTCTAATTTTTGAACAGTTTATAGTTGGAGTCAAATGACTCATCATCAGAACGAGGAGATTCACATGCAAATCCAGATAAGTTAGATGGATCAAGTGGAGGTCCCTTTGCAGCAACCCATGTAGTTTTGGGGTACTGCTCAGGCTTCCAATATGTACCATCAGCATTGAGTTTCCTCTCAAAGGCAATACCCTCTTTCCTAGGGTTCCTATTGAGGATCTGCTTTTTAAGCACATCACAAAGAGTCCGATGCCCTTTGAGGCTTTTGTACATGCCTGTCATGTACAATTCCTTCAGCCCTGCATCGTCAGTGATACTAGCAGTGTCCTTATATGAGGAATTAGTGATAGCAGAGGCATGTGAAGAATTTGAAACATTAGCAGCATTTGAACATTCTGGTGAAGAATTAGCAGTTTCACGTTCAATGCACTTTAAGCATGGAGGAACAAATTCTTCTTTAGAAGCGCTGATTTGTTGAGCAAGTAATGAACCGCGCTCCTTCTGAAGATCTTCATAACTCACTCTTAGCTTTTCAAGATCATGCTTTCTTTGAAGAAATTCATAAGAAAGCTTCTCATGATCAGATAAAAGAGTGTTATGTTGATCTTGAAGGGTGTCATACTTAGTATGAAGTCTCTGAAGACTTTCAGCCAAAGCTTTTGACTGATCCATTTCTTCACCCAACATATCATCGCTCTTATTTAGCATGTATTGACCTTTTTCCAAAGCTCTTTGTTGTTTAGTGGCAAGGGAAGCAAGTTTGACATAGCTGGGTCCAAATTCATCACCAGATTCATCATCACTAGACTCGGATAGGTAGCATTCAGTTACCTCAGCATCTTTTGCCATAAGGCATGATGCAGAAGATGATGATTCTAGTTCGAATGTCATCACTTTGAGAGATTCCTTGAAGTCCTCATACCAAGGATCATGACAGGTTCGATGACCTTCATAGACCTCAGAGAGACGGTCGCAGATAAGCTTCGCATGATCGAGATGCATGATATTCCTGAACTGATTTTGAGACAGACAGGAGCAAATGACATCCTTCGCCGTGAGGTTGAGAAGAGTGTACTTGCGAATGTCATCAGCTTCCACCATCTTGCACAGATCGGTCAGACCAATCTCAATGACGGTCCACAGCTTGCCGTTCATTGCCATGAGGCGCTTCTTCATCATGGCCTTCCACTTGGGATACTCGTGACCGTCAAAGATGGGGCATGTCACTTTCTTCATACCTGCGGTCGACATAACTAAATTCCAGGCGGTTAAACCAAAATCACACAGAACAAGGGAGTACCTTGCTCTGATACCAATTAAAAGTGCATTATATCGACTAGAGGGGGTGAATAGGTGATTTTTATGAATTCTTCACTGAGGAATTTGCAGCTGAGGAAATTCCTTAGCAAAGAACTACTAGCAGCGGAATAAGTACTCAAAAGTAAACATAACAGAACACAAGCATAGTCATCATGATGAAATGAAGACAGGCATAGAGTACAGAAAGCATAAGCACAGGATAACACAGGATGAAGACAAACAGACTGAAGAAATTGAACTGAGGAAATTTAGAAAATCTACAGTCAAAGTGTTCCAAAATAGATATGAACAAGCATACACCGCAGTTATGAGGAAATGAAAGAGTTGAGGAAATAGAACCAGTAAGTTTGGTGAAGGCAACGATTTGGTAGACTAGTTCCAACTGTTGTCTCAGTTGTACATCTAGTTAGGGCGGCTAGGTATTTAAACCTGAGGACACACAGTCCCGGACACCCAGTCCTGAACACGCAGCTCAGGACACTCAGTCCTCACCATATTCCCCTTGAGCTAAGGTCACACAGACCTCGCCCAATCACTTGTGGTAAGTCTTCAGGTGACTTCCGAACCTTCACAAACTTGGTCACTCGGCGATCCACAATTCCTCTTGGATGCTCTAGACCTTGACGCCTAACCGTCTGGAAGAAGCACAGTCTTCAAAGGTAACAAGCGTCGGATCCACGCATGATCTATCTATTCAGTGATGCTTACAACCTCTTAAGCTTACGTTGGATTTCCTCGAAGAGGAAAGGATGATGCAGTAGAGTAGCGTAAGTATTTCCCTCGGTTCTTGAGAACCAAGGTATCAATCCAGTAGGAGGCCATGCTCAAGTCCCTCGCACCTGCACAAAATGATGGCTACTCGCAACCAACGCGATTAGGGGTTGTCAATCCCTTCACGGTCACTTACGAGAGTGAGATCTGATAGATATAATATTTTTGGTATTTTTGGTATAGAGATGCAAAGTGAAAAGTAAAAGGCAAAGTAAAAAAGCAAAGCAAGATTAAAGTGATGGAGATTGATATGATGAGAATAGACCCGGGGTCCATAGGTTTCACTAGTGGCTTCTCTCAAGAGCATAAGTATTCTACGGTGGGTGAACGAATTACTGTTGAGCAATTGATAGAATTAAGCATAGTTATGAGAATATCTAGGCATGATCATGTATATAGGCATCACGTCTGTGACAAATAGACCGAAACGATTCTGCATCTACTATTATTACTCCACTCATCGACCGCTATCCAGCATGCATCTAGAGTATTAAGTTAAAAACAGAGTAATGCTTTAAGCAATATGACATGATGTAGAGAGATAAATTCATGCAATATGAAATAAACCCCATCTTGTTATCCTCGATGGCAACGATGCAATACGTGCCTTGCTGCCCCTTCTATCATTGGGAAAGGACACCGCAAGATCGAACTCAAAGCTAAGCACTTCTCCCATGGCAAGAACTACCAATATAGTTGTCCAAACCAAACGGATAATTCGAAGAGACTTGCAAAGATAACCAATCATACATAAAAGAATTCAGAGAAGATTCAAATATTATTCATAGATAGACTTGATCATAAACCCACAATTCATCAATCTCAACAAACACACCGCAAAAAGAAGAAGATTACATCGAATAGATCTCCACGAGAGAGGGGGAGAACTTTGTATTGAGATCCAAAAAGAGAGAAGAAGCCATTTAGCTAATAACTATGGACCCGAGGGTCTGAGGTAAACTACTCACACTTCATCGGAGAGGCTATGATGATGTAGAAGCCCTCCGTGATGACGGCCCTCTCCGGCGGAGCTCCGGAATAGGCCCCAAGATGGGATCTCATGGATACAGAAAGTTGCGGCGGTGGAATTAGGTTTTTGGATCCGTATCTGTTAGTTTGGGGGTACGTAGGTATATATAGGAGGAAGAAGTACGTCGGTGGAGCTTCGATGGGCCCATGAGGGTGGGGGGCATGCCTAGGGGTATAGGGCGTGCCCCCTACCTCGTGCCCACCTCAAGGCTTCCTTGGCTTAGGGTACAAGTCTCCTGGGTCATATTCGGGAAGAAAATCACGTTCCAGAAAGGTTTATTCCATTTGGACTCCGTTTGATATTCTGTTTCTTCGAAACACTGAAATAGGCAAAAAACAGCAATTCTGGGCTGGGCCTCCGGTTAATAGGTTAGTCCCCAAAATAATATAAAAGTGGAAAATAAATCCCAATATAGTCCAAAACAGTAGATAATATAGCATGGAGCAATCAAAATTATAGATACATTGGAGACGTATCAGGCATCCCCAAGCTTAATTCCAGCTCGTCCTCGAGTAGGTAAATGATAAAAAGAGATTTTTTATGCGGAGTGCTACTTGGCATAATTTCAATGCAAATCTTCTTAATTGTGATATGAATATTCAGATTTGAAAGATTCAAGACAAAATTTTATATTGACATAAAAATAATAATACTTCAAGCATACTAACAAAGCAATTATGTCTTCTCAAAATAACATGGCCAAAGAAAGTTATCCCTACAAAATCATATAGTCTGGCTATGCTCTATCTTCACCACACAAAGTATTTAAATCACGCACAACCCCGATGACAAGCCAAGCAAATTGTTTCATACTCTAACTTTTTCAAAACTTTTTCAATCTTCACGCAATACATGAGCGTGAGCCATGGATATAGCACTATAGGTGGAATAGAATGGTGGTTGTGGAGAAGACAAAAAGAGGGGAAGATAGTCTCACATCAACTAGGCGTATCAATGGGCTATGGAGATGCCCATCAATAGATATCAATGTGAGTGAGTAGGGATTGCCATGCAATGGATGCACTAGAGCTATAAGTATATGAAAGCTCATCAAAAGAAACTAAGTGGGTGTGCATCCAACTTGCTTGCTCACGAAGACCTAGGGCATTTTGAGGAAGCCCATCATTGGAATATACAAGCCAAGTTCTATAATGTAAAATTCCCACTAGTATATGAAAGTGACATAACGAGAGACTCTCTATCATGAAGATCATGGTGCTACTTTGAAGCACAAGTGTGGTAAAAGGATAGTAACATTGTCCCTTCTCTCTTTTTCTCTCATTTTTTATTTGGGCCTTTTCTCTTTTTTATGGCCTCTTTTTTTCTCTTTTTTGGGCTTCTTTGGCCTCTTTTATTTTTCGTCTAGAGTCTCATCCTGACTTATGGGGGAATCATAGTCTCCATCATTCTTTCCTCACTTGGGACAATGCTCTAAAAATGATGATCATCACACTTATATTTTTCTTACAACTCAACAATTACAACTCGATACTTAGAACAAAATATGACTCTATATGAATGCCTCCGGCAGTGTACTGGGATATGCAACATGACAATGATGGAGCGTGCCATAATAAACGGAACGGTGGAAAGTTGCATGGCAATATATCTCGGAATGGCTATGGAAATGCCATAATAGGTAGGTATGGTGGCTGTTTTGAGGAAGGTATATGGCGGGTGTATGATACCGGCGAAAGGTGCGCGGTATTAGAGAGGCTAGCAAAGGTGGAAGGGTGAGAGAAAAAGTGCATATAATCCATGGACTCAACATTAGTCATAAAGAACTCATATACTTATTGCAAAAATCTAGAAGTTATCAAAGAAAAGTATTACGCGCATGATCCTAGGGGGATAGATTGGTAGGAAAAGACCATCGCTTGTCCCCGACCGCCACTCATAAGGAAGACAATCAATAAATAAATCATGCTCCGACTTCATCACATAACGGTTCACCATACGTGCATGCAACGGGAATCACAAACTTTAACACAAGTGTTCTTTAAATTCACAACTACTCAAATAGCATGACTCTAATATTATCACCTCCATATCTCAAAACAATTATCATGCTTCAATCTTTTCTTAGTATTCAATGCACTCAAAAGAAAGTTTCACAAATATTGAATACCAAGCATGTTATTATTAAGCAAATTACCATGCTATTAAGAGACTCTCAAAATAATTTAAGTGAAGCATGAGAGATCAATAGTTTCTTTAAAACAAATCTACCACCGTGCTCTAAAATATCTAAGTGAAGCACATAGAGCAAAATTATAATGCTCAAAAGATATAAGTGAAGCACATAGAGCAAAACTACATAGCTCAAAAGATATAAGTGAAGCACATAGAGTATTCTATCAAATTCTAATTCATATATGGCTCTCTCAAAAGGTGTGTACAGCAAGGATGATTGTGGCACACTAAAACACAAAGACATAAATAATACAAGACGCTCCAAGCAAAACACATATCATGTTGGTGAATAAAAATATAGCTCCAAGTAAATTACCGATGGAAGTGGACGAAAGAGGGGATGCCTTCCGGGGCATCCCCAAGCTTTGACTTTTTGGTGTCCTTGGATTATCTTGGGGGTGCCATGGGAATCCCCAAGCTTAGGCTCTTGCCACTCCTTGTTCCATAATCCATCAAAATAATTCACCCAAAACTTGAAAACTTCACAACACAAAACTCAAATAAAAATCTCGTGAGCTCCGTTAGAGAAAGAAAACAAAAGACCACTTCAAGGTACTATAATGAACTCATTATTTATTTATATTGGTGTTAAACCTACTGTATTCCAACTTCTCCATGGATTATAAACTATTTTACTAGCCATAGATTCATCAAAATAAGCAAACAACACACGAAAAACAGAATCTGTCAAAAACAGAACAGTCTGTAGTAATCTGTAGCTAGCACAAGATATGGAACCCCAAAAATTCTAAAATAAATTTCTGGACGTGAGGAATTTATCTATTAATCATCTTCAAAAAGAATTAACTAAATATCACTTTACAAATAAAAATGACAGCAGTTCTCGTGAGCGCTAAAGTTTCTGTTTTTTACAGCAAGTTCAACAAGACTTTCCCCAAGTCTTCCCAACGGTTCTACTTGGCACAAACACTAATTAAACACAAAAAACACAACCAAAACAGAGGATAAATAATTTATTTATTACTAAACAGGAGCAAAAATCAAGGAATAAAAATAAAATTGGGTTGCCTCCCAACAAGCGCTATCGTTTAACGCCCCTAGCTAGGCATAAAACCGAGGATAGATCTAGGTATTGCCATCTTTGGTAGGCAATCCATAAGTGGCTCTCATGATAGTTTCATATGGAAATTTTATTTTCTTTCTTGGAAAGTGTTCCATGCCCTTTTTAATGGAAATTTAAATCTAATATTCCCTTCCTTCATATCAATAATCGCACCAACCGTTCTAAGGAAAGGTCTACCAAGAATAATAGGGCAAGACGGATTGCAATCTATATCAAGAACAATGAAATCTACGGGCACATAATTTCTATTTGCAACAATAAGAACATCATTAATCCTTCCCATAGGTTTCTTAATAGTAGAATCTGAAAGATGTAAGTTTAGAGAGCAATCATCAAAATCGCGGAAATCTAGCAAATCACACAAAGTTTTGGGGATAGTGGAGACACTAGCACCCAAATCACACAAGGCATAAAACTCATGATCTTTAATTTTAATTTTAATAGTTGGTTCCCACTCATCATAGAGTTTTCTAGGGATAGAAACCTTCAACTCAAGTTTTTCTTCATAAGATTGCATCAAGGCATCAACAATATGTTCAGTGAAGGCTTTCTTTTGACTATAAGCATGTGGAGAATTTAGCACGGATTGCAACAAGGAAATACAATCGATTAAAGAGCAACTTTCATAATTAAATTCCTTGAAATCCAATATAGTGGGTTTAGCAACATCTAGATTTTTATTTCTTTCAATCCCACTTTCATCAATTTCATCATAAATATCTAAATACTCTAAATTTTTAGAACGCCTTCTAGGTAAAGGAAGATCATATTCAGTTTCATCAAGATTCATATGGCAAAACAAAGATTTAATAGGAGACACATCAATAACTTTTAGATCTTCATCTTGATTTTCATAGGAATTCGGTTTAGCGGCCATCTTATTGACTAAGGTGGCTTGCATATCCGAAATTTCAGCATTCATCTTTTCTAGACGAGCAATTTGGGATCTTATTCCATCAAATTCTTTAGACATATCATCAAGCTCTTTATTCATATAACTCATAAAACTTTTTTGTTCCTTAAGCTCGTTTCTAAAGAAATTATTATGCCCAAATTGCAAAACCATAAACTTCCTAACGTTGTTTTCGATCTCCTCTAACCTTTTAAGGTGAATATCACCAAATCTCGGTTGAGCCATCGCAACAAACAAACAGTCCAACACACGGGCAGACAAAAAGGCTAGCGAGAAAAAGGCAAACGGAGAAAGAGAAGGAGATTGGGAAAGAGAGGGTGAATAAAACGGCAAGGGTGAATTGGGGGAGAGGAAAACGAGAGGCAAATGGCAAATAATGTAATGCGAGAGATAGGGATTGTGATGGGTACTTGGTATGTTGACTTTTTGTGTAGACTCCCCGGCAACGGCGCCAGAAATTCTTCTTGCTACCTCTTGAGCTTGCGTTGGATTTCTCGAAGAGGAAAGGATGATGCAGCAGAGTAGCGTAAGTATTTCCCTCAGTTTTTGAGAACCAAGGTATCAATCCAGTAGGAGGCCACGCTCAAGTCCCTCGAGCCTGCACAAAACGATAACTACTCGCAACCAACGCGATTAGGGGTTGTCAATCCCTTCACGGTCACTTACGAGAGTGAGATCTGATAGATATAATATTTTTGGTATTTTTGGTATAGAGATGCAAAGTGAAAAGTAAAAGGCAAAGTAAAAAAGCAAAGCAAGATTAAAGTGATGGAGATTGATATGATGAGAATAGGCCCGGGGGCCATAGGTTTCACTAGTGGCTTCTCTCAAGAGCATAAGTATTCTACGGTGGGTGAACAAATTACTGTTGAGCAATTGACAGAATTGAGCATAGTTATGATAATATCTAGGCATGATCATGTATATAGGCATCACGTCCGTGACAAGTAGACCGAAACGATTCTGCATCTACTACTATTACTCCACTCATCGACCGCTATTCAACATGCATCTAGAGTATTAAGTTAAAAACAGAGTAACGCTTTAAGCAAGATAACATGATGTAGAGAGATAAATTCATGCAATATGAAATAAACCCCATCTTGTTATCCTCGATGGCAACGATGCAATACGTGCCTTGCTGCCCCTTCTGTCACTGGGAAAGGACACCGCAAGATCGAACCCAAAGCTAAGCACTTGTCCCATGGAAAGAACTACCAATCTAGTTGGCCAAACCAAACAGATAATTCGAAGAGACTTGCAAAGATAACCAATCATACATAAAAGAATTCAGAGAAGATTCAAATATTATTCATAGATAGACTTGATCATAAACCCACAATTCATCGGTCTCAACAAACACACCGCAAAAAGAAGAAGATTACATCGAATAGATCTCCACGAGAGAGGGGGAGAACTTTGTATTGAGATCCAAAAAGAGAGAATAAGCCATCTAACTAATAAATATGGACCCGAGGGTCTGAGGTAAACTACTCACACTTCATCGGAGAGGCTATGATGATGTAGAAGCCCTCCGTGATGACGGCCCTCTCCGGCGGAGCTCCGGAACAGGCCCCAAGATGGGATCTCGTGGATACAGAAAGTTGCGACGGTGGAATTAGGTTTTTGGATCCGTATCTGTTCGTTTGGGGGTACGTAGGTATATATAGGAGGAAGAAGTACGTCGGTGGAGCTTCGGTGGGCCCATGAGGGTGGGGGGCACGCCTGGGGGTATAGGGCGCGCCCCCTACCTCGTGCCCACCTCGAGGCTTCCTTGGCGTAGGGTCCAAGTCTCCTGGGTCATATTCAGGAAGAAAATCACGTTCCAGAAAGGTTTATTCCATTTGGACTCCGTTTGATATTCTGTTTCTTCGAAACACTGAAATAGGCAAAAAACAGCAATTCTGGGCTGGGCCTCCGGTTAATAGGTTAGTCCCCAAAATAATATAGAAGTGGAAAATAAATCCCAATATAGTCCAAAACAGTAGATAATATAGCATGAGCAATCAAAAATTATAGATACGTTGGAGACGTATCAATGCTCAATCACTTGGGGTTTGTAGGTGTTTGGGTTTGGGTTTTCCTCACTTGATGATTTTTGCTCAGAGTCCTCGGAGGATGGGTTGCTCTCAAATGACAAGTGTCAGTTTCTCTCGGAGCAGCCAACCAACTAGTGGTTTTAGGGGGCGGCTATTTATAGCTTAGGGAGCAGCCCGACATGATAATACATGAATGCCCTTCAATGATATGACCGTTAGGTGGATAGATATTTTGGGACAGCTGGCGCATAGCACAGCAATGGTCAGAATTTTGAGTAGAAAAATCCTCAAGGCTATCATGTTCCTCACTGTGTAGGCAATATGCACTGGCGAATTCCTAACTCCCCAGTCAGAACAAATTCCTCAGAGACCAGAAGAACTTCGTCTCTGTCACTGAAGAATATGACTGGACTGTATGAGATTTCCAATGTCTTCACTCGAAGGGATTGGTAGGTGTAGTATTTTGAGTTGAGCATCACATGGAAATTTTTCCTTAGTATTTCCTCGACCCCCTTTAATAGTACGGTGTTTCCTATGACTCAAGAAAGAGAAAATGAAACTACAAAAACAAAAGTCTTCATGCTTCATGTTCCTCGAATGAACACCAAGTCTTCAAGGTCACACCAATTTCTTCACTTTCAAAGTCTTCAGAAAGTCTTCAGAAATTCAAAGTCTTCAGTTGAAGAAATTCATTTTCAGGGGTCGATTTTCTCTGTAAATATCAAACTCCTCATAGACTCATAGACCTGTGTACACTCACAAACGCATTAGTCCCTTAACCTATAAGTCTTCAATACACCAAAATCACTAAGGGGCACTAGACACACTTACAAGTTACATCATATGGATCTCCAAGAGACCATTGTATTGAGGATCAAGAGAGAGAGAGAGAGACAGAGAGAGAGAGATGAAGCCATCTAGCTACTAACTACGGACCCGAAGGTCTACAAAGAACTACTCACGCATCATCGGAGAGGCACCAATGGAGGTGGTGAACCCCATCTGAGATGGTGTCTAGATTGGACCTGGTGGTTCTGGACTCTGCGGCGGCTGGATGAATATTTCGTCGACTCCCCTAGGGTTCTGGGATTTTTGGGGTATTTATAGAGCAAAGAGGCGGTCCGGGGGGCACCCGAGGTGGGCACAACCACCAGGGCGCACGTGGGCCTCCTAGCGCACCTTGGTAGGTTGTAACCCCCTCGGGGCACCCCCTAAGCGCAGCCAGAGCCCGTTGTGTTCCTTTTGGCCCATAAAAATTCTCTGTGAAGTTTCGTGGCATTTGGACTCCGTCTGATATTGATTTTCTACGATGTAAAAACACGGAAAAAATAGGAACTGGCACTTGGCACTATGCCAATAGGTTAGTACCAAAAAATGATATAAAATGACTATAAAATGATTATAAAACATGCAAGATTGATTATATAACAGCATGGAACAATCAAAAATTATAGATACGTTGGAGACGTTTCAACATCCCCAAGCTTAACTCCTACTCGTCCTCGAGTAGGTAAGTGATAAAACAGAATTTTTGATGTGGAATGCTGCCTACCATGTCATATCATATTCTTTTCTTTATAGCATGGACAATTGGTTTTTTAGTTGTTCAAAGCAATAGTCTAATTTTCACATGATAATTTAGATACTCAAGCATATCAACAAGCAACCATGTCTTTCAATATATCAACGCTAAAATAAGTTATCCCTAGCCCATCATGCTCAAACATTGATCCATTCATGAAACACACTCGAATATTAGCTACACCCAATACTTAAGTACGGTCATATTGCCTCCTAGTTGGTGCTTTTATAAGAGAAGATGGAGACTCAAAATAAAAATTCCATAAAATAAAAAGAAAGGCCCTTCACAGAGGGAAGTAGGGATTTGTAGAGATGCCAGAGGTCAAAGCAAAAACCTTAGAGATAAAAGCATTTTGAGAGGTGTATCGATCCCACCAATGAAAACGACTTAGAGTTCCCAATACTTTCCAGGCATAGATATATCATAGGCGGTTCCCAAACAGAAAATAAAGTTTATTCCTTTTTCCATCCTACTTTCACTTTCCATGGCTAACCGTATCCACGGGTGCCCTCCATACCAACAGTTTCCAAGGAATTTGTTATTTGACAACATAAAGTAAATTCATTTTGTTTTGCATTTCGGGACTGGGCATCCCTAATACCTTTGCCTTACTCTCGTGCAATGACAAGTGAATAAACACTCATCTTGAGAATAACACATCTAGCATGGAAAATATTAGCCACCCTCACCGCTCCGCGAGCGAAACGAACACACAAAAGAGAAGTTTATTTTGAAAATTAGAGATGGCACATGGAAATTTGCTTAGAACGGCAAAAGAATACCACATATAGGTAGATATAGTGGACTCATGTGGCAAAACTGGGTTAAAGGTTTTTGGATGCACAAGTAGTGATCATACTTAGTGCAAAATGAAGGCTAGCAAAAGATTGGGAAGCGACCAACTAAGAAACAGATAATCTCATAAGCAAGCATTAAGCATAATTAACACCGAATAATGCACCATAAGTAGGATATAATTTCATTGCATGACTATTGACTTTCACACGTGCATAGGGAATTACAAACCTTAACACCAATATTCTTACTAAAGCATAATTACTCATCAAGATGACTCACATATCACATCATCATATCTCAAAACTATTACTAGGAATCAAGTTTATTTTGTCCAATGATCTTCATGAAAGTTTTTATTATATCCTTCTTGGATATCCATCACTTTTGGACTAATTTTCATGTATTGCCTTTGACAAGCTCCAACAAATATAAGTGAAGATCATGAGCATAATAAAATTTTCTTTCTCTCAAATTAATTTAAGTTAAGCAAGAGAGAATTTCTTGAAAATTTACTAACTCTCAAATAAATCTAAGTGAAGCAAGATAGCATTTCTTCAAAAATACTAAAGCACACCATTCTCAAAAAGATATAAGTGAAGCACTAGAGCAAGTCCATTGCTCATAAAAAAATTAAGTGAAGCATAGAGAGCAATTCTAACAAGTTATGACATAATTTTGGCTCTCTCAAACAGGTGTGTCCACCAAGGATTGATAACTTAAAACACAAAATAAAACAAGCAAAGACTGATATCATACAAGACGCTCCAAGCAAAACACATATCATGTGATGAATAAAAATATAGTTTCGAGTAAAATACCGATGATCATTGGAAAAAAGTGGGGATGGCACTCGAGGGCATCCCCAAGCTTAGTTGGTTGCTCATTTTTGGCTAATAGCTTGGGATTCTGGGGCATCCCCAAGATTAGGCTCTTCCATCCTTCCTTCATCCATCATAAGATAACCCAAAACTTGAAAACTTCAATCACACAAAACTCAACAAAACCTTCGTGAGATCTGTTAGTGTAAGGAAATAATAAATCACTACTATAAGTACTGTAGCAAACCAATTCATATTTTGTTTTTGTATTATATCTACTGTATTCCAACTTTTCTATGGCAAAAACTCATCAAAGAAAACCATAAAGCCATCAAAATAAGAACACAACACAAAGAAAACATAATTTGTCAAAACAGAACAGTCTGTAGCAATCTGACTATTTCAAATACTTATGTCAATCCAAAAATTCTAAAAAATTAAGATGTCCTGAGTAATTTGTATATTGATCTACTGCAAGTGGAATGGTTATTTTATCGCTCCCTAGTAAAAAACTAAAATTAATTCTGTGAGTGTGAATGTTTCTATTTTTTAGAAAGATCAAACAACTATCACCCAAGAAGATCCTAAAGGCTTTACTTGGCACACATACTAATTAAAACATAAAAACACAATCATAACAGTAGCATAATTGTGCTAACACACAAAAAAGGAAGCAAAAAGCAAAAATTAAATTTATTCACTGGGTTGCCTCCCAACAAGCGATGTAGTTTTACGCCCTTAGCTAGGCATAAAGCAAGGATCTAAGTTTTGTCATCTTTGTCCAACTCTTCAATCAAACACTTAGAATCCTTCAAAGATTTAGCATAAAGATTTTCAATAACAAACTTCTAGGAATAAATTCAAAGATTTCATTCTTGCCAAAAGGATCTCTTATCACTTCAACAAAATCTGGGTGAACACTAATCATCTTAAGATCTCCATTATTACTATTACTAGAAGTTGCACCCTTGTTCTTGGATCTACCCCTCCTTACGGGAGTTTTCTTGATAGTTTTAGCGGAAGCAAAAGTCGTGCTTAGATTACTAAAGATTTCTTCTATATTATCAATCCGAGATGGGCTTTCTTCTATTCTTTCGTGGGTTAAAGTACCCTTATATTTTAACAACGTAAGAATATCTCCCACATTTGACCCAATATCGGTAGAAAAATTATGAATCTTTTTATCTATAATTTCCATATGATCTTCGGTGAGCATTTTCTTCTCAATAGCATCTAGTCTTTCCATAACATGCTCAAGAGTCAAAGTTGTTTCATTAATCATAAGGGGTGGTTAGCCCACTAAGTTTCCCATGGCATTAAAGGCATCAAGAGAAGGACACATAAAGAAATTTCCACCGGTAATCGTATCAAGGACGAATCTATACCAGGTGGTGATGCCAACATAAAAGCAATGAAGAAGAACAACGGTGGATTTCTTACGGGTAGATCTATTATGAGCATTGCAAATCCTATGCCAAGCATCTTTTAAATTTTCTACTCCCCTTTTAAAGTTTAGAACCTCGTTCTCGGGAGTGCAAGCAATGGAGGAAGAACTATCCATAATGATAATAACGGCAAACAAGGTTGCACACAAAAACAAATCCGACAAGAAAACGGCGAACGGAAAAGGAGAGGCGAATAAAACGCCAAATTTTTGTGAAGTGGGGGAGAGGAAAACGAGAGGCAAATGGAAAATAATGTAAATTGCGAGGAGATGAGATTTGTGATTAGGAACCTGGTGTATGTTAAAGATCCTCCCCGGCAACGGCGCCAGAAATTCCTTTTGATGTCGCTTGAGGCTACGTCACTATTTCCCCAAAGAGGAAGGGATGATGCAACACAACGGCGGTAGGTATTTCCCTTAGATATGAAACTAAGGTTATCAAACCAGTAGGAGAACCAAGCAATACAACGTAAACAGCCCCTGCACCCAGATAGCAAATCCTCGCAACCCGACGTGTTAAAGGGGTTGTCAATCCATTTCGGGTAACGGTGCTAGAAATTGGTGCGTGAAGGGAGAAAGATTTATAGTAAATTGATAGATCGAGCACAAACAAAATAAAAAAGGATAAATTGCGGCAATGTATTTTTGGGTTTTTGGTTTAGTAGATCTGAAAATAAAAGCAAGAGAAAAGTAGATCGCAAAGACAAAAATATGAGAAAGAAGACCCGGGGCCGTAGGTTTCACTAGTGGCTTCTCTCGAGAAAAATAGCAAATGGTGGGTGAACAAATTACTGTTGGGCAATTGATAGAACTTCAAATACTCATGACTATATCCAGGAAATGATCATTATATAGGCATCACGTCCAAGATTAGTAGACCGACTCCTGCCTGCATCTACTACTATTACTCCACACATCGACCGCTATCCAGCATGCATCTAGTGTATTAAGTTCATGGAGAACGGAGTAATGCAATAAGAACGATGACATGATGTAGACAAGATCTATCTATGTAGAGATAGACCCCATCGTTTTATCCTTAGTAGCAATGATACATACATGTCGTTTTCCTTTCTATCACTGGGATCAAGCACCGTAAGATCGAACCCACTACAAAGCACCTCTTCCCATTGAAAGATAAATAGATCAAGTTGTCCAAACAAAACCCAAATATCAGAGAAGAAATACGAGGCTATAAGCAATCATGCATATACGAGATCAAAGAAACTCAAATAACTTTCATGGATATAAAAAGATAGATCTGATCATAAACTCAAAGTTCATCGATCCCAACAAGCACACCGCAAAAGAGTTACATCATATGGATCTCTCTTGTGTTCTTGATTCGGCACGATCTTGATGTATCGTGAGCTTTGCTATTATAGTTGGATCTTATGATGTTTCTCCCCCTCTACTCTCTTGTGATGAATTGAGTTTTCCCTTTGACGTTATCTTATCGGATTGAGTCTTTAAGGATTCGAGAACACTTGATGTATGTCTTGCATGTGCTTATCTACGGTGACAATGGGATATCACGTGATCCACTTGATGTATGTTTTGGTGATCAAGTTGCGAGTTCCGTGACCTCGTGAACTTATGCATAGGGGTTGGCACACGTTTTCGTCTTGACTCTCCAGTAGAAACTTTGGGGCACTCTTTGAAGTTCTTTGTGTTGCTTGAATAGATGAATCTGAGATTGTGTGATGCATATCGTATAATCATACCCGCGGATACTTGAGGTGACATTGGAGTATCTAGGTGACTGTCGGTGTCAAAACCGGCGGATCTTGGGTAGGGGATCCCGAACTGTGCGTCTAAGGTGGATGGTAACAGGAGGCAGGGGACACGATGTTTTACCCAGGTTCGGGCCCTCTTGATGGAGGTAAAACCCTACGTCCTGCTTGATTAATATTGATGATATGGGTAGTACAAGAGTAGATCTACCACGAGATCGGAGAGGCTAAACCCTAGAAGCTAGCCTATGGTATGATTGTATGTATATATGATCTATCGACTAGCCTGGCCCTGGTTTATATAATGCACCAGAGGCCTAGGTTAACAAGAGTCCTAGCCGAATACGCCGGTGGGGAGAAGTCCTTGTCTTGATCGCCAAGTCTTGTGGAATCTTCCTTGTATGCGGCAGCTGTCTGAACTGGCCCATGAGTATACGGCCACGGGGGTCCTCGGCCCAATCTATCAGATCAGGAGATGACGTGTTGAGTACCCCCTAGTCCAGGACACCATTAGTAGCCCCCTGAACCGGTCTTCAAGTTAGGGATGCTCCTCGATTCTTCCGAACTGTTCTTCATCTTCGGTTGTCGGTCTTGAAAACTGGTTCAACAAATCTTCTTTATCTTCGATCTTGAGGATCGCCGAAATGCATTCGACGAGTTTACACGTCGGGTATCCGAGGAGCCCCTTTAAGTTTCCGGCCTTTACCAATGCCTTGTTATTTTTTTGCCACACCTTGGGTTTGAAGTTGTTCCCGGGCGGCAGCGTCCTCTTGCATCCGAGCTCCAACGCCGGACTGCTTCCCAGCTCTAACGCCGGAATGTATCCGAGCTCCAACGCCGGATTATGTATCCGAGCTTCAACGCCGGACTGTATATCCGAGCTCCAACGCCGGACTATATATCCAAGCTCCAACGTTGGACTATGTATCCGAGCTCCAACGCCGGACTATATCCGAGGTGTCGTAAATCACCTTGGTTCAAAGAAGTTTGAAGGAGTTTAGCCGAGATTAATACCGGAAATGCCCTCTATGGAGCCAGCCACTAGCGCCCGAGCTTTATGTCGGGCTGCTTCCGAGGTGGTGCACCACCCCGAATGTGGGCCGATTTTTGTGAATATTTTTTATTGGTGCAATTTATTCTCTGCCGAGATATATAGCCAGTAGCCCTCAAGGTGTGTATCGGTCTAAAACCCGAGATGCACCTGAAGGATGATGTAAGACCGCTGATCCCAGTAGCCGCCGAGACTCAGGTTGATTTGCAAAATCGGCCTGAGGATCAAGTCCAAGCTCGGCAGAATACTTCGGGACACTAAAAGTGGCGTGCTCAGTCTTCGAGACTCAGGTTGGGTGCGGCCGACCAACCTAAGGATCAAAATCTCCTCGGAAACTATATTGCACATAAAATTTTCTGCATTGGACAAGCAATGCAGTAGCCCCCGAGACATTGGTCGGGTGGCAACACCAGATCAGGGGATCGATGTGCCCCTTTAATATTTGTAAATAATAAGCCCGAAGCCCAGTAGCCCCCGAGCCTTAATGCGGGCACGAATGGCCGAATTAAGGATCAATATCCATAGTAAAATCACAAATTATGTGTAATGACTATATGTATCCAAGTACTTTACGTCATTAATGCTCGGATCCGCATTGTACAAAACTTTGTTGACCGACCATCGGCTTCCACCTCCTCGGCCAGTAGCCGAGGAGTGTTTGTCCTACTTTATAAAGCCTTGATGGGGGCAAAGATTTACGACAAACAAGGCAATCTGGCCATACGGTTTTATAAACAAAGGTACGCAGAGAGATACGTTATATTACTGTTTAACATAAGAAATGTCTTCCAGAGAAAATAGTCCCGCTATCGGTTCCTTTCTTTGGGTTGTCATGCTAAGCATGATCATGAAACCTCAGCTCTAATGTAAGAGCAAAATATCGAGGATTTAGTTTGGGAGGCCAGTTAATAGCCCCCGGTAGTGTTCGGCGACTGTCGAGGTCAAGCCGTAAACACTTCGGCCATTGTTATGAGTGGCCCATCATTTAACACATTCATCAGATCGCTGACCAGTTTACGCTTATTGTGACAGTCAGTTTTCGGCTTTCTCCACTGAGGTGCTTAACCGTGTGAGCTGGAAGCACAATCGCAGTGGTTCTCCCTTTGCATGCCTAGCCAAACAAAGCGGAACGTAGGAAGCAAGTGCAGGAGCCGGGCAACCCAACTATTGACCGAAGACACAATTCGAAACCGATGCATATATAGCAATATCCGAGAATATTTTTGCTGAATCTATAAAGGTGTCCGGCATTGCACTGCGAGACTTGTGCTGAAAACACACAAATAGTTTAAAAGTGCCATAAGCTTGGAAAACCAAAAAACGTCAGTAAAAACTTGACGTCCGAACAAGATCAAGTGTTCGGTGCCAATCCAAAAATTGGTCTTAGAAAAAAAGAGTGCTTCTGTCATGCTTTAACATTGCACATTCGATCTCAAGACTTCAAGCGGGTCAGCCTACGGCTGCAGCCTCCTATCCCGAAGGCGGAGTGATTCTCGTTAGACCAGTTTAGCGAACTAAACTCGAGCGGTCACTAGAGAGAAAATGGGTTATCTGGCTATTGACCACACACTCACGTCGAAAAAGGAGCGATAGAAAAAGACTTTGCAACAACCAAGAAGAAAACACATTTACTATAAAATAGCTCATATAAATATTAAGAGCCCCCAAGTGACTTGGGTAAAAGATTTTATGTATAATGTGTTGGAAATATGCCCTAGAGGCAATAATAAAAGCATTATTATTATATTTCCTTGTTCATGATAATTCTCTTTATTCATGCTATAATTGTGTTATCCGGAAATCGTAATACATGTGTGAATAACAGACATCAACATGTCCCTAGTGAGCCTCTAGTTGACTAGCTCGTTGATCAACAGATAGTCATGATTTCCTGACTATGGACACTGGATGTCATTGATAACGAGATCACATCATTAGGAGAATGATGTGATGGACAAGACCCAATCCTAAACATAGCACAAGATCATATAGTTCGTTTGCTAGAGTTTTCCAATGTCAAGTATCTTTTCCTTAGACCATGAGATCGTGTAACTCCCGGATACCGTAGGAGTGCTTTGGGTATGCCAAACGTCACAACGTAACTGGGTGACTATAAAGGTAGACTACGGGTATCTCCGAAAGTGTCTGTTGGGTGACATGGATCAAGACTGGGATTTGTCACTCCATATGACGGAGAGGTATCACTGGGCCCACTCGGTAATGCATCATCATAATGAGCTCAGAGTGACCAAGTGTCTGGTCACGGGATCATGCATTACGGTACGAGTAAAGTGACTTGCCGGTAACGAGATTGAACGAGGTATTGGGATACCGACGATCGAATCTCGGGCAAGTAACATATCGATAGACGAAGGGAATAGCGTACGGGGTTGATTGAATCCTCGACATCGTGGTTCATCCGATGAGATCATCGTGGAGCATGTGGGAGCCAACATGGGTATCCAGATCCCGTTGTTGGTTATTGACCGGAGAGTCGTCTCGGTCATGTCTGCTTGTCTCCCGAACCCGTAGGGTCTACACACTTAAGGTTCAGTTACGCTAGGGTTGTAGGGATATGTATATGCAGTAACCCGAATGTTGTTCGGAGTCCCGGATGAGATCCCGGACGTCACGAGGAGTTCCGGAATGGTCCAGAGGTAAAGATTTATATATGGGAAGTCCTGTTTCGGGCATCAGGACAAGTTTCGGGGTTATCGGTATTGTACCGGGACCACCGGAAGGGTCCCGGGGGTCCACCGGGTGGGTCCACCTGTCCCGGGGGGCCACATGGGCTGTAAGGGGGTGCGCCTTGGCCTAATGGGCCAAGGGCACCAGCCCCACATAGGCCCATGCGCCTAGGGTTTAAGGGGGGAAGAGTCCTAGGAGGGTAAGGCACCTCCTAGGTGCCTTGGGGGGGAGGGAAACCCCCCTTGGCCGCCGCACCCCTAGGAGATTGGATCTCCTAGGGCCGGCCACCCCCCTTGGCACCCCTATATATAGTGGGGGAGAGGAGGGACTTCATACCTGAACGCCCTGGCCTTTGGTTGCCTCCTTCTCCCTCCCCAACACCTCCTCCTCCTCCATAGTGCTTAGCGAAGCTCTGCCGGAGTACTGCAGCTCCATCAACACCACGCCGTCGTGCTGCTGCTGGTGCCATCTCCCTCAACCTCTCCTCCCTCCCTTGCTGGATCAAGAAGGAGGAGACGTGGCTGTTCCGTACGTGTGTTGAACGCGGAGGTGCCGTCCGTTCGGCGCTGGTCATCGGTGATTTGGATCACGTCGAGTACGACTACATCATCATCGTTCTTTGAACGCTTCCGCTCGCGATCTACAAGGTACGTAGATGCATCCAATGACTCGTTGCTAGATGAACTCCTAGATGATCTTGGTGAAACGAGTAGGAAAATTTTTGTTTTCTGCAACGTTCCCCAACAGTGGCATCATGAGCTAGGTCTATGCGTAGTTCTTCTTGCGCGAGTAGAACACAATTTGTTGTGGGCGTAGATTTGTCAACTACCTTGCTGTTACTAGTCTTTTCTTGCTTCAGCGGTATTGTGGGATGAAGCGGCCCGGACCAACCTTACACATACGCTTACGTGAGACCGGTTCCACCGACTAACATGCACTAGTTGCATAAGGTGGCTGGCGGGTGTCTGTCTCTCCTACTTTAGTTGGAGTGGAATCGATGAACAGGGTCCTTATGAAGGGTAAATAGAAGTTGACAAATCACGTTGTGGCTTTAACGTAGGTAAGAAAACGTTCTTGCTAGAACCCTAATTCAGCCACGTAAAACTTGCAACAACAATTAGAGGACGTCTAACTTGTTTTTGTAGCAAGTGGTTTGTGATATGATATGGCCAAAGTTGTGATGAATGATGAATGATCTATATGTGATGTATGAGATGTTCATGCTATTGTAATAGGATTCACGACTTGCATGTCGATGAGTATGACAACCGGCAGGAGCGATAGGAGTTGTCTTTATTCTTTTATATGACCTGCGTGTCATCAAGAAACGCCATGTAAATTACTTTACTTTATTGCTAAATGCGTTAGCCATAGTAGTAGAAGTAATAGTTGGCGAGCAACTTCATGGAGACACGATGATGGAGATCATGATGATGGAGATCATGGTGTCAAGCCGGTGACAAGATGATCATGGAGCCCCAAGATGGAGATCAAAGGAGCTATGTGATATTGGCCATATCATGTCACGTTTATTATTTGATTGCATGTGATGTTTATCATGTTTTTGCATCTTGTTTACTTAGAACGACGGTAGTAAATAAGATGATCCCTCATACTAATTTCAAGAAGTGTTCCCCCTAACTGTGCACCGTTGCGACAGTTCGCTGTTTCAAAACACCACGTGATGATCGGGTGTTTTATTCAGACGTTCACATACAACGGGTGTAAGACAGATTTACACATGCAAACACTTAGGTTGACTTGACGAGCCTAGCATGTACAGACATGGCCTCGGAACACAGAAGACCGAAAGGTCGAGCATGAGTCGTATAGAAGATACGATCAACATGAAGATGTTCACCGACGTTGACTAGTCCGTCTCACGTGATGATCGGACACGGTCTAGTTAACTCGGATCATGTAATACTTAGATGACTAGAGGGATGTCTAATCTAAGTGGGAGTTCACTAATAATTTGATTAGTTGAACTTAATTATCATGAACTTAGTCTAAAACTTTGCAATATGTCTTGTAGATCAAATGGCCAACGTAGTCCTCAACTTCAACGCGTTCCTAGAGAAAACTAAGCTAAAAGACGATGGCAGCAACTATACGGACTGGGTCCGGAACCTGAGGATCATCCTCATAGCTGCCAAGAAAGATTATGTCCTACAAGCACCGCTTGGTGACGCACCCGTTCTCCCTGCGGAACAAGACGTTATGAACGCTTGGCAGGCACGTTCCGATGACTACTCCCTCGTTCAGTGCGGCATGCTTTACAGCCTAGAGCCGGGGCTCCAAAAGCGTTTTGAGAGACATGGAGCATATGAGATGTTCGAAGAGCTGAAAATGGTTTTCCAAGCTCTTGCCCGGGTCGAGAGATATGAAGTCTCCGACAAATTCTTCAGCTGTAAGATGGAGGAAAACAGTTCTGTCAGTGAACACATACTCACTATGTCTGGGTTGCATAACCGCTTGACTCAGCTGGGAGTTAATCTCCCGGATGATGCGGTCATTGACAGAATCCTCCAGTCGCTTCCACCAAGCTACAAAGCTTTGTGATGAACTTCAATATGCAGGGGATGGAAAAGACCATTCCTGAAGTATTTGCTATGCTGAAATCAGAAGAGGTAGAAGTCAGGAAGGAACATCAAGTGTTGATGGTCAATAAAACCACTAAGTTCAAGAAAGGCAAGGGTAAAAAGAACTTCAAGAAGGACGGCAAGGAGGTTGCCGCGCCCGGCAAGCAAGCTGCCGGGAAGAAGCCAAAGAATGGACCCAAGCCCGAGACTGAGTGCTTTTATTGCAAGGGAAGCGGTCACTGGAAGCGGAACTGCCCTAAGTACTTAGCGGATAAGAAGGCCAGCAAAACAAAAGGTATATATGATATACATATAATTGATGTGTACCTTACTAGTGCCCGTAGTGGCTCCTGGGTATTTGATACCGGTGCAGTTGCTCACATTTGTAACTCAAAGCAGGGGCTGCGGAATAAACGGAAACTGGCAAAGGACGAGGTGACGATGCGCGTCGGGAATGGTTCCAAGGTCAATGTGATCGCCGTCGGCACGCTACCTCTGCATCTCTCTTCGGGATTAGTTTTAAACCTTAATAATTGTTATTTAGTGCCAGCTTTGAGCATGAACATTGTATCGGGATCTCGTTTAATTCGAGATGGCTACTCTTTTAAATCTGAGAATAATGGTTGTTCCATTTTTTTGAGAGATATGTTTTATGGTCATGCTCCTATGGTGAATGGTTTATTCTTTATGAATCTCGAACGTGATGCTACACATATTCATAATGTGAGTACCAAAAGAAGTAAGGTTGATAATGATAGTCCCACATACTTGTGGCACTGCCGCCTTGGTCACATAGGTGTTAAACGCATGAAGAAGCTCCATGCGGATGGACTTTTAGAGTCTCTTGATTATGAATCATCTGACACGTGCGAACCATGCCTTATGGGTAAAATGACCAAGACTCCGTTCTCAGGAACAATGGAGCGAGCAACCGACTTATTGGAAATCATACATACCGATGTGTGCGGTCCAATGAGTGTTGAGGCTCGCGGTGGCTATCGTTATGTTCTCACCCTCACTGATGATTTAAGTAGGTATGGGTATATCTACTTAATGAAACACAAGTCTGAAACCTTTGAAAAGTTCAAGGAATTTCAGAGTGAGGTTGAAAATCAACGTGACAGGAAAATCAAGTTTCTGCGATCAGATCGTGGAGGAGAATACTTGAGTCACGAGTTTGGGGCACACTTAAGAAAATGTGGAATAGTTTCACAACTCACGCCGCCTGGAACACCTCAGCGTAATGGTGTGTCCGAACGTCGTAATCGCACTCTGTTAGATATGGTGCGATCTATGATGTCTCTTACCGATTTACCGCTATCTTTTTGGGGCTATGCTTTAGAGACTGCCGCATTCACTTTAAATAGGGCTCCGTCGAAATCCGTTGAGACGACACCGTATGAATTATGGTTTGGGAAGAAACCTAAGCTGTCGTTTCTAAAAGTTTGGGGATGCGATGCTTATGTCAAGAAACTTCAACCTGAAAAGCTCGAACCCAAATCGGAAAAATGCGTCTTCATAGGGTACCCAAAAGAAACTATTGGGTACACCTTCTACCTCAGATCCGAAGGCAAGATCTTTGTTGCCAAGAATGGGTCCTTTCTGGAGAAAGAGTTTCTCTCGAAAGAAGTAAGTGGGAGGAAAGTAGAGCTTGATGAAGTATTACCTCTTGAACCGGAAAATGGCGCAACTCAAGAAAATGTTCCTGAGGTGCCAGCACCGACTAGAGAGGAAGTTAATGATAGTGATCAAGATACTCCTGATCAAACTCCTACTGAAATTCGAAGGTCCACAAGGACACGTTCCGCACCAGAGTGGTACGGCAACCCTGTCTTGGAAATCATGTTGTTAGACAACGGTGAACCTTCGAACTATGAAGAAGCGATGGCGGGACCGGATTCCGACAAATGGCTAGAAGCCATGAAATCCGAGATAGGATCCATGTATGAAAACAAAGTATGGACTTTGACTGACTTGCCCGTTGAACGGCGAGCCATAGAAAATAAATGGATCTTTAAGAGGAAGACAGACGCGGATGGTAATGTGACCATCTATAAAGCTCGGCTTGTCGCTAAGGGTTATCGACAAGTTCAAGGGGTTGACTACGATGAGACTTTCTCACCGGTAGCGAAGCTGAAGTCCGTCCGAATCATGTTAGCAATTGCCGCATTCTATAATTATGAAATATGGCAAATGGACGTCAAAACGGCATTCCTTAATGGTTTCCTTAAGGAAGAATTGTATATGATGCAGCCGGAAGGTTTTGTCGATCCTAAAATGCTGACAAAGTGTGCAAGCTCCAACGCTCGATTTATGGGCTGGTGCAAGCATCTCGGAGTTGGAACATTCGCTTTGATGAGATGATCAAAGCGTTTGGGTTTACACAGACTTATGGAGAAGCCTGCGTTTACAAGAAAGTGAGTGGGAGCTCTGTAGCATTTCTCATATTATATGTAGATGACATACTTTTGATGGGAAATGATATAGAACTCTTGGACAGCATCAAGGCCTACTTGAATAAAAGTTTTTCAATGAAGGACCTTGGAGAAGCTGCTTATATATTAGGCATCAAAATCTATAGAGATAGATCGAGACGCCTCATAGGTCTTTCACAAAGCACATACCTTGATAAGATATTGAAGAAGTTCAATATGGATCAATCCAAGAAAGGGTTCTTGCCTGTGTTACAAGGTGTGAAATTGAGCTCAGCTCAATGTCCGACCACGGCAGAAGATATAGAAGAGATGAGCGTCATCCCCTATGCCTCAGCCATAGGTTCTATTATGTATGCCATGCTGTGTACCAGACCTGATGTTAACCTTGCCGTAAGTTTGGTAGGAAGGTACCAAAGTAATCCCGGCAAGGAACACTGGACAGCGGTCAAGAATATCTTGAAGTACCTGAAAAGGACTAAGGAAATGTTTCTCGTTTATGGAGGTGACGAAGAGCTCGTCGTAAAGGGTTACATCGACGCTAGCTTCGACACAGATCTGGATGACTCTAAGTCACAAACCGGATACGTGTATATTTTGAATGGTGGGGCAGTAAGCTGGTGCAGTTGCAAGCAAAGCGTCGTGGCGGGATCTACATGTGAAGCGGAGTACATGGCAGCCTCGGAGGCATCACATGAAGCAATATGGGTGAAGGAGTTCATCACCGACCTAGGAGTCATACCCAATGCGTCGGGGCCGATCAAGCTCTTCTGTGACAACACTGGAGCTATTGCACTTGCCAAGGAGCCCAGGTTTCACAAGAAGACAAGGCACATCAAGCGTCGCTTCAACTCCATTCGTGAAAATGTTCAAGATGGAGACATAGAGATTTGTAAAGTACATACGGACCTGAATGTAGCGGATCCGTTGACTAAACCTCTCCCTAGAGCAAAACATGATCAACACCAGAATTCCATGGGTGTTCGATTCATCACAATGTAACTAGATTATTGACTCTAGTGCAAGTGGGAGACCGTTGGAAATATGCCCTAGAGGCAATAATAAAAGCATTATTATTATATTTCCTTGTTCATGATAATTGTCTTTATTCATGCTATAATTGTGTTATCCGGAAATCGTAATACATGTGTGAATAACAGACATCAACATGTCCCTAGTGAGCCTCTAGTTGACTAGCTCGTTGATCAACAGATAGTCATGATTTCCTGACTATGGACACTGGATGTCATTGATAACGAGATCACATCATTAGGAGAATGATGTGATGGACAAGACCCAATCCTAAACATAGCACAAGATCGTATAGTTCGTTTGCTAGAGTTTTCCAATGTCAAGTATCTTTTCCTTAGACCATGAGATCGTGTAACTCCCGGATACCGTAGGAGTGCTTTGGGTATGCCAAACGTCACAACGTAACTGGGTGACTATAAAGGTAGACTACGGGTATCTCCGAAAGTGTCTGTTGGGTGACATGGATCAAGACTGGGATTTGTCACTCCATATGACGGAGAGGTATCACTGGGCCCACTCGGTAATGCATCATCATAATGAGCTCAGAGTGACCAAGTGTCTGGTCACGGGATCATGCATTACGGTACGAGTAAAGTGACTTGCCGGTAACGAGATTGAACGAGGTATTGGGATACCGACGATCGAATCTCGGGCAAGTAACATATCGATAGACAAAGGGAATAGCGTACGGGGTTGATTGAATCCTCGACATCGTGGTTCATCCGATGAGATCATCGTGGAGCATGTGGGAGCCAACATGGGTATCCAGATCCCGCTGTTGGTTATTGACTGGAGAGTCGTCTCGGTCATGTCTGCTTGTCTCCCGAACCCGTAGGGTCTACACACTTAAGGTTCAGTTACGCTAGGGTTGTAGGGATATGTATATGCAGTAACCCGAATGTTGTTCGGAGTCCCGGATGAGATCCCGGACGTCATGAGGAGTTCCGGAATGGTCCGGAGGTAAAGATTTATATATGGGAAGTCCTGTTTCGGGCATCGGGACAAGTTTCGGGGTTATCGGTATTGTACCGGGACCACCGGAAGGGTCCCGGGGGTCCACCGGGTGGGTCCACCTGTCCCGAGGGGCCACATGGGCTGTAAGGGGGTGCGCCTTGGCCTAATGGGCCAAGGGCACCAGCCCCACATAGGCCCATGCGCCTAGGGTTTAAGGGGGAAGAGTCCTAGGAGGGTAAGGCACCTCCTAGGTGCCTTGGGGGGGAGGGAAACCCCCCTTGGCCGCCGCACCCCCTAGGAGATTGGATCTCCTAGGGCCGGCCACCCCCCCTTGGCACCCCTATATATAGTGGGGGAGAGGAGGGACTTCATACCTGAACGCCCCGGCCTTTGGTTGCCTCCTTCTCCCTCCCCAACACCTCCTCCTCCTCCATAGTGCTTAGCGAAGCTCTGCCGGAGTACTGCAGCTCCATCAACACCACGCCGTCGTGCTGCTGCTGGTGCCATCTCCCTCAACCTCTCCTCCCTCCCTTGCTGGATCAAGAAGGAGGAGACGTGGCTGTTCCGTACGTGTGTTGAACGCGGAGGTGCCGTCCGTTCGGCGCTGGTCATCGGTGATTTGGATCACGTCGAGTACGACTACATCATCATCGTTCTTTGAACGCTTCCGCTCGCGATCTACAAGGTACGTAGATGCATCCAATGACTCGTTGCTAGATGAACTCCTAGATGATCTTGGTGAAATGAGTAGGAAATTTTTTGTTTTCTGCAACGTTCCCCAACATAATGGTTGTATGTACCGAAGTACTTATATCATATCTTTGTTCAACCGAACTTTAAACGCGTCTTAACCGACCGTCGGCTTCTCCCTCTTCGGTCAAGGACCGAAAAGTGTTATGTACTCCTCCTGTCGAGAATATCGACAGTGTTTCCGATAACCAGGCAACCGGGCCATAAGGCTGTAACAGACAAAGCGCGCTCAGGGAACTTATGCTATATTACAGACCAAGTGTAAGAAGCATCTTCGAAGAAAATAGTACCCCCACCGATACCTTTCTTCGGTGCTCATTATTACTATGAGACTTGTGCAATAGATTTTTTGTACTCATGAGTTCCATTGTGTGCCGACCATCATTGAAAACTATAAGAGCGCTAGCTTTTGGCTTCACCCAGTCTGAGGTCCGGCTCGGGCGACCCGATCGTGACAATCGCAGAGGTGCTCCCTTTACTCCCTAGCCGAACAATCGGGAACGTAGGGGTAAACACAGCAGCGAGGCAACCCAGCTTGCAAATCGCTTAAGTCAATATGGTGCATATTGTGGCGTAATACACGAACAAGGAACGAAGCCGTACAAGTATAATCATATGCAAGTGGAAAAGCTTCATGAAGGAAGCCCCCAAATGAAGGTATTTGAATTTATGCGTCACAAACAAAGTTTGGACAAGGAAATTTTTTACAAGCAACTTTTTTCCAAAAAAGTATAATGCTTGGTCAAACCGAACGCAAGTTAGAAATTAAAGCTTTGAGCATGAAAGCGACTTAGCTGGTTAATGTGTTCGGTATTGATGACGCGGTCCGAGCTTGATGCGGGGCAAGGTTCCATCCCCCAAGCTGGTCCCGAGGTGGCGGAGCGGAGAGCTCGGCACGCCGAAGTGGTGACATAGCACGGTTAATGCAGACCGGCAGAGTGACGCCAAAGTCCCCGGATCATTTTCCTGTGCACAAAAAATAGTGCAAACCGGAGATAATAGTAATAATGATAATTAAAAAAATGTTGCATAATAATTTATGCAAAGTGAGGAATAGAAGAAATATGGCCTAGCGCCGAAGTCAATGTCGATGCAGAGCGTCGGCATGATGTAGTAAAGGCGTGGCAAAGCCTGAATTCACAGGTCGGTCTGAGCTCCGGATGCGGCGTTCGCCGGGATATGTACGAAAACTGATCGAACCACCACGCGACCATCGTTAATGCGGTCACCATTTGATAGACCTGTGTACATATCATGGACAAACCAGAGTAATAATTCCTTGGGAAAAATGAACCCAAACAAGCAAAAAATACTGGGATTAATAGCACCTGGTTTATTTGGTGTAGCAATCCGAAGGAAAGTGATTCCCAAAATTGGGACTCCCTCCGCACACCCATTGCCTGATGGGCGATAAAACGACGGCATGGCAATGCTGGTAAAGGTTGACTCGCCGAGGCAAAGCCCTCGGCCCGGCTAACGTGACGGAGCTGGTCGGCTAGTGACGCCGAAGTGTCCGGAGTAGGTTGATTAAGAGATGGCGAAGCCCCCGGTCCAGCCGAGATGTCGAAGCCTCGACGTCAGCCGATGAGTCGAAGTAGGTCGGCGTGATGGACACCACCTTGAAGAAGCAATAGTGCGGCCCTATCGATGCAGGTCGTGACGTGGTCGATGCCGGCTTGATGAAGCGACCGTGCGGCGATGCTGGTATACCCGCTCCGTGTAATCCATGGGGCAGCGATGTTGATGATGATTTATCCTTCGCGATGCCAGACTCTTGTTCGGCTTGCCGAGATGATGATCCGAAGAAGTTGAGCTCGGCTAAAGTGACGACGTGTCTAGCGCAGGTCGGCAGCCGTGGAGTAATATTGCCGGACTGGTTTGACACCAGCATGACGTTGAAGATCATGTTCAAAAGATCTTAAAGTTAGTGGGATGTGTTCGGGAACAAAACACAATACCCCATACAAAACTTCCTTCAAAAGGGATGTCCGAAATCCCGTTCATAAAAAAGATGAACTCGGGTCGGATTCGTTTTCGCGCAAAAAACAGATCTGAAAAGTGATGCACTAATCGGAAGGTTTCCGGAGTTTGGACGGTCAAATCGAGCTGAAATTTTGAGAGGTGGTAGATATAGGAATTCCGCAGCCGATCAACGGTTGGATCTTCCAAAGGATGTCCGAGCTAGAAGCTGGACACCATGCCCTAAACTCATCCAAATTCCCATCCAAATTTGACAGGGCTTTGGTATATCGTGGATTGCCAGAGATTCCTTCATCGGAACTCGACGAAATTTTCCAGGGTTGTTATAGACTCAATTCCGCACAATTCCACCAAAGCGATCGTCAAAGTGATACTCGAGGAGGTGGTGGTGGCAGATACGAGTTCGCTGTCCAAAAAAAACAGCACGGTCGCTTGAGGGCAATGTTGACGTTGAGTCCCCGAGCTCCATAGATGATTCCTCCGTGATCTTGATAGAGATCAGAGTTGATGTTTGATGAAGGCCCTCGTCCAAACATGGTGATCCGAATATGGGGTGCAATTCTTGGTCGAACTAAGGTGACCAGTTGAACTGGTGACGGAGACGCCGTAGTCGCAGTTGATCTGCCGGCGAGCCATCGATCCTTTTGTCGATCACACAGCGGAACTCTCAATGAAAGCACCAATGTCGGTGTCAAAATCGGCGGATCTCGGGTAGGGGGTCCCGAACTGTGCGTCTAAGGTGGATGGTAACATGAGGTAGGGGACACGGTGTTTTACCCAGGTTCGGGCCCTCTTGATGGAGGTAAAACCCTACGTCCTGCTTGATTAATATTGATGATATGGGTAGTACAAGAGTAGATCTACCACGAGATCGGAGAGGCTAAACCCTAGAAGCTAGCCTATGGTATGATTGTATGTATATATGATCTATCGACTAGCCTGGCCCTGGTTTATATAATGCACCAGAGGCCTAGGTTAACAAGAGTCCTAGCCGAATACGCCGGTGGGGAGAAGTCCTTGTCTTGATCGCCAAGTCTTGTGGAATCTTCCTTGTATGCGGCAGCTGTCCCAACTGGCCCATGAGTATACGGCCACGGGGGTCCTCGGCCCAATCTATCAGATCGGGAGATGACGTGTTGAGTACCCCCTAGTCCAGGACACCGTCAATGACATTAGGGTATTGGTTGATTTGTGTCTTAAGGTGTTATTCTAGTATGAACTCTTGAATAGATCGATCAAAAAGGATAACTTTGAGGTGGTTTCGTACCCTACCATAATATCTTTGTTTGTTCTCCGCTATTAGTGACTTTGGAGTGACTCTTTGTTGCATGTTGAGGGATAGTTATATGATCCAATTATGTTATTATTGTTGAGAGAACTTGTAGTAGTGAAAGTGTCAACCCTAGGCCTTGTTTCGAAGCATTGCAATACCGTTTATGCTCACTTTTATCACTTGCTACCTTGATGTTTTTATATTTTCAGATTACAAAAACCTATATCTACCATCCATATTGCACTTGTATCACCATCTCTTCGCCGAACTAGTGCACCTATACAATTTACCATTGTATTGGGTGTGTTGGGGACACAAGAGACTCTTTGCTATTTGGTTGCAGGGTTGTTTGAGAGAGACCATCTTCATCCTACGCCTCCCACGGATTAATAAACCTTAGGTCATCCACTTGAGGGAAATTTGCTACTGTCCTACAAACCTCTGCACTTGGAGGCCCAACAACGTCTACAAGAAGAAGGTTGTGTAGTAGACATCACGACTGGATGAATATTTTGCCGGCTCCTCTAGGGTTCTGGGTTTTTTGGGGGTATTTATAGAGCAAAGAGGCGGTCTGGGGGGCACCCGAGGTGGGCACAACCACCAGGGCGTGCCTGGGCCTCCTGGCGCGCCCTGGTGGGTTGTAACCCCCTCGGGGCACCCCCCCAGGCGCAGCCAGGGCCCGTTGTGTTCCTTTTGGCCCATAAAAAATCTCCGTAAAGTTTCGTGGCATCTACATCAATTCTATTTCCCTTCCGATGAAGCATGAGTAGTTTACCTCAGACCCACGGGTCCATAGCTAGTAGCTAGATGGCTTCTTCTCTCTCTTTGATTCTCAATACCATGTTCTCCTCGATGTTCTTGGAGATCTGATATGTCTCCAACGTATCTATAATTTTTGATTGTTCCATGCTATTATATTATCTGTTTTGGATGTTAATGGGCTTTATTTTACACTTTTATATTATTTTTGGGACTAACTTATTAACCCAAGGCCCAGTGCAAATTGTTGTTTTTTTGCCTATTTCAGTGTTTTGCAGAAAAGGAATATTAAACAGAGTCCAAACGGAATGAAACCTTCGGGAGCGTGATTTTTGGAACAAACGTGATCTAGAGGACTTGGAGTGGACGTCAAGAAACGAACGAGGTGTCCACGGGGTAGCAGGGCGCGCCTACCCCCTGGGCGCGCCCTCCCCCCTTGTGGCTCAACCGACCTACTTCTTCCTCCTATATATGTTCACATACCCCGAAAACATCCAGGAGCACCACGAAACCCTATTTCCACCACCGCAACCTTCTGTACCCAAGAGATCCCATCTTGGGGCCTTTTCCGGAGCTCCGCCGGAGGGGGCATCGATCACGGAGGGCCTCTACATCAATTCCATGGCCCCTCCGATGATGTGTGAGTAGTTTACTTCAGACCTTCGGGTCCATAGTTATTAGCTAGATGGCTTCTTATCTCTCTTTGGATCTCAATACAAAGTTCTCCTCGATCTTCTTGGAGATCTATTTGATGTAACTCTTTTTGCGGTGTGTTTGTCGAGATCCGATGAATTGTGGGTTTATGATCAAGTCTATCTATGAACAATATTTGATTCTTCTTTGAAATCTTTTATGCATGATTGGTTATCTTTGCAAGTCTCTTCGAATTATCAGTTTGATTTGTCCTACTAGATTGATCTTTCTTGCAATGGAGAAGTGCTTAGCTTTGGGTTCAATCTTGTGGTGCTCGATCCCAGTGACAGAAAAGGAAATGACACATATTGTATTGTTGCCATCGAGGATAAAAAGATGAGGTTTATATCATATTGCTTGAGTTTATCCCTCTAAATCATGTCATCTTACCTAATGGGTTACTCTATTCTTATGAACTTAATACTCTAGATGCATGCTGGATAGCGGTCGATGTGTGGAGTAATAGTAGTAGATGTAGGTAGGAGTCGGTCTACTTGTCACGGACATGATGCCTATATACATGATCATGCCTAGATATTCTCATAATTATTCGCTTTTCTATCAATTGCTCGACAGTAATTCGTTCGCCCACCGTAATACTTATGCTATCTTGAGAGAAGCCACTAGTGAAACCTATGGCCCCTAGGTCTATCTTCCATCATATAAGTTTCCAATCTATTTTACTTTGCAATCTTTACTTTCAATGTATATCATAAAAATACCAAAAATATTTATCTTATCATTATTATCTCTATCAGATCCCACTCTCGTAAGTGACCGTGTAGGGATTGAAATCCCCTTTATCGCGTTGGTTACGAGGTTCTTATTTGTTTGTGTAGGTACGAGGGTGTAACACCCACGATGCGGCTATATCTCCCACGTGTCGGAGCACGACTTAGAGGCATAACCACATTGTAGGCATGTCGCAAGAGGGGTAACCTTTACACATCCCATGTACTGAATAAGAAATGGATAAAGAGTTGGCTAGGTGGGGAAGACGAGGAGGAGACCAGGTGGGTCGGCGGTGGCGCGATGGGAAAGGATGGATGGGACAAGGCCCCTAGAATTTAGGGTTGCTGGTTTATATAGTGAGTGGGTCTATATGCAGACTAATGGAAGCCCTTCGATCTAAAACGGACGGCTGAGAAAATATAGGTTAGGAAGTCCAATAAACAAAATGGAGATGTTTTGTAGACATTTGGGGATGATCCGGATCCAACGGTGACGACTGCCCAGGTCGGGTTCGGGTAAGTTTTCGGACACGCGCGAGGGGCCGGTTGGAACTTGGGCTGTGCAGAAGGCCTCGGGCAGAGAGGAGAGAAGAGAGAGAGACCAAACGACTGTTTCCGGAGACCGAAAATGTCCAACGTTAGACCAGCTATATTGCCGCTATAGTTAACCGTTGGGGCATCAAACGGACTCCGAATGCGATGAAATTTGGCAGGTGACCTACTGACAACATAACAACACCGCATGCCAACTTTCAACCCATTCCAAGAACATTTTCCGGCCACTTATAAAAATACTATTCCGGACATGCCGTGGGCGCGTGCGAGTGTGACTGGGCTCAGAAGGACAACGGAAGGAACAAGGAGAACCCGGACGAAAGCAAGTTTTGAAAACATGATGATGCAAAGCGGATGATGACATGGCAAGATGCAACACGCAAGCAAATGACAAGACAACAACAACGAATAACTGGAAGACACCTCGCGCAACGGTCTCGGGGCGTCACAACACTCCACCACTACGAGAGGATCTCGTCCCGAGATCTAGGATGGCACCGGGGAAAAACAGAAAAGGAAGGGGAAAAGGTAAAACTAAGTTGCGTCTTTGACAAACGAGTGAAACAACGAACCTTGAGAGGTTGAAAAAATTGAAAGACAGAATAGAACGAAGATGAACAAAGTTGAAAACCTCCGTTAGAAAAGAGGAACAAGGAACATTACTAGAACCTTGTAGGTTGAAAGGCATAAGAAAAGGGAGCATTGGGCAAGAAGTACAAGCAATCACTCCGGTTGAAACGATATTTTCCAGGAACAATAAAGAACAATTACAACAACACTCTGGTTAAAACAAGATAGAGAAGGAATAAGAATGATGTAATTTGGACAGCACTCCGACTGCAAATGGACGGAATTAACAAGAACTTGACAAGATGAGAGGATACCTGATGAAATCAATAACGCACTGCCTCCAGAACTATTGGAAAAAATGGCACAAGGGGTAAGAAAGATTTCAGACGCACTCCGGTTGAGAAAGGAGGTAAAACTTGATAAGATTAGAGAACTTGAATGGAAAACACGACACCCCGGTTGAATGGATAAGCAAAGGAAAGAACATGATCCTTGATAAAACGAGATGATGGGTGAAGAAAGCAACATCGCAATGCCTCCGGGAGAAAGAATAGAGGATTGAACATTGGAATGAAAGAATGGAGAAGAAAATGCCAACTTCTACCACAATGAGTTTGGAAAGCACCCTTCCACGAAGGTTATACGGAGTTGTTGGAAAACCAACAACGAAACGAGAAAAAAAATTGTAGTGGGCTTATGGAAAACTTCTCAAAATTTATGAGGTGAAATTCTACCACTAATAGAAACAATAGATTGGATGAGGTCAACAAGGAGATGACAACTCCTTCCGCCGAGAGGATAGGAGAAAAACTTGGATCATTTATAAGCACCATAAATAGCAACAATCCTTAGGGAAAGCTTTAGGTGAAATGTAACCCAAGATAACTCCAATGAAGAGATTGATGGATATAAAATACCTCATTCTTGATAACTTGTGAATCGTGAAACACGCAGGGAAATTATCAAGAATGACATAACACCACCTCAAAAGATAAGATAGAGAGAATTGCACTTCGGAATGCAAGATGAATAATGCTTGAACTCCTCAAAACAAGACATGTGTTGAGCACCATGTTTATTTTAGAGTAAAGCTTGATGGATCTTAACTCCGGGAGGAATCTTGAAGAAGTAAAAGAATCCTTGACGAACAACCATGTAGAGCCTCCATGAAGAACTCCGGTAATAAAAGGATGATAAAAAAGAAAGAGAAGGTGAGAACATATGGTGAAGCCTTGTAATGATTTAGATGGAGCTTCGCGATGAGATAATGCGGAAAAACTTGGAACTCCGGAAAAGAAAGATGAACAAAAGAAATCAAGAATTTTGATGAACCTCCGGAATAAGGAAAGAATTGAATTTACTCGATGAAACAAGAATAAGTATTGCATTATGCTTATCATTAACCAATTTAGATTGATGACAAGCAATGGATTTGGCATACTACTTATTCTCGTAGAAAGGATAGACATAGCACAAACTTGGGAAGGTCTTCAACGAACCACCGGTAGGATTTGGAAACAATGAATGAATTGATGATAACAAGAGGAAAAGAATCTTGAACGAACCACCGTAAGAATAGAAAATGAACGAAGTAAAGATAAGGAAACACCAGGGAGAATTAGAGAATGAATGACGATACTTGAGGGAATTTGATACACAAGAACGAAGAGATCACGAGCTGATTATAGAATATTTGAATGATGCACCGGTAAGATTTGGAGAACGAGAGCTGAAAGCTGGAATGAATAATTCTGAGATGATGGGCTCCAGAGAATCAAACTGAAAAGACTCCTGAACTACTCCGGATGGGTGAAAAGAATTCTCACAATCGAAAACAATTATGAGAGGATGGCAACAAGTTAGAACCATGAATCTTGAATAGAATGGAGCAAGATTGAGAGAAAAAATCTTCTTCGGTCTTCAAATGTTGATAATGACGATGAGAAACACCACCACAAATTGTCGATACACTCCGAAAAGAAGAATAGAAAGGTTGAGCCAATGATGAAAAGAATTTGAAAGATCTTGGAGAAGGCATTTGACTGATGATAATTCATTCTTACGTCAAACTTTGAAGAGAATTTGAGGATAGCTCCGGGAAAATAAGAAGAGTCAGGTAAGATCCTGGAAAAAGACCAGTGGGTTAGGGCCCACTCAAAAGAAACCTCGTTGAAATGATTTAAAAGAGAGAATGCACCGGTTGAATTAAAAGGCTTGAATGAGATAACATCCTCGAGAGAGCTTGAACGGTTTAGGAATGATAAAAAACATGAATCTTCCGAGATATCTTCAGCACTGCGGAACAATTGAATAGCGAGAGGTGAAAGATTAAGAGGTGCGTCGGCATGGAGAAACATTGGACAAATGAAAGGAATAAGCTCAACACCGAAGCTTTAATTGAATCCACCGGAGAAGATAAAAGAAACGAGGAATGATGAACTAGTAGAACATCTTCATGAGAACCGCAGGGTAAGAAACATTGACAGAAAAGAATGGAGAGACTTCCCATCAATAAAAGGATACTCGATTAAGAGATCCGAGTCCTTGAACGAAAAGGGTGGGAGGGCGGGACAACCCCTTTATCGCGTTGGGTGCAAGTGTTTGATTGTTTGTGCAGGTATTGGTGATTTGTGCGTTCTTCTCATACTGGATTGATACCTTGGTTCTTAACGGAGGGAAATACTTATCTCTACTTTGCTGCATCACCCTTTCCTCTTTGAGGTAAAACCAATGCAAGCTCAAGAATTAGCAGGAAGAATTTCTGGCGCCATTGCCGGGGAGATCAAAGCCAAGTCAAGACATACCAAGTACCCATCATAAAACTCTTATCTCTTGCATTACATTATTCGCCATTTACCTATTGTTTTCCTCTCCCCCACTTCTAAAACGATTTTCGAAAAGATTTGCCTTTTCTTCGCCCTTGTTCTGTTCGTCTTTTTTGTTTGCTCGTGTGTTAGATTGCTTGATTTGTCACAGTGACTCAAGAGAATACCAAATTGTGTGACTTGTCCAATACTAATAATAATGATTTTATTAGTACTCTGATTGCTCCCGCCACTAGTGTGGAACCTTATGAAATTAATGCCGCTTTGCTGAATCTTGTTATGAAAGATCAATTTTCTGGCCTTCCTAGTGAAGATGCCGCACCCCATCTAAATAATTCCGTTGAGTTGTGTGATATGCAAAAAAAAAGATGTGGATAATGATATTATTAAATTAAAGCTATTTCCGTTCTCACTACAAGATCGTTCAAAAACTTGGTTTTCATCTTTGCCTAAAAATAGTATTGATTCATGGAATAAGTGTAAAGATACTTTTATTTCCAAGTATTTTCATCCCTCTAAGATCATCTCCCTTAGGAATGATATTATGAATTTAAAGAAACTTGATCATGAACATGTTGCACAATCTTGGGAGAGGATGAAATTAATGATACTAAATTGCCCTACTCATGGTTTAAATTTGTGGATGATTATACAATTTTTTATGCCGGATTGAAGTTTGCTTCTAGAAGCCGCGGGAGGAAATTTTATGGAAATTACTTTAGGAGAAGCTACTAAACTCCTAGACAATATTATGGTTAATTATTCTCAATGGCATACCAAAAGATATTCTTCTAGTAAAAGAGTGCATGTGATTGAAGAGATTAATGTTCTGAGTGGAAAGATGGATGAAGTATAAAATTATTTGCTAGCAAGAGTGCTCCTATTGATACTAATGATATTCCTTTGTCTACTTTGATTGAAAATAATAATGAATCTATGGATGTGAATTTTGTTGGTAGGAACAATTTTGGTAATAATGCGTATAGAGGCAATTTTAATCCTATGCCGTTTCCTAGTAATTCCTCTAATAATTATGGTAATTCCTACAACAATTCTTATGGAAATTATAATAAGATTCCCTCTGATTTTGAGAATAGTGTTAAAGAATTTATGATTTCACAAAAGAGTTTCAATGCTTTGGTTGAAGAAAAATTACTTAAGATTGATGATTTGGCTAGGAACGTGGATAGAATTTCTCTTGATGTTGATTCTTTGAAAACTAGATCTATTCCACCCAAGCATGATATTAATGAGTCTCTCAAAGCTATGAGAATTTCCATTGATGAGTGCCAAGAAAGAACCGCTAAGATGCGTGCTAAGCGAGATTGGTTTGTAAAAACATGTTCTTCTAGTTTTCGAGAAAATAATGATGAAGATCTTAAAGTGATTGAAGTGACTCCTATTGAATCTTTGTTTTCCAATATAAATCTTGATAAATATGGGACTTGATATGAGTCAACTTTAGTTAAAGGCGTCCCAATGATTTGGAGTTTATAGATCTTGATGCAAAAATTGATAAAAGTGGGATTGGAGAGGTCAAAACTTTAAGTAGTGATGAACCCACTCTTTTGGATTTCGAGGAATTTAATTATGATAATTGTTCTTTAATAGATTGTATTTCCTTGCTTCAATCTATGTTGAATTCTCCTCATGCTTATAATGAAAATAAAGCTTTTACTAAACATATTGTTGATGCTATGATGAAATCTTTTGAAGAAAAGCTTGAATTGGAAGTTTCTATTCCAACAAAACTTTATGATGAGTGGGAAACTACTATTAAGATTAAGATTAAAGATTATGAGTACCATGTTTGTGTGATTTGGGTGCTAGTGTTTCCATGATTCCAAAAACTTTTATGTGATGTGTTAGGTTTCCGTGAATTTGATGATTGTTCTTCAAATTCACATTTTGCGGATTCCACTATTAAGAAACCTATGGGAAGGATTAATGATATTCTTATTGTTTCAAATAGGAATTATGTGCCCATAGATTTCATTGTTCTTGATATAGAATGCAATCCTATATGTCCTATTATTCTTGGTAAACCTTTCCTTAGAACGATTGGTGCAATTATTGATATGAAAGAAGAAAACATTAGATTTCAATTACTATTAAGGAAGGGCATGGAACACTTTCATAGAAATAAAATTAAGTTGCAATATGAATCTATTATGAGAGATACTTATGGATTGCATACCAAAGATGACAATACCTAGATCTATGATTTTCCCCCTAGCTAATGGCGTTAAACAATAGCGCTTGTTGGGAGGCAACCCAATTTTATTTTTGTGTTTTTTGTTTTGATAATGTTCTTGAATAAACTATACATTATTATCTCTATATTAATTGTGTTTTGGTGTTTCAATTAGTGTTTGTGCCAAGTAAGACCTTTGGGATGGCTTACGATGATAGTTGATTTGATCTTACTGAAAAACAAAAACTTTTGCTCCCAGTAATATAATTCTCATTTTTAACAGAAGCGCGATAAAATACTTATTATTCTTGCAGAAGATTAATATAAAAATTGCCTCTATTGTCATAATTTGTCAGAATTTTTAGAGTTACAGAAGTATTCGAGAGTTACAGATTACTATAGACTGTTTGTTTTTGACAGATTCTGTTTTCTATGTGTTGTTTGCTTATTTTGATGAATCTATGGATAGTATCGAGGGGTATGAACCATGGAGAATTTGGATTACAATAGATATTACACCAATATAAATAAATAATTAGTTCACAACAGTACCAAAAGTGGTTATCTATTTTCTTATACTAACGGATCTCATGAGATTTTCTGTTGAGTTTTGTGTTGTAAAGTTTTCAAGTTTTGGGTAAGTATTTGATGGACTATGGAATAAGGAGTGGCAAGAGCCTAAGACTGGGGATGCTCAAGGCACCCTAAGGTAATATTCAAGGACAATCAAGAGCCTAAGCTTCGGGATGCCCCGGAAGGCATCCCCTCTTTTGTCTTCGTCTATCGATAACTTTACTTGAGGCCACATTTTTATTCACCGCATGATATATGTTTTGCTTGGAGCGTCTTGTATGATATGAGTCTTTAATTTTTAGTTTGCCACAATCATCCTGGATGTACACACCTTTTGAGAGGGATAAGCATTAATCGTGATTTATTAGAATACTCTATGTGCTTCACTTATATATTTTGAGCTAGGCAATTTTGCTCTAGTGCTTCACTTATATCTTATCAGAGCACGACAATGGCTTTATTTTGTAGAAATTATTGAACTCTCATGCTTAACTTATATTATTTTGAGAGTCTTTCTAAACAACGTGGTAATTTGCTTTGGTTATAAATTTAGTCCTAATATGATAGACATCCAGGAGGGATATAATAAGAACTTTCATATAAAGTGCATTGAATACTATGAGAAGTTCGATTCCTTATGATTGTTTTGAGATATAAATATGGTGATATTAGAGTCATGCTAGTGAGTAGTTATGGATTGGAGAAATACTTGTGTTGAGGTTTGTGATTTCGTAGCATGCACGTATGGTGAACCATTATGTGATGAAGTCAGAGCATGATTTATTTAGTGATTGTCTTCCTTATGAGTGGCGGTCGGGGACGAGCGATGGTATTTTCCTACCAATCTATCCCCCTAGGAGCATGCACATAGTACTTTGTTTTGATAACTAATAGATTTTTGCAATAAGTATGTGAGTTCTTTATGACTAATGTTGAGTCCATGGATTATACGCACTCTCACCCTTCCACCATTGCTAGCCTCTCTAGTGCCACACATCTTTCGCCGGTACCATACACCCACCATATACCTTCCTCAAAACAGCCACCATACCTACCTATTATGGCATTTCCATAGCCATTCCGAGATATATTGCCATGCAACTTTCCACCGTTCCGTTTATTATGACACGCTTCACCATTGTCATATTGCTTTGCATGATCATGTAATTGACATAGTATCTATGGCAAAGCCACCATTCATAATTTTCATACATGTCACTCTTGAGTCATTGCACATCCCAGTACACCGCCGGAGGCATTCATATAGAGTCATATTTTGTTCTAGTATCGAGTTGTTCTTGAGTTGTAAGTAAATAAAAGTGTGAAGATCATCATTATTAGAGCATTGTCCCATGTGAGGAATGGATGATGGAGATTATGATTCCCCCACAAGTCGGAATGAGACTCTGGATGAAAAATAAAAAAAGATAAGAAAAAAAGAGGCCAAAGAAGCCCTCAAAAAAAGAGAGAAAAGAGAGAAGGGGCAATGTTACTATCCTTTTTCCACACTTGTGCTTCAAAGTAGCACCATGATCTTCATGATAGAGAGTCTCATATGTTGTCACTTTCATATACTAGTGGGAATTTTTCATTATAGAACTTGGCTTCGTATATTCCAATGATGGGCTTCATCAAATTGCCCTAGGTCTTCGTGAGCAAGCAAGTTGGATGCACACCCACTTAGTTTATTTTTGAGCTTTCATAAACTTATAGCTCTAGTGCATCAGTTGCATGGCAATCCCTACTCACTCACATTGATATCTATTGGTGGGCATCTCCATAGCCCGTTGATATGCCTAGTTGATGTGAGACTATCTCCTTTTTGTCTTCTCCACAACCACCATATTCTATTCCACCTATAGTGCTATGTGCATGGCTCACGCTCATGTATTGCGTGAAAGTTGAAAAAGTTTGAGAACATCAAAAGTATGAAACAACTGCTTGGCTTGTCGTCGGGATTGTGCATGATTTGAATATTCTGTGTGATGAAGATGGAGCATAGCCAGACTATATGATTTTGTAGGGATAAGCTTTCTTTGGCCATGTTATTTTGAGAAGACATAATTGCCTTGTTAGTATGCTTGAAGTATTATCATTTTTATGTCAATACTAAACTTTTGTTTTGAATCTTATGGATCTGAACATTCATGCCACAATAAAGAAAATTACATGGATAAATATGTTAGGTAGCATTCCATATCAAAAATACTGTTTTTATCATTTACCTACTCGAGGACGAGCAGGAATTAAGCTTGGGGTTGCTTGATATGTCTCCAACGTATCTATAATTTTTTATTGTTCCATGCTATTATATTATCTGTTTTGGATGTTTTATATGCATTAATATGAAATTTTATATTATTTTTGGGACTAACCTATTAACCTAGAGCCCAGTGCCAGTTTCTGTTTTTCCCTTGATTTTGAGCTTTGCAGAAAAGGAATACCGAGCGGAGTCCAAACGGAATAAAGCATCATGATGATTTTTCTTGGACCAGAAGACATCCAGGAGACTTGGAGTTCAAGTCAGAAGAGCCACGAAGTGGTGACAAGGGTGGAGGGCGCGCCTAGTTTCATGGTTCTAAGTCTGACAGTAATGTAGGGGGTAGGTATGGAGAGACAAGATCTTAGCTATGGAGTAGTTGTAAGCACACGAGGTTTACGAGTTCATGCCCTTCTCAGAGGAAGTAATAGCCCTACATCTCGGAGCCCGGAGGCGGTCGACCGGATTATGTGTATATGAATCATAGGGGTGCGAACCCTTTACACTGAGGAGGGGTGTGGCTTATATAGAGTTCGCCAGACCCCTCCGGCCCTCAGTTATGCAGGGTTTTAAGTAGATTAAGGTCGGGCGTTATTGGTAACGCCCCTAATAAAGTGCTATGATGACCATAAAAGCTACTTAATGACCAACCGTTAGCGTGTGGAGTGACTTTAGGTCTCCTGGCCGTCGAGTGGTTGGATCTTGGTCGAGTGATTGCTTCTTGGTCGAGTGTCTTCGAGTCTGTCGAGTGGAACACCTCCAAGTCGATTGAAAGGTGATTTCTTCTAGAGATATCCTTGGGTAGGGCAGTTAGGACAGGTCCATGACCCTACCCTAGGTACATAGCTTCATCATTAGCCCCCGAATGGATCGAGGTTTGAGTGGGGAAGGAGTTGAGAACTTCTCTGACTCATTTTTCATGCCATGAGCATATCTTGTTTCGGATCAATGAACCTGAGTGACGATAGGAACTTCCTTTTCAATCGCCTTGATCCATTCTTAGTTTTTTGTCGAGTGAGTTTCTTTACTTGAAAAGCTCCGAGTGACGGTGTGGAGGAGATCTTCCGTCTGACAAGTTGTTCTGCTACCCGCGGATTTCGTGGGATTCGAATTTTGGGAAGCGCGTGGGACGGGGGAGGCCGCAGTAATTGGATGGGATAGGGCGGAGCCGCCTCGATCTCTGCGCCACCTTTTTCGCCACGTATCGCGTGCACGACTGTTGCCGGATTTGACAGGATCGTCCGGGCCTACCAGTCAGCCAATCGGAAGTAACCTCATATAAGGCGTCGGACCGGGGTTTCTTGAACAATGCATTCTCATTTCCTCTCCTCCTCTTCAGGCTTCTTTGTCGCGCTCGTTCTCGCCCCAGTGCCGCCGCTCCGTACGTGTCTCGCCGGCGACGATGGGGAAGGAGAAGACGGCGGCTCTGGAGCGGGCGAAGAAGGCGACTGCAAAGGCGAAGGGGAAGGCGACCAGTCGGGGTGGATCTTCCTCACGAGCCGGCCTGCCGAAGGGCTGGATCCAGGGCGACTGGATCCGCTCGACGATCCGCCAAGAAGACCTCGACGACCTAGCCGACGGAGGACTGATCCCCCATGGATCGGCACGGCTTCCGGGGAAGGAATCCAAGCCGCAACCTTGGGAGGGTGAGCGCGTTCTCCTTGCCACCCACGTCGACCGTGGGTTTTCCTTAACTCCTCACCCTTTCTTTCGGGGATTTATGAATTTCTTTGGGGCACAACTCCACCACTTCACTCCCAACACAATCATGTATCTCGCTGCTTTCGTGTCTTTGTGCGAGAATTTCTTGGGTTGTCGGCCTCATTGGGGTCTTTTTAAGCACATTTTCACCTGTCGTTCTCAGACGGTGAAAAAGGCCAATCCGAGTGATGAGAGATCACAAGTGATTCAGATGTGTGGGGGTCTTGGTGTTCAGATGAGAGGGAAAAGTTCCTTTTCGGCCATGATTCTTCCCGACTCGGTCCGCGGATGGCAGTCGACCTGGTTTTACTGCAAAGACCAGCCGACGCCAGGGCAGTCGACTGGCCTCCCTCCTTTTACCATGGACCGAGTGAGGAAACCCTCCTCTTTGAAGGTGATCCCGGAGGAGAAGGCGCAAGTTAGGATGCTGGTCGAATGAGTGGTCCAGCTTATCCGTGACGGGGTCACTGGTTTGGATCTCTTAGAGGTTTTCCTTCAGCGGCACATCCAGCCTCTTCAAGCTCGAGACCATCCAATGTGAATGTATTCGGGTCTTGACGACACCACTCGGATTCACCCGGAGGAGGTCGATGACGACACACTGGACGGGTGGCTGTCGGGCATCACCGGAAACAAGGACAACCCCAGGGGAGCCAGGAGAGTTCCTCCATTCGACCAGTCCCATGAACCAGAAAAGGTCCGATTCTGAGCTTTTGATAATAATCTGAATTCACTCGCGCAACTGTCTATACTGCATCGACTGACTTTATTCTTCCTGCTTTCTTTCAGGCCCTTATCGAAATGTACTCAGTGCCCAACAGAGAGCAAGAGCAAGACCCGAAAGGAGAGGCGAGCGGCGGCGACAGTGGCGAATGGCATTCTGACGGAGAAGAGGACGAAGAAAGCAACGACTCAAGTGACGAAGAAGAAGTCGAGTCACCTCCTCGCAGGGAGAGGCGATCCAAGCTTAACCAAGAATGACCGAGCGCCCGTGAAAAGGCGATTGCTCAGACTGGTCAGTCTTCAAAGCGTCCTCGGACATCTTCACCAACCCCAACTGAAAAAGTGTCAAAGCATCTCAAAGTTGCAGAGCAGAAGCCTCAGAAGGCATTGCCGAAGATTAAGATTGACATCCCCGTCGCTTCTGCGTGAGTGTCTCCCTTTGTATTCACTCGACGCTCCATGCTGTTTATTTTTTCTTGATTTAACCAGACGAACTTTGGAACTGGTAGCGCTGCTACTTCCGGGACCTTAGCTTACAGAGATGAGGATGAGGTAATGGAGGATGCAGTCACTTCCAATCTGGGTATGATTTCTGTCATTCTGTCTTTATTTGGTCGACCCAACTGCAATGTGTACCATTAGGTGATGTGATTTTGGCGATTGATCTTTGCATCTGTACACCCACTGGGTGCATCTATTGAATTTTTGGACTAGTGGGGCACGCTGAGTGCACCCACAGGGTGTAGTCTCCGAGACTACGGTGGACTGCTGGCAGTCTACTGTAGTCTTTGTATTTTGATTCTTTCACTCGACCTGGTCTGGCCGTGTCGAGTGTAAACCGAACCGGTGGGGGCACGCAAAGTGCACCCATTGGGTGTAGTCCCCGAGACTATGGTGGACTGCGGGCAGTCGACCGTAGTCTTAGTATTTATTGTCTTTGTCGTTTTTCGCTGTAAAATAACTTCCCCTCCCTGATTGCAGAAATCTTGTGATCTTGGAGCTCACTTTGCTGACTTGGAGAAACAGCAGATCCAGCTAAACCTTGACTTGGAATTGGCCAAGACAGAGCTGCAAAAGGCCAAGGACGACGCCAATGGTAAGACGAGCTTGTCGACTGGTTTGTCTTAGGCTTGAGTACCCTTTCGCTCTTTCTGAATCAAGCATCATTTCTTTAGATAAAAACTGAATGAAGCTCTGGCAAAGAAGGATCAGGATTTGGCTGCTGCTCAAAAGAAAGCTGACGACAGAACCGCTCTGGCTAAACAGAAACTGGCTTCAGTCGGCCAATTGGAAGAAGAGAACACCAAGATGAAATCTGCCCTGAACGAAGCCAATAAGGAGGTCACACGCTTGAAGAAGGACAAGGTCAACCTGAACGAGAAGATGGAAGGCATCGCTCGCAGGAGGGACGATCTGGAGAGCTATCTGAGGAGCCTTGCCAAGAAGTTGTTCATCAAGCTTGAAGGTATACATTTTGTTCCAACTGATGTTTTTTTTGTCGACTCAGCATACAAAAATTGACTTATCCTTGGATCGTGAATGCAAAGTTTTGCCAGAACTTCGAGGAGGAGACTGGGCGGATTGAGCCAGGTTTGGACCCCATCAACTCTCCCATGAAAGATGAAACTGCCATGAATCTGCTCCGACTGGAATCCCACATCGATGGTGTTGTGGACTACTTGGCTCGACTGAAGGTCGCCATGTCATAGATCGACACGGCACTTTGGCCAGGGGCCACGCTCCAGAATGATCTCGAGTCTCTGATGACTCGCCTTAACGAGATCCCTGGTCGAGTGTAGGAGTGGAAGAAATCTTCTGCCCGATGTGGTGCTGATGTGGCTCTGTCTTTGGTTCGTGTCCACTGCAAGGAGGTGCGACAAGATAAGCTGGCAGAAATCAAGGTCACCAACACCTCGAGGCATGACTTTCGATCTTTTATGGAGACTTTTATTGCTGCAGCCACTCGGATCGCTGACGGCGTCGACCTGGACGAGTTCGTTGAGCCTGCCAGTCCTCCTCCTGCGGAGTGAACAAACTTTTATGCCCCACCTTAAATTTGCCTCGGAATGCCGAGTGGTTTTTGTAAGCGTTAAACTCTTTCGGGCTGAATGCCCGAGCACTTTGATCTGCGGTCTGGAACCTTTAGGATTTATCTGAACTTGGTTTATCGTAGAATATCTTCATGAATTCTCCGTCGAGTGGAACTCGTTCTTCACTCGAGACAACTTTTGTATTTGTGGCGCAGCTCCGAAGGGGAAGGTAGCAGTCGACCTACACCTCGTCGTCCTTGCGGGTTGGGATGGAGCGCATGCTGCATTTGTGGTGAAGCTCCGAAGGAGAAGGTGGCAGTCGACCTGCACCTCGTCGTCCTTGCGGATTGGGATGGAGCGCACATTGCATTTGTGGCGAAGCTCCGAAGGAGAAGGTGGCAGTCGACCTGCACCTCATCATCCTTGCGGATTGGGATGGAGTGCATGTTGCATTTGTGGCGAAGCTCCGAAGGAGAAGGTGGCAGTCGACCTGCACCTCGTCGTCCTTGCGGATTGGGATGGAGCGCACGTTGCATTTATGGCGAAGCTCCAAAGGAGATGGTGGCAGTAGACCTGCACCTCATCGTCCTTGTGGATTGGGATGGAGCGCACGTTGTATTTGTGGCGAAGCTTCGAAGGAGAAGGTGGCAGTCGACCTGCACCTTGTCGTCCTTGCGGATTGGGATGTGCTTCGTACTTAGGCGAATACTGGACTGCAGCTAAGCCTCCGAGTGGGAGGGTCGCTCTCTACTCGGTAGGATTTTTCAAACTTAGGCGAGTACTGGACTGCAGCTAAGCCTCTGAGTGGGAGGGTTGCTCTCCACTCGGTAGGATTTTTTAAACTTAGGCGAGTACTGGACTGCAGCTAAGCCCCCGAGTGGGAGGGTTGCTCTCCACTCGGTAGGATTTTTTAAACTTTGGCGAGTACTGGACTGCAGCTAAGCCCCCGAGTGGGAGGGTCGCTCTCCACTCAGTAGGATTTTTAAACTTGGGCGAGTACTGGACTGCAGCTAAGCCCCTGAGTGGGAGGGTCGCTCTCCACTCGGTAGGATTTTTTAAACTTAGGCGAGTACTGGACTGCAGCTAAGCCCCCGAGTGGGAGGGTCGCTCTCCACTCGGTAGGATTTTCAAACTTAGGCGAGTACTGGACTGCAGCTAAGCCCCCGAGTCGGAGGGTCACTCTCCACTCGGTAGGATTTTCAAACTTAGGCGAGTACTGGACTGCAGCTAAGCCCCCGAGTGGGAGGGTCGCTCTCCACTCGGTAAGATTTTTCAAACTTAGGCGAGTACTGGACTGCAGCTAAGCCCCCGAGTGGGAGGGTCGCTCTCCACTCGGTAGGATTTTTCAAACTTAGGCGAGTACTGGACTGCAGCTAAGCCCCCGAGTGGGAGGGTCGCTCTCCACTCGGTAGGATTTTCAAACTTAGGCGAGTACTGGACTGCAGCTAAGCCCCCAAGTGGGAGGGTCGCTCTCCACTCGGTAGAATTTTTCAAACTTAGGCGAGTACTGGATTGCAGCTAAGCCCCCGAGTGGGAGGGTCTCTCTCCACTCGGTAGGATTTTTCAAACTTAGGCGAGTACTGGACTGTAGCTAAACCCCCGAGTGGGAGGCTGGCTCGCCACTCTGTAGGATTTTCAAACACTTAGGCGAGTACTGGACTGCAGCTAAGCCCCTGAGTGGGAGGCTGGCTCACCACTCGGTAGGATTTTCAAACACTTAGGCGAGTACTAGACTGCAGCTAAGCCCCCGAGTGGGAGGCTGGCTCACCACTCAGTAGGATTTTCAAACACTTAGGCAAGTACTGGACTGCAGCTAAGCCCCCGAGTGGGAGGCTGGCTCACCACTCGGTAGGATTTTCAAACACTTAGGCGAGTACTGGACTGCAGCTAAGCCCCCGAGTGGGAGGATGGCTCACCACTCGGTAGGATTTTTAAATACTTAGGCTAGTACTGGACTGCAGCTAAGCCCCCGAGTGGGAGGCTGGCTCACCACTCGGTAGGATTTTCAAACACTTAGGCGAAATGGGTTTGCAGCTAATCCCCCGAGTGGGAGGCTGGCTCAGCACTTGGTAGGAAATTATTTTTACAAACTTAGGCGAAACGGATTCGTAGCTAAGCCACCCGCTGGGGGATTTCTCACGCAAACAAAAACAATAACAATCACTGGGAAAATTATAATGCTCTTGTCTTTGATAAATAAACTACAGAAGTTTTTCTTATTACATCTCATCCGAGTGAGAATTCAAGTATAAAAGGGGCGGAGTAGCTCCGCATTCCAGGCTCGTGGCTCATCAATCTGGCGATCGACATTATAAAGGTGGTACGCTCCATTGTGGAGGACTCTGGTGACTATGAAGGGACCTTCCCAAGTAGGAGCGAGTTTGTGTGGTTTTTTTTGATCCACTCGGAGGACCAAGTCTCCTTCTTGGAAGGCTCAACTCTTCACATTTCTGGCATGGAATCGACGCAAGTCTTGCTGATAGATGGTCGATCGGATCATGGCCATTTCTCTTTCTTCTTCTAGGAGGTCGACTGCGTCCTGCCGGGCTTGTTCTGCTTCATCTTTAGAGTAGAGCTCGACTCGGGGTGCATTGTGAAGCAGGTCACTCGGCAAAACTGCTTCGGCTCCGTAGACCAGAAAGAATGGGGTTCTTCCAGTCGATCGGTTCGGGGTTGTCCTCAATCCCCAAAGAACTGATGGAAGCTCGTCGACCCATGCACCTGCTGCATGCTTGAGATCGCGCATCAGTCGGGGTTTCAGCCCTTTGAGAATTAAGCCGTTTGCTCTTTCCTCTTGTCCATTCGACTGGGGGTGAGCGACTGAAGCGTAGTCGACTCGTGTGCCTTGAGAGGCGCAAAAGGCTCTGAATTTGTCAGAATTGAAGTTTGACCCATTGTCAGTGATGATGTTGTGCGGAACTCCATATCTAAATATCAACTCTCTGATGAAACTGATAGCAGTGCAAGCATCAAGATTCTTGATAGGCTTAGCTTCAATCCATTTGGTGAACTTGTCGACTGCTACTAGCACATGAGTGAAGCCGCTCCTGCCCGTTCTTAGTGGTCCAACCATGTCCAGTCCCCAAACAGCGAAGGGCCAGACGAGTGGAATGGTTTTCAGGGCTGACGCGGGTTTGTGCGACATATTGGAGTAAAACTGACATCCTTCACATTTGTCGACTATCTCTTTCGCCATTTCATTCGCCCTTGGCCAGTAGAATCCCACTCGGTATGCTTTAGCCACAATGGTCCGAGAGGACGCATGATGACCACAGGTCCCCGAGTGGATATCATCAAGGATTATCTGACCTTCTTCTGGTGTTATACACTTCTGACTGACTCCAGTCGCGCTTCCTCTCTACAACTATCCCTTTATGACTGTAAAGGCCTTGGATCGACGGACGATCTGTCGAGCCTCTTCTTCGTCCTCTAGGAGTTCTTTCCTTAGGATGTACGCGATGTACGGTATCGTCTAGTCGGGAGTGATGACCAAAACTTCCATGATCAGGTCGACCACAGCTGGAACTTCAACTTCAATCGGATCTGTGGCACTTTTTGGCTGCGGGGCTTCTTCAGTGAAGGGATCCTCCTGAACTGATGGTGTGTGGATGTGTTCCAAAAACACATTGCTGGGAATGGCTTCTCTTTTGGAACCTATTTTCGCCAAATCATCAGCTGCTTGATTTTTCAGTCGGGGTATGTCATGAAGTTCTAACCCCTCGAATTTCTTCTCCAGCTTTCTAACTGCATTGCAATAACCAGTCATGGCCGGACTTCTGACGTCCCACTCCTTCATCACTTGATTAACCATCAAATCTGAGTCGCCATAGACCATGAGGCAACGGACGCCGAGTGAAATGTCCATGCGCAACCCATATAAAGGTGCTTCATATTCTGCTTCGTTATGGGAGGAATCAAAATGGATTTTAAGAACATATCTGAGCTTATCTCCTCGGGGGGAGACCAATACTACCCCGGCACCGGAACCATTCAGCATTTTGGAACCGTTGAAGAACATGGTCCAATGCTCCGAGTGAACCTGAGTCGGCAGTTGTTGTTCAATTCACTCGGCGACGAAATCTGCTATTGCTTGGGACTTGATAGCTTTCTTTGCCTCAAACTTGATATCTAGAGGAAGGAGTTCAATCGCCCATTTTGCCACTCGACTAGTTGCATCTATGTTGTGCAGGATCTCTGACACTGGAGCGTTGCTGACGACTGTTATGGAATGATCAGAGAAGTAATGGGCAACCTTCTTTGTGGTCATATAAATCCCATATACAAGCTTCTGATAATGAGGATATCTTTGCTTCGACGGGGTCAAAACTTCAGAAACATAATATATTGGGCGCTGAACTTTGAAGGCTTTTCCTTCTTCTTACCGCTCGACCGTAAGTACCATACTGACGGCTTGTCCCGTGGCTGCAATGTAAAGCAACAAAGGCTCTTTGCTGATTGGGGCAGCAAGCACCGCCTGGGTGGAGAGCAGAGCTTTGAGCTCTGCAAACGCTGCATCAGCTTCAGGAGTCCACTCGAAATTGTCTGACTTCTTCATCAATTGGTAAAGAGGCAATGCCTTTTCACCGAGACAAGAGATGAATCGACTTAAATCGGCCAAGCAACCAGTAAGCTTCTGGACATCGTGCACTCGCACAGGACGTTTCATCCGGAGTATAGTACCGACTTTTTCTGGATTGGCGTCGATTCCCCGTTCGGAAACGAGAAAACCGAGTAACTTTCCTCCAGGAACTCCGAATGTGCACTTTGATGGATTAAGCTTGATATCATACCTCCTAAGGTTGGCAAAGGTTTCAGCAAGGTTAGTCAGCAGGTCGGAACCCTTCCATGACTTGACCACAATATCATCCATGTATGCTTCCACATTCCGACTGATTTGAGTGAGAAAACACTTCTGAATCATCCTCATGAATGTGGCTCCGACGTTCTTGAGGCTGAATGGCATGGTAACATAACAGAAGCACCCGAATGGAGTGATGAAAGCTGTTTTGATCTCGTCAGGTCCATACAGTTGGATCTGATGGTACCCGGAATAGGCGTCTAAAAAAGACAGTCACTCACATCCCGCAGTCGAGTCGACTATCTGGTCGATGCGGGGGAGAGGAAAATGATCTTTCGGGCAGGCCCAATTGATATGTTTAAAGTCAATGCACATGCGGAGTGACTTGTCCTTCTTGGGGACCATGACAACGTTGGCGAGCCACTCGGAGTGGTAAATCTATCGGATGAACTCCGCTGCAAAAGCCGAGCCACCTCCTCACCAATAGCCTTTCTCTTCTGGACGACGGACTGTCGGAGATGTTCTTTGACGGGTTTCACTTTTGAGTCGACTCGTAGGCGGTGCCCAGCCAGCCCCCTGGGAACACCCGGCATGTCAGAAGGCTTCCATGTGAAGATGTCCCAGCTCTCACGGAGGAACTGGATGAGCGCTTCTTCCTATTTGGAGTCGAGTGTTGTTGAGATATGAGTCGGAGCATCACTAGGATCGGTCGGGTGAATGTGAACCGGCTTCGTTTCACCAGACGACTGAAAAGCTGATTCTGTAGCGGGCTTCTTGGCTCGCAACAAATCACTCGGGTCTGCAGTCTTCTGGTACTCCTGCAGCTCCACCACTGCCATCTGAGCATCAACGATCTTTGAGCCTTTCTGAAAACACTCTTCTGCTTTCTTCCGATTGCCCGTAACAGTGATCACACCTTTGGGACCAGGCATCTTCAATTTGAGATACACAAAACATGGTCGAGCCATGAAGCGTGCGTAAGCTGGCCTTCCCAAAATAGCGTGATAAGCACTCTGGAAATCCACAACTTCAAACGTCAACTTTTCTTTGCGGTAATTCTTGGAATCACCAAAAACCACATCAAGAGCAATTTGGCCGAGTGACTCAGCCTTCTTCCCAGGAATGACTCCATGGAAACTCATGTTGCTGGTACTGAGTCTGGACATCGGAATGCCCATCCCTTTCAACGTCTCAGCATACAGTATGTTCAAACCACTGCCACCATCCATCAAGACTTTGGTCAGTCGAGTGCCTTCAACAACTGGGTCGACCACCAAAGCTTGCCTCCCAGGGGTGGCAATGTGCGTTGGGTGATCGGATTGGTCGAATGTGATGGCAGTCTGAGACCACTTCAGATAAATGGGTGTCGCCGGAGCAACCATATTCACCTCACGGTTGATAACTTTCAGTCGACTTTTGCTTTCAACATCAGCAAAAATCATCAAGGTGGAATTGACCTGGTGGTATCCATCATCACTGTCTTCCTTGTCCTCAACTTTGTCCGACTCCTTTTTCTTATCTTTGGGTTGTTTGCCCTGGAACTGCTGGATCAAGAGCCGACACTGTCGAGTGGTATGTTTCGGGTAAATGAGCTTACCCTCTTCATCTTTCTTGGTGTGGATGTGACATGGCAAATCCAACACATCATTTCTATCTTGGTCTTTAACTTTCTTGGGGTTCCAAGGCCCTTTGGGTTTCCCCTTAAACTTTCCTTGAGTTACAGCCAAGGCTTCCCCAGGAGCAGCTGGCTCGGCTTTCCGCTTCTGTTTCCGATTGGAATTTCCTCCTCCGGTTTCTTGGGCGACTGACTTGTGCTTGCCACTCCGGAGTCGATCCTCATCTTCACCATTAGCGTACTTGGTGGCAATCTCCATCATCCGATTCAGAGACATGTCTTCGGTTTAACCGAATTTTAGATTCAGTTCTCTGTACTTGACGCCTTCTTTGAAGGCACAGACTGCTTGGTGATCAGGCACATTCTCTACCGTGTGATGTAACGTGATCCATCTCTGGATGTAATCCCTCACAGTTTCATTCGGCTTTTGCACGCAAGACCGCAGTTCCGTCAGCCCTGCCGGTCGCTTGCATGTTCCTTCAAATGTGGTGACAAACACTCGGGCAAGATCTTCCCAAGTGTAAATGCTGCTGGGTGCTAACTGATTCAGCCACGCTCTGGTCGAGCCCTCCAACATGAGAGGCAGGTGCTTCATGGCCACTTCATCATTGCCATCGCCAATCTGGACAGCCACTCGGTAGTCTTCAAGCCAAGTATCGGGCTTGGACTCTCCAGTGAACTTACTGACTCCAGTCGCCAACCTGAAGTTGGGAGGAATCACAGCGGCCCTGATGGCTCTACTAAAGCACTCTGGCCCCGAAACATGTACTCTGCTGCTGGTAGGTGCATCTCTGTCGTGACCTTCTCGGTGAGCTCTGTTCCCGTCGACCAAACCTTGAATGAGAATGGATCTCGCATCAAAGCCTGGTTCCCTGGGGTCAACTGGAATCCTTCGCCCAACACTATGATGGCGCCTATCATCCTGTTGTCGAGGCGCATACGATCCACTCCTCGAGGGAGGGGTGGGCACTCGACGTCGATCGCCACGATCGAATCGGTGATCATACTGCTCACGGTTTCCGTACTGATCACGCCGGTCCCCACGTCCCTCACGCCTCGGGGGCGATCTTGGGCTATGAGCCGTCTGGACCGTGTCTGCAGCAATGGATCTGCTATGAATCCTGTTCCGCGACTGAGAAACAGCGGAATTCTGGTCTCCTGCTGCCCGGAGTAACGCTCTGATCTGCAGCAAGCCTCTGCCAGCCTCTGGCTGGGAAGGCTGAATCGACTCTGCTATACGGGCTGCAGCTGCTAAATTCTGAATCGGAGTTCGATATACCTGCGGGGGCAGAAAGAGCTGACTTCGACTGGATTCTGGAACCTGTTGTCGCGCACGCTCGTCGAGTGCTCGCTGGAGGTTCTCCAGTCGAGTGCGCTCAGCCAAGTTTGCCAGGTGCACGTCCTCCAAGGCACGAGCCTCGGGGGTTTCTCCAATGATAGGAGTGTGCAGTGCATCCATGTTCCGGCAACAAAGTTCTTCTCTCTGCAGCGACGTGAGAGGCTCGGGGAGATATTCCTCATGGGGATGCAACGGGTCGCCTCCACCTGAGCCTCCGTCGGTGCGGGGAAAACCGGGAGGACTGCGCGGTCCATCGACCATCAGAACCTCCGCCGCCGGATCACTGCTGTCGCACTTGGATGCGGTCTCTGCGGAGCCAATCGACAGGTCGAACAGGCCATAGAGGGATTCGTTGGGCTCGATCGTCGCGACTTGAGGGGTGGCCGACTGGCGTGCCACCGCGTGTCTCACCCACCGCTGAAGTCTCGACTGACTGGAGCGCTTGCGCCGGCGGGAAACAGGGAGGGAGGACAACACAGGGGCCGACTGATAATGGGTCGACGATTGCCGCAAGAGGATGCCGCGAACGCACGCGCGAAAGTGCGTTGCCCCGCGGACAGGGAGTGCGTCGACGTCGAGCGGAGCCTCCTGAAGCCAAGCGGAGTCGTCGGCGATGAACGTGAGCGCGCCGAGACGGATCTCGCGGCCCTCCACCAAAACTCCGCCAGAAACCATGATGATTTGGATCAGAAAAGATCGCAACTCCTCCAACAAATCGCTAAGACACTGCCCCAAGGTGGGCGCCAACTGTCGTGGTTCTAAGTCTGACAGTAATGTAGGGGGGTAGGTATGGAGAGGCAAGATCTTAGCTATGGAGTAGTTGTAAGCACACGAGGTTTACGAGTTCAGGCCCTTCTCGGAGGAAGTAATAGCCCTACGTCTCGGAGCCCGGAGGCGGTCGACCGGATTATGTGTATATGAATCACAGGGGTGCGAACCCTTTAAACTGAGGAGGGGGTGGCTTATATAGAGTTCGCCAGACCCCTCCGGCCCTCAGTTATGCAGGGGTTTAAGTACATTAAGGTCGGGCGTTACTGGTAACGCCCCTAATAAAGTGCTATGATGACCATAAAAGCTACTTAATGACCGACTGTTAGCGTGCAGAGTGACTTTAGGTCTCCTGGCCGTCGAGTGGTTGGATCTTGGTCTAGTGATTGCTTCTTGGTCGAGTGTCTTCGAGTCTGTCGAGTGGAACACCTCCAAGTCGATCGAAAGGTGATTTCTTCTAGAGATGTCCTTGGGTAGGGCAGTTAGGACAGGTCCATGACCGTACCCTAGGTACATAGCTTCATCACCTAGGGGGTAGGGTGTGCCCCCTACCTTGTGGGCCCCTCGGTGACCCCCTGACCTAGTTCTTCCTCCTATATATTCACATATATTCGCAAACCACCAGAAGCATCCACGAAAACTCTTCTCCACCGCGGTAACCTTCTTTTCCCATGAGATCCCATCTTGGGGCCTTTTCTGGCATCCTGCCGGAGGGGGATTCGATCACAGAGGGCATCTACATCAACTCTACTGCCCTTCCGATGAAGCGTGAGAAGTTTACCTCAGACCTACGGGTCCATAGCTAGTAGCTAGAAGGTTTCTTCTCTCTCTTTGATTCTCTATACCATGTTCTCCTCGATGTTCTTGGAGACCTATCCGATGTAATCTTCTTTTGTGGTGTGTTTGTCGAGATCCGATTGATTGTGGATTTATGATCAGCTTATCTACGAATATTATTTGAATCTTCTCTAAATTCTTTCATGCATGATTTGATATCTTTGTATTTCTCTACGAATTGGTTTGGTTTGGCCAACTAGATTGGTTTTTCTTGCAATGGGAGAGGTGCTTAGCTTTGGGTTCAATCTTGCATGATTTCACCCAGTGACAAAGTAGAGGTAGCGAGACACGTATTGAATTGTTGCCAACTTGCCATTGACGATAAAAAGATGGGGTTTATATCATATTTCTTGAGTTTATTCCTCTACATCATGTCATCTTACTTAAGGCGTTATTCTTTATGAACTTAATACTCTAGATGCATACTGGATAGCGGTCGATGTGTGGAGCAATAGTAGTAGATGCAGGCAGGAGTCGGTCTACTTGACACGGACGTGATGCCTATATTACATAATCATTGCCTTGGACATGGTCATAAATTTGTGCATTTCTATCAATTGCTCGATAGTAAATTTTTCACCCACCATGTTATTTGCCTTCATGAGAGAAGCCTCTAGTGAAACCTTTGGCCCCTGGGTCTATTTTCCATCATATAAGTTTCGGATCTACTATTTTGCAATCTTTTACTTTCCGATCTATAAACCAAAAACCCAAAAATATTTTACCTTTTTTTAGTTTTATCTATCTATCTCTATCAGATCTCACCTTTGCAAGTGACCGTGAAGGGATTGACAACCCCTTTATCACGTTGGGTGCAAGTGTTTGATTGTTTGTGCACGTATTGGTGATTTGTGCGTTCATCTCCTACTGGATTTATACCTTGGTTCTTAGGTGAGGGAAATACTTATCTCTACTTTGCTGCATCACCCTTTCCTTTTCAAGGCAAAAACCAACGCAAGCTCAAGAAGTAGCAGGAAGAATTTCTAGCGCCATTGCCGGCGAGATCTACTCCAAGTCAAGACATACCAAGTACCCATCATTTATTTATGCTTAATGCTTGCTTATGAGATTATCTGTTTCTTAGTTGGTTGCTTCCCAATCTTTTGCTAGCCTTCATTTTGCACTAATTATGATCACTACTTGTGCATACAAAAACCTTTAACCCATTTTTGCCACATGAGTCCACTATATCTACCTATATGCGGTATTCTTTTTTCGTTATAAGCAAATTTGCATGTGCCATCTCTAATTTTCAAAATAAACTTCTCTTTTGTGTGTTTGTTTCGCTCGCGGAGCGGTGAGGGGTGGCTAAAATTTTCCATGCTAGATGTGTTATTCTCAAGATGAGTGTTTATTCACTTGCCATTACACGAGACTAAGGCAAAGGTATTAGGGATGCCCAGTCCCGAAATGCAAAAAAATGAATTTACTTTATGTTGTCAAATAATAAATTCCTTGGAAAGTGTTGGTATGGAGGGTAACCATGGATACGGCTATCCATGGAAAGTGAAAGTATGGTGGAAAAAGGAATAAACTTTATTTTCTGTTTGGGAACCGCCTATGATATATCTATGCATGGAAAGTATTGGGAACTCTAAGTCGTTTTCGTTGGTGGGATGGATACACCTCTCAAAATGTTTTTATCTCTAAGTTTTTCGCTTTGAGCTCTAGCACCTCTATAAATCCCTACTTCCCTCTGCGAAGGGCCTTTCTTTTGCTTTATGCAATTTTTATTTTGAGTGTCCATCTTCTCTTATAAAAGAACCAACTAGGAGGCAATATGATCGTACTTAAGTATTGGGTGCAGCTAATATTCGAGTGTGTTTCATGAATAGATCAATGTTTGAGCATGATGGGCTAGGGATAACTTATTTTAGCGTTGATATTTTGAAAGACATGGTTGCTTGTTGATATGCTTAAGTATCTAATTATCATGTCAAAAATAGACTATTGCTTTGAACAACTAAAAGTCCAATTGTCCATGCTACAAAGAAAATAATATGATATGACATCATAGGCAGCATTCCACATCAAAATTCTGTTTTTATCACTTACCTTCTCGAGGGAGAGTAGGAGTTAAGCTTGGGGATGGTGATACATCTCCAACATATCTATAATTTTTGATTGTTCCATGCTGGTATATTATCAATCTTGGATGTTTTATAATAATTTTATAGTCATTTTATATCATTTGTGGTACTAACCTATTGACATAGTGCCAAGTGTCAGTTCCTGTTTTTTCCGTGTTTTTTACATCGCAGAAAATCAATATCAGATGGAGTCCAAATGCCACGAAACTTTACGGGCCAAAAGGAACACAACGGGCCCTGGCTGCGCTTGGGGGGGGGGGCGAGGGGGGCACAACCCACCAGGGCTCGCCAGGAGGCTCAGGCGCGCCCTGGTGGGTTGTGCCCCCGGACCGCCTCTTTGCTCTATAAATACCCCAAAATTCCAAAACCCTAGGGGAGTCGACAAAATATTCATCCAGCCGCCGTAGAGTCCAGAACCACCAGATCCAATCTAGACACCATCTCGGATGGGGTTCACCACCTCCATTGGTGCCTCTCTGATGATGTGTGAGTAGTTCTTTGTAGACCTTTGGGTCTGTAGTTAGTAGCTAGATGGCTTCATCTCTCTCTCTCTCTTGATTCTCAATACAACGGTCTCTTGGAGATCCATATTATGTAACTCTTTTGTGGTGTGTTTGTTGGGATCGATGAACTTTGAGTTTATGATCAGATCTATCTTTTTATATCCATGAAAGTATTTGAGTTTCTTTGATCTCTTTTATGCATGATCTCTGATAGCCTCGTATTTCTTCCCCGATATTTGGGTTTTGTTTTGGCCAACTTGATCTATTTATCTTGCAATGGGAAGAGGTGCTTTGTAGTGGGTTCGATCTTATGATGCTTGATCCCAGTGACAGAAAGGGAAATGCCACGTATGTATCGTTGCTACTAAGGATAAAATAATGGGGTCTATCTCTACATAGATAGATCTTGTCTACATCATGTCATCGTTCTTATTGCATTACTCCATTTCTCCATGAACTTAATACACTAGATGCATGCTGGATAGTGGTCGATGTGTGGAGTAATAGTAGTAGATGCAGGCAGGAGTCGGTCTATTAATCTTGGACGTGATGCCTATATAATGATCATTGCCTGGATATCGTCATAATTATTTGAGATTCTATCAATTGCCCAATAGTAATTTGTTTACCCATCGTTTGCTATTTTTCTCGAGAGAAGCCACTAGTGAAACCTACGGCCCCCTGGTCTTCTTTCTCATATATTTGCCTTTCTGATCTACTTTTTATTTGCTTTTATTTTCAGATCTACTAAACCAAAAACCCAAAAATACCTTGCTGCAATTTTTCCTTATTTATTTTATTTGGCGTTCGATCTATCAATCTACTAAAAATTTATCTCACGTCTGTTTGCCTATCTTGAGGCGCCGTACCCCGAAAGGGATTGATAACCCCTTTAACACATCGGGTTGCGAGGATTTGTTATCTGTGTGCAGGGGCTGTTTACGTTGTGTTGCTTGGTTCTCCTAATGGTTCAATAACCTTGGTTTCATATCTGAGGGAAATACCTACCACCGTTGTGCTGCATCATCCCTTCCTCTTTGGGGAAATACCGACGTAGCTTCAAGCGACATCATGGTCCTGTGGAGAAATCTACCATATACATATCATCTCTTCGATACCCTTCGAAGACTAGAGATTTGTCAGATTCCATAAGCACACGACAATGATATTTTCCAAATATCACAATCATGTTCAGATCACAAAGCATTGAGACAGACATTAAGTTGAAACCAAGGGATTCAAAAAGCATCACTTTATCCATGTGCTGATCCTTTGAGATTGCAACTCTACCTAGGCCCAATACCTTGCTTTTACCAATGTCAACAAATGTGATGTGACTTTTGTCAGATGGACGTAGGGTTGAATCCATAAGAATACTTCGATCACCAGTCATGTGGTTACTGCATCCACTATCCATAATCCACTCAGCAGCCTTCGGAGCCGTACCCTACAGGGCAGTTTGTGGGATAGGCTTCACAGAGAGAAGTGTGAAGCATAAACATTTGACGAACAAGCATACTATCAAAGTTCAGATCCTTGTTAGGGTAGATAGGATGATTGTCAAGAAATCCTGAGACGAAATACATAGTAAGACCATTTTGGCACTTTATCTTGCATCCCACAAGATGTTTTAGGTCCCCAGCATTAGCGCCTAAAGCTTTTGATTTCCGGCTGGAGACCTTTCCCTGCAAAAGAAAGTTAATTCTTCTTAACCACCCACATCTTCAGGGGTGGGTTAGAAGCAATGAGTCTAAGTGCAGCATCTGAGAACTTTGGCTTTGGAGCCCTAGCAAATAGCCTTGCGGGAGGTGAATAATACTCATAAGAATAGGCAGAAAAGTTCTTAGTTTTATGAACATAGCGATTTGAAGAAACACACTCATATTCATAAGTCTGAGTATGGTTTCCGTGCAAAACATTGGCGTTAGGGTGACCTTGTGAGGTCCTCTGTCTATATGAAGCCTTTGGTCTGGGGTTTGTCTTCTTCCTAGGTGGTGTCGTGATGACATTCACAGGAAGCTTCTCAAGACAACTTTTGGGCACCCAGATCTTCTTCAAAGGTGGTCCATTCCTGCAGTTAGTACCAATAAACCTGACAAACACTTCACCATTCTAATTCTTAAACAACTTATAATTGGCGTCAAAGGATTCATCAATGATAATGGGGTTAACACAAATGAAGCCAGATAAGGTGGATTGGTCCACTGAAGGCCCCTCTGCAGCAACCCGTTTGGTTTTGGAATACTGCTCAGGCTTCCAGTAAGAACCATCAACATTCATTTTCCTCTCAAACCCAACACCCTCTTTCCTAGGGTTTCTGTTCAGAATATGTTTCTTCAAAACATCATATAGTGTCTGATTCCCTTTGAGGCTTTTGTACATGCCTGTTTCAAGCAATGTCTTCAACCTAGCATTTTCATCAGCAATGGTAGTGGTATCCTCAGAAGAGGAGTTAGTCACCACATTAGCAGTTGAATATATTGTAACACTAGCAGCAGTAGAACATTCAGCAACAAACACATCATTATCACGCTCAAGACATTTTAAACATGGTGGCACAAAGTCTTCCTGAGCAGAACTGATCTGTTGAGCACAAAGTGAATCATTTTTCTTCTGAATATCTTCATGAGATGCTCTCAGATTCTCAAGTTCTTGCTTCCTTTGAAGATAATCATAGGAAAGCTTCTCATGACAAGCCGAGAGTGTTTCATGACGACTTTCAAGTTCCTTGTACTTAACATGAAGATTTTTAATGTCTTCAATTAAGGACCGAGTTTGATTCATTTCCGCGTCCAACAGGTCATTGCTTTTGTCTAGCAACTTTTGAATATGTTCCATAGCAGTTTGTTATTCAGTTGCAATTTTAGTAAGAGTCTAGTAGCTAGGTTTGGATTCACATTCAGAGTCATCTTCACTTGATGTTTGAAAGTAAGCATCACGTGAGTTTACCTTGGCACCTCATGCCATGAAGCAGTAGGTCGGAGTAGAGTCGTCCTCATCATCGGCTTCAGCATTGGCAACATGGCCATTGTCTTAAGTGTTGAAGATGGACTTGGCGACGAATGCCGAAGCTAGAGCCAGGCTTGCCACGCCTGAATCAAACTCCTCCTCAGACTCCACCTCCGCCTCGTCGGAAGCCGACTCCTCCTCTGAATCCATCTCCTTGCCAACAAACGCACGAGCCTTGCTGGATGAGGTCTTCTTGTGAGACGAAGACTTTGATGAGGACTTTGAAGAAGACTTTAAGGATTTCTTCTTCTTGTAGTCAAAATCATATTCCTTGCTCTTCTTGTTCTTAGATTCCTTGTCCCATTGAGGACACTCAGAGATGTAGTGTCCTGGCTTCTTGCATTTGTGGCATGTTCTCTTCTTGTGGTCACGAGTGGAAGCCTCATCATTTCTTGAGCTGGATCTTGAAGACTTTCCGAAGAGATTCTTTTTGGAGAACTTCTGGAACTTCATGAGCATAGATAGATCCCTTCCAATGTCTTCAGGATCCTCAAAACTATAGTCAGATTCTTCTTTAGATGAGGAAACAACATTTGCCTTGAAAGCACGGGTTCGGCCATAGTTGGAGCCATAGATGTCTCTCTTCTCAGATAGCTGGAACTCATGTGTGTTGAGCCTCTCAAGTATGTCAGACGGATCGAGATCTTTGAAGTCGGGACGTTCTTGTATCATCAGGGCCAGGGTGTCAAATGAGCTGTCAAGTGATCTCAGGAGCTTCTAGACAATTTTGTGTGTGGTGATCTCAGTGCTGCCAAGAGCACGAAGCTCATTTGTGATATCAGTGAGGCGATCAAATGTGAGCTGGACATTCTCATTGTCGTTTCTCTTGAAGCGGTTGAAGAGGTTGAGAAGAACATCAATCCTCGAGTCTCTCTGAGTTGAGACGCCTTCGTTGACCTTGGACAGCCAGTCCCAGACTAGGTTCGCAGTTTCCAGTGCACTCACACGGCCATACTGTCCTTTGGTCAAATGACCATAGATGATGTTCTTGGCGGTCGAGTCCAGTTGAGCGAACCTCTTGACATCAGCAGCGATGACACCTTTACCGACCTTGGGAACGCATGTCTTAACGACATACCAGAGGTCGATGTCAATGGCTTCAAGATGCATGCGCATCTTATTATTCCAGTAGGGGTAATCAGTGCCATCGAAGACTGGGCATGCAGCGGACACCTTGATTATCCCTGTAGTCGACATAGCTAAAACTCCAGGTGGTTAAACCGAATCACACAGAACAAGGGAGCACCTTGTTCTGATACCAATTGAAAGTGCTAGTTATCGACTAGAGGAGGGTGAATAGGCGATTTTTATGAAAATCTTCAAAACACGAGGTCTTTGAAGACAAACAGGTGAAATGAACCTATTGATATGCAGCGAAAGATAGACTACACTAGACAAGCCATAGTCAAGTAAGCAATAAAGTGAGAGTACGAAGACTATCAGCAGCTAGGTAGTATGGATCAGAATGGAAGACAGTATGAAGCCAAACAGATAATTATCTTCACACAGTGAAGTCAATCATATCAGGTAAGTAAGCAATGACTTCACGAACAAACTGAAATGTGAAAGGAAGTGGGGGATAGAACCTGTAGCTTGGTGAAGACAAGGATTTGGTAGACCACATCCAGTTGCTGTGACAACTGCACGTCTAGTTAGGGAGACTGAGATTGAACTTAGAAGACCGTGTCTTCACCTTATTCCCCTTGAGCCAAGGACACCCAGTCCTCGCCCAATCACTCTGGTAAGTCTTCAAGGTAGACTTCCAAACCTTCACAGACTTCGTTCACCGGCGATCCACAATGGCTCTTGGATGCTCAGAATGCGATGCCTAATTGATAACCCACAAGTATAGGGGATCGCAATAGTTTTCGAGGGTAGAGTATTCAACCCAAATTTATTGATTCCACAAGGGGAGCCAAAGAATATTCTCAAGTATTAGCAGCTAAGTTGTCAATTCAACCACACCTCGAAACTTAATATCTGCAGCAAAGTATTTAGTAGCAAAGTAATATGGTAGTAGTGGTAACGATAGCAAAAGTAATGTTTTTGGTATTTTGTAGTGATGATAGCAATAGCAACGGAAAAGTAAATAAGCGAAGAACAATATACGGAAAGCTCGTAGGCAATGGATTGGTGATAGAGAATTATGCCGGATGCGGTTCATCATGTAACAGTCATAACCTAGGGTGATACAAAACTAGCTCCAATTCATCAATGTAATGTACGCATGTATTCCGAATATAGTCATACGTGCTTATGGAAAAGAACTTGCATGACATCTTTTGTCCTACCCTCCCGTGGCAGCGGGGTCCTAGCGGAAACTAAGGGATATTAAGGCCTCCTTTTAATAGAGTACCGGACCAAAGCATTAACACATAGTGAATACATGAACTCCTCAAACTTCGGTCATCACCGGTAAGTATCCCGATTATTGTCACTTTGGGGTTAACAGATCATAACACATAATAGGTGACTATAGACTTGCAAGATAGGATCAAGAACTCTCATATATCGATGAAAACATAATAGGTTCAGATCTGAAATCATGGCACTCGGGCCCTAGTGACAAGCATTAAGCATAGCAAAGTCATAGCAACATCAATCTCAGAACATAGTGGATACTAGGGATCAAACCCTAACAAAACTAACTCGATTACATGATAAATCTCATCCAATCCATCACCGTCCAGCAAGCCTACGATAGAATTACTCACATGCGGCAGTGAGCATCATGAAATTGGTGATGGAGGAAGGTTGATGATGATGATGGCGATGGATTCCCCTCTCCGGAGTCCCGAACGGACTCCAGATCTACCTTCCCAAGAGGTTTTAGGGCTTGGCGGAGGTTCTGTATCGTAAAACGCGATGAATCCTTCTCTATGATTTTTTTCTCCCCGAAACCAAATATATAGAGTTAGAGTTGAGGTCGGAGGAGCTCCAGGGGGGCCACGAGGTAGGGGGCACGCCCCCACCATCGTGGCTAGGGTGTGGGCCCCCTGGTCTTCATGTTTTGCAAGGATTTTTTATTATTTCTGAAAATATGTTCCGTGAAGTTTCAAGTCATTCCGAGAACTTTTGTTTCTGCACATAAATAACACCATGGCAATTCTGCTGAAAACAACGTCAGTCTGGGTTAGTTCCATTCAAATCATGCAAGTTAGAGTCCAAAACAAGGGAAAAAGTGTTTGGAAAAGTAGACATGAAGGAGACGTATCAACTCCCCCAAGCTTAAATCTTTGCTTGTCCTCAAGCAATTCAGTTGACAAACTGAAAGTAATAAAGAAAAACTTTTACAAACTCTGTTTGCTCTTGTTGTTGTAAAAATGTAAAGCCAACGTTCAAGTTTTCAGCAAAGATTATGAACTAACCATATTCACAATAACGCATGGGTCTCATGTTTACTCATATCAATGGCATAATCAACTAGCGAGCAATAATAATAAATCTCGGATGACAGCACTTTCTCAAAACAATCATAATATGATATAACAAGATGGTATCTCGCTAGCCCTTTCTGAGACCACAAAACATAAATGCAGAGCACCTTTAAAGATCAAGGACTGACTAGACATTGTAATTCATGGTAAAAGAGATCCAGTCAAGTCATACTCAATGTAAACTAACAGTAATGAATGCAAATGATAGCGGTGCTCTCCAACTGGTGCTTTTTAATAAGAGGATGATGACTCAACATAAAAGTAAATAGATAGGCCCTTCGCAGAGGGAAGCAGGGATTTGTAGAGGTGCCAAAGCTCGGTTTTGAAATAGAGGTGAATAATATTTTGAGCGGTATGCTTTCATTGTCAACATAACAACCAAGAGATGGTGATATCTTCCATGCTACACACATTATAGGTGGTTCCCAAACAGAATGGTAAAGTTTATACTCCCCCTTCCACCAGCAAGCATCAATCCATGGCTTGCTCGAAACAACGAGTGCCTCCAACTAACAAGAGTCCCAGGGGGAGTTTTGTTTGCATTATTTTGATTTGATTTGCATAAAGCATGGGACTGGGCATCCCGGTGACCAGCCATTTTCTCGTGAGTGAGGAGCGGAGTCCACTCCTCTTGAGAATAACCCGCCTAACATGGAAGATACGGACATCCCTAGTTGATACATGAGCCATTCGAGCATACAAAACAGGATATTTATTTGAAGGTTTAGAGTTTGGCACATACAAATTTACTTGGAACGGCAGGTAGATATCGTATATAGGTAGGTATGGTGGACTAATATGGAATAACTTTGGGGTTTATGGGATTGGATGCACAAGCAGTATTCCCGCTTAGTACAGGTGAAGGCTAGCAAAAAGACTGGGAAGCGACCAGCTAGAGAGCGACAACAGTCATGAAGATGCATTAAAATTAATCAACACCGAATGCAAGCATGAGTAGGATATAATCCACCATGAACATAAATATCGTGAAGGCTATGTTGATTTTGTTTCAACTACATGCGTGAACATGTGCCAAGTCAAGTCACTTAAATCATTCAGAGGAGGATACCACCCTATCATACCACATCGCAACCATTTTAATAGCATGTTGGCACGCAAGGTAAACCATTATAAGCTCCTAGCTAATCAAGCATGGCACAAGAAACTATGATCTCTAGTTGTCATTGCAAACATGTTTATTCATAATAGGTTGAATCAGGAACAATGAACTAATCATATTTACAAAAACAAGAGAGGTCAAGTTCATACCAGCTTTTCTCATCTCAGTCAGTCCATCATATATTGTCATAATTGCCTTTCACTTGCACGACTGAATGATGTGAATAATAATAATAGTGTGCGTGCATTGGACTAAGCTGGAATATGCAAGCATTCAATAAAACAGGAGAAGACAAGGCAATATGGGCTCTTTTGTCAGATCAACAATAATGCATATAAGAGCCACTTCAACAATTTAATTATGGTCTTCTCCTATCGACCCCCAAAGAAAAGAAATAAAACTATTTACACGTGAAAGCTCCCAACAAGCAAAATAAGAACATGAAATCTTTTTGGGTTTTCCTTTTAATTAATATTACAAGCATGGAAATTAAAACAAGCTAAAAGCTACAACTAATTTTTTTGGTTTTTTCTTAAGGTTTATTAAACACACAAGAAGAAAGCATAAAAAGAAAATAAACTAATCATGGATGATACAATGAAAAAGTATGAGCACCGACATCTAGCAATGAGTGTGTGAACATGAATATAATGTCAGTGAGAAATATGTACTCCCCCAAGCTTAGGCTTTTGGCCTAAGTTGCTCTATGTCCACGGCTGGCCTGGCGGATATCCATAATAATAGTTGGGGTCATACTGCGATGCAGCGGCTATCACCTCCTGAGCTGCAGCGTGGCGACGAGCGGCCTCCGCCCTCCTCTCGTACTCATCTGCCTCCTCTCTGGTAATAACATATCTTCCTTTTGCCTGATAATCAAAGAAGGAAGGTGCAGGGAGAGTAATACGGACAGCACGGCGTCTGTCAAATATTAAGCGATACTGGAGAGGTGATTCATTCCTCTCGACAAACTGGTAGTGAACCATAGCATTAAAGTCTAGGTCAGTAGGAGGTAATTCAATATCATCATTACGTATGGTTACACCAATAAAGTCAGCTAAGCGGGTTGCATAAATTCCACCAAAGAAATCTCCATTAAATCTATTAAGATGCAACCTACGTGCAACGATGGCTCCCAAATTATAAGATTTATCTCCTAACACAGCACTCCTAAGAATACTGAGGTCAGGGACACACATGTGACATGCTTCATCTTTACCGTTAATGCAACTACCTATGAATAGAGCAAAATAGTGTATAGCAGGAAAATGAATGCTCCCTATGGTAGCCTGCATTATATCTCTAGATTCCCCCACAGTTATACTAGCAAGAAATTCTCTAAATTCAGATTTGCGAGGTTCCCTGACACTACCCCATTGTGGAAGTTTGCAAGCAGTGGTAAAATCCTCTAAGTCCATAGTATAAGATTTTTCATAAAGATCAAGCATGACAGTTGGAGAATTACGTGAAGATGAAAATTCAAACCTCCTCACAAAGGAACTAGTGAGATAGTGGTACTGACGGCATTTTTCTTCCTCGAAGCTCACAAGATCAGCGTTACGCAAATATGCGTTAAATTTCTGAAAGCCAGCGTCTCTTGGTGACTCTTCATCAGCATCACGCATTGCAAGCCTGGGTCCTTGCTTCCTTGAAGAACCACCTTGATACATTTTCCTAAGCATATTTCTTCCTCTGAAAAATTTCTGAAATTTTTAGTAACTTCAAAATAAAAGTGAACTAAGCAAAACAAAATTGATAGCAATAACTCCTACAAGTGCCTAGAGCCTATATCATGCATCAAAACTACTTGGAACCATATAAATTTGACATGCAAGCTCAAGAACATGGTCACCTAGACAGCATAAATTTGCAATGAATAAAGCACTAGAACAAAAACTAATTGGACCAATGGAGGAGTCACATACCAAGGAACAATCCCCCCAAGCAGTTTTGTGAGAGGTGCTTTGAGCAAGGAGATCGAAAATGGCAGCAAAATAAGCTAGAACTCGTGCTTGAGCGGGATATTCGTGTTTGTGGGAGGAAGAAGAAGTATGTGGGTGCAGGAATAAGTGGAGGAGGGCCACTGTGGGCCCACGAGGCAGGGGCGCGCCTAGGGGGGTAGGGCGCGCCCTCCACCCTCGTGGCGAGGTGGATGCCTCCCTGTTGTGTTCTGAGTGCCAAATATTCTCAAACATTCCAGAAAAAATCATATTTAAATTTCAGGGCATTTGGAGAACTTTTATTTTCGGGGTATTTTTATATTGCACGGATAATCAGATAACAGACGGGAAATACTTATTTTAATTTTATTTAATATAAATAACAGAAAGTAAAAGGAGGGTACAGAGAGTTGTATTTTCTAAATTCATCCATCTCATGATCATCAAAAGGAATCCATTAACAGGGTTGATCAAGTCTTGTTAAGAAACTCATTCAGAATAACATGGAACCGGAGAACTTTCGAATAACACTAGGTTACCTCAACGGGGATATGCACATCCCCAACAATAAGAATATCATATTTCTTCTTGACAGTAGGAAGAGGAAATTCAAAACCTCCAAAAATAATCGATGGAATTTTTCCAATAGAGTTGATACTATGAACTTGAGGTTGTTTCCTCGAAAAGTGTATCGTATGCTCATTACCATTGACATGAAAAGTGACATTGCCTTTAGTGCAATCAATAACAGCCCCTACAGTATTCAAAAAGGGTCTTCCAAGAATAATAGACATACTATCGTCCCCGGGAATATCAAGAATAACGAAGTCCGTTAAAATAGTAACGTTTGCAACTACAACATGCACATCCTCACAAATACCGACAGGTATAGCAGTTGATTTATCAGCCATTTGCAAAGATATTTCAGTAGGTGTCAACTTATTCAAATCTAGTCTATGATATAAAGAGAGAGGCATAACACTAACACCGGCTCCAAGATCACACAAAGCAGTTTTAACATAGTTTCTTTTAATGGAGCATGGTATAATGGGTACTCCTGGATCTCCAAGTTTCTTTGGTATTCCACCCTTAAAAGTATAATTAGCAAGAATGGTGGAAATTTCAGCTTCCGGTATCTTTCTTTTATTAGTGACAATTTCTTTCATATACTTAGCATAAGGATTCATTTTGAGCATATCAGTTAATCGCATACGCAAAAAGATAGGTCTAATCATTTCAGCAAAGCGCTCAAAATCGTCATCATCCTTTTTCTTGGATGGTTTGGGAGGAAAAGGCATGGGTTTTTGAACCCATGGTTCTCTTTCTTTACCGTGTTTCGTAGCAACAAAGTCTTTCTTATCATAACGTTGATTCTTTGATTGTGCGTTATCAAGATCAACAGCAGGTTCAGCTTCTATATCATTATCATTGCTAGGTTGAGCATCAACATGAACATTATCATTTACATTATCACTAGTTTCATGTTCATTACCAGATTGTGTTTCAGCATCAGAAATAGAAATATCATTTGGATTCTCAGGTGTTTCAGCAATAGGTTCACTAAAGCATGCAAAGTCCTATCATTTTTCCTTTTCTTCCTTTTAGAAGGACTAGGTGCATCTATATTATTTCTCTGAGAATCTTGCTCAATTCTCTTAGGGTGGCCTTCGAGATACAGAGGTTCCTGAGTCATTCTACCAGTTCTAGTAGCCACTCTAACAACATAATCATTATTCTTACTATTCAATTCATTGAGCAAATCATTTTGAGCCTTAAGTACTTGTTCTACTTGAGTGGTAACCATAGAAGCATGTTTACTAATAAGTTTAAGTTCACCTTTGACATTAGCCATATAATCACCCAAGTGTTCAAGCATATTTTAATTGTATTTCAATTGCCTACCAAAATAAGCATTAAAATCTTCTTGCTTAACCATAAATTTATCAAACTCATCTAAGCATGGGCTAGCAAACTTAGTAAATGGGATTTCAACTTTATCATATCTATAGAGAGAATTTACCTTTATTACCTATGTCGGGTTATCAAGACCATGTATTTCTTCAATAGGAGATGGATTAAGATCATATGTTTCTTCAACAGGCGGTAAATTAAGACTGTGTATTTCTTCAATAGGAGGTAAATTCTTAACATCTTCAGCTTTAATACCTTTTTCTTTCATAGATTTCTTTGCCTCTTGCATATCTTCAGGACTGAGAAATAGAACACCTCTCTTCTTCAGAGTTGGTTTAGGAATAGGCTCAGGAGCTGGCTCAGGAAGTGTCCAATTATTTTCATTTGTCAACATATTATTCAATAGAATTTCAGCTTCATCCGGTGTTCTTTCCCTGAAAACAGAACCAGTACAACTATCTAGGTAATCTCCGGAAGCAACGGTTAGTCCATTATAAAAGATATCAAGTATTTCATTTTTCTTAAGAGGATGATCAGGCAAAGCATTAAGTAACTTGAGAAGCCTCCCCCAAGCTTTGTGGGAGACTCTCTTCTTCAATTTGCACAAAATTATATATATCCCTCAAAGCAGCTTGTTTCTTATGAGCAGGGAAATATTTAACAGAGAAGTAATAAATCATATCCTAGGGACTACGCACACAACCAGGATCAAGAGAATTAAACCATATATTAGCATCACCCTTTAATGAGAATGGAAATATTTTAAGGATATAAAAGTAATGAGTTCTCTCATCATTAGTGAACAGGGTGGCTATATCATTCAATTTAGTAAGATGTGCCACAACAGTTTCAGATTCATAGCCATGAAAAGGATCAGATTCAACCAAAGTAATTATATCAGGATCAACAGAGAATTCATAATCCTTATCAGTAACACAGATAGGTGAAGTAGCAAAAGCAGGATCAGGTTTCATTCTAGCATTAAGGGATTGCTGCTTCCATTTAGCTAATAACCTCTTGAGCTCGTATCTATCTTTGCAAGCTAAAATAGCTAGAGCAGCTTCTTTTTCAAAAACATAACCCTCAGGAATAACAGGTGATTCATATTTATTAGGGGAAGAGTCTTCATCATCACTTTCATCAATATTATCAGTTTCAATATTTTCATTCTCTCTAACCCTAGCAAGTTGTTCATCAAGAAATTCACCAAGTGGCACAGTAGTATCAAGCATAGAAGTAGTTTCATCATAAGTATCATGCATAGCAGAAGTGGCATTATCAATGACATGCGACATATCAGAGCGAATAGCAGAAGCAGGTTTAGGTGTCGCAAGCTTACTCAAAACAGAAGGTGAATCAAGTGCAGAGCTAGATGGCAGTTCCTTACCTCCCCTCATAGTTGAGGGATAAATCTTGGTTTTTGGATCTCTCAAGTTCTTCATAATGATAAGCAGATATAAATCCCAAGTGACTCAAAGAATAGAGCTATGCTCCTCGGCAACAGCGCCAGAAAATAGTCTTAATAACCCACAAGTATAGGGGATCGCAACAGTTTTTGAGGGTAGAGTATTCAACCCAAATTTATTGATTCGACACTAGGGGAGCCAAAGAATATTCTCAAGTATTAGCAGCTGAGTTGTCAATTCAACCACACCTGGAAACTTAATATCTGCAGCAAAGTATTTAGTAGCAAATTAATATGATAGTAGTGGTAACGATAGCAAAAGTAATGCTTTTGGTATTTTGTAGTAATGATAGCAATAGCAACAAAAAAGTAAATAAGCGAAGAACAATATATGGAAAGCTCGTAGGCAATGGATCGGTGACAGAGAATTATGCCGGATGCGGTTCATCATGTAACAATCATAACCTAGGGTGATACAGAACTAGCTCCAATTCATCAATGTAATGTAGGCATGTATTCCGATATAGTCATACGTGCTTATGGAAAAGAACTTGCATGGCATCTTTTGTCCTACCGTCCCGTGGCAGCGGGGTCCTAGCGGAAACTAAGGGATATTAAGGCCTCCTTTTAATAGAGTACCGGACCAAAGCATTAACACATAGTGAATACATGAACTCCTCAAACTACGGTCATCATCGGTAAGTATCCCGATTATTGTCACTTCGGGGTTAACGGATCATAACACATAATAGGTGACTATAGACTTGCAAGATAGGATCAAGAACTCTCATATATTGATGAAAACATAATAGGTTTAGATCTAAAATCATGGCACTCAGGCCCTAGTGACAAGCATTAAGCATAGCAAAGTCATAGCAACATCAATCTCAGAACATAGTGGATACTAGGGATCAAACCCTAACAAAACTAACTCGATTACATGATAAATCTCATCCAACCCATCACCGTCCAGCAAGCCTACGATGGAATTACTCATGCACGGCGGTGAGCATCATGAAATTGGTGATGGAGGAAGGTTGATGATGACGATGGCGGCGGATTCCCCTCCCCGGAGCCCCGAACGGACTCCAGATCAGCCCTTCCGAGAGGTTTTAGGGCTTGGCGGCGGCTCCGTATCGTAAAACACGACGAATCCTTCTCTTTGATTTTTTTTCTCCCTGAAACCAAATATATAGAGTTGGAGTTGAGGTCGGAGGAGCTCCAGGGGGCCCACGAGGTAGGGGGCGCGCCCTGGGGGGGGGCAGGCATGCCGCCCACCCTTGTGGCTAGGGTGTGGGCCCCTGGTCTTCATCTTTTGCAAGGATTTTTTATTATTTCCGAAAAGACGTTCTGTGAAGTTTCAGGTCATTCCGAGAACTTCTGTTTCTGCACATTAATAACACCATGGCAATTCTGCTGAAAACAGCGTCGGTCCGGGTTAGTTCCATTCAAATCATGCAAGTTAGAGTCCAAAACAAGGGCAAAAGTGTTTGGAAAAGTAGATATGACGGAGACGTATCACTAACCAGCTGGAGGATTCACAGTCCTCAAGTGTAACAAGTCTTCAGGTCACGTAGATAGAAAGACTTCAGTGATGCCTAACACTCTTTGGCTCTGGGTGTTTAGGGATTTGTCCTCGTAAGGATCTCTCTCTCAAAGGCTTCGGAGGTGGGTTGCTCTCAAACGATAAAATATGTGCACTAACTCTGAGCAGCCACCAATTTATGGTGTAGGGGTGGGCTATTTATAGCCTGGAGGCAACCCGACATGATATGTCTCAAATGACCATGGTTCGCTAAGGAACTGACACGTGTCCAATGGTCGGATTTCAAACACACGCGGCAGCTTGACTTGGGCTACAAGTAAAGCTGACTCATCCAGCTCTAGATAAGATTTACTCTCATTGTCTTTGCTCGAAGGCGTAGGATTTTGGTTGAGCATCACATCTGTAACATCCCAAATTTTCAATTTGGAATGTTATACATTAGATCATTATTGCATATCATATTTTATTTTGCATTTTGGTTGATCCTAGAAATTCTACGCAACTCAATGACCCACGGAGAGAGTTGGGGATTTCGTTATTTTCATATTTGAGTTTTCTCAAATTTTGAGAATAGGATCATTTGATTTTATTTATTTTATCATCAATTATTTCTATTACAAAAATATGAGAGAGGGAATAAAATGACTTTCCCAAAATAAATAAATATTGAGGATTTAATAATAAAATCAAATAAGATTTTATTTCGGAGTTTTTCGATGTTTTATTTGAATTTAGGAAAAATGTGCGTTTTTCAAAATTGCATTTAGGTCCCAAATAAATGTTCACCTTGTGCGGCTTGATTTTAGATCCCGTGAAAATTTATTTCGGAATTTTTGGAGCCTGTTTAGTATTTCTTTTTATTTTTCTTCCGAGCAGAATAATTAAAAAAACGAAACGACCTACGGGCCGTGTCCGACTAGGACTCCGGCCCGAGGGGGCCTTTATAAGCCGAGGCCCAGCCTCGGGGAACCCTAGCCGCCCCAGCCCCCAACCCTAGCCGCCACCCGGTCCCGCCGCCGCGCCGCGCCGCCGCTGCCCGCCGCCGCCACCGCCGCCTCGACTTCCGTGCCAATGTTTTTTTAAAATAGATCGGTTTTTGTCGGTTTTTTAGATTCGGTTTTTTAAATAAATCGGTTTTTCCGGTTTATTTAAATAGCGAGCGTTCGTCCGTTCGTTCGTTCTAGCGAGCGTTCGTCGTTTTTCTTTTTCTCGGATTTAAATCTGCGATTTTTCTGATCGCGATTCCTGATCCGATTTTCGTTTCAGTATAACTTTTCGCTCGTTTATCGGAATGAGGCGATTCAAGCGCCTAGAGTTTCATCTCGAAACCCTCTATCCGTTTAACCAACTTAAATAGGATTTTGCCACTGTAAAATTTGCCCTAGATCCAGATTACTAGAACAAAGTTGTTTTCTTTCGCCGTTTGACTTTTGTTGCTTCGTTCGATTTGATTCTTTTTGCCAACCGGAGTTCTTAAGTTGAACCTTCTGGTTAGATCTCTTATTTGAGTTTTACCTATGCATTAGATAAGTACTTACTGTATGCTTGTTTGCTTGTCTGCGATAGAATACCCGGAGTGCACCGCTTGTTACTTCGAATCTCTAGGTTTCGTGGATCATCAGCAAGGCAAGTAACACTTTGATCATACCTTTTCTACTACTCAGTTTTATTGCATTAGATCAATCCTCACACATTGCATGATTAGGATCTAATTAAATTGTGGGATAGGAAGTAGATGAGGTAGTACCTATTACCTGTTATTATCAAACCTTTGGGAGTTACTTCTGTGTTTGCTTATTTTGCCATGCTATGCTAGTAGACGTGGATTAGGTGAGTGATATCCATGACAGATGTGAGATTGTTAATTAATGGTTTATCTAAGGTGGCAACTTAAACACACATCTGGGTGGATTGAGGCACCTAGGTATTCTAGGACTTGCCTGTTTTCTTTTGGACCGCCACCCAGGCTCAAAGGGATCATGAGACTATTCATACTAGAAACTTCCCTGTGCAGCCACAAGCTATTATGGGCTCTAGCATAGTTGACTAAGTTGTGCGAACTCTTACAGTGATAGACTAGCAGATGTAGGGGATGTAGGTGGTACAGTCTACCCGATCGTAAGGTGCTAGCGCTTCTGAAAGACTATGTCTCGGTCATCTATCTTCTCAAACACCATGTAGTGCGAGAAACCAAACGGAGGCGATCGAGTCTTGTGGGGAAAAGTGCGCAAACCTCTACAGAGTGTAATAAACTAATCATGGTTAGCCGTGTCCCCGGTTATGGACATCTTGAGTATCTAGTACCTGGATTTTCATGTGAATCTCAACATGTTACTCTAAATTAATATTGTTGGGTTTTAATGTTGATGCTTAATTGGGATTGAGAATGCTGTCAACCATTCTCAATGTTTAACAACTACCATGATAGTAATTAAATTTTATTCCTTTGAAGTAGGGAAAAATTGGCTTTACGCAAAACTGTAACCATAGAGCTTTCCACCAGCCAAATATGCATATAGTATAGCTGTTTCTTTCCATTACTCTCTATGTGTTACATTGCCAGCATATTCCATGTGCTGACCCATTTCGGGCTGCAACGTTAATGTTGCAGACTTTTCAGACGATGATTAAGGAGTTTTTAGGTCATGGTTCTATACTCAGTGATGTCGTTGGAGTTGATGGACTCACTTATCTTCCAAGCCTTCCGCTGTTATCGTTATTAGATGGCCTTAAGCCATATTTATTGTAATATGTTCTCTTTTGAGACACTCGATGTAATAAGTGTGTGATTGCTACTCTGATATAAATCCTCCGAGTACTGTGTGGTGTCAGCATTACTGATCTAGGGATGACACCGGAGCACAGAGATCAGACCGTTTGAGGTTTGGTCGCTACAACATCAGTCACTCTGACTTTGTTCACTTAGACCCCACTTAATAGTACGGTGGTTCCTATGACTCAATAAAGAAGGAAAGGAAACTACAAAACAACTATGTCTTCGCACTCCATAGTTTTGAAGTGAATGTCTTCACATGTCATAATCTTCATCGTGAATGTCTTCACGAACCACCATTGTCTTCAATGTCTTCACACATTTTTAGGTTCATCTCTGGTAGGTAAACCGAATCAATAAGGGACTACTACCTGTGTTATCCTGCAACTCTCACAAACACACTAGTCCCTCAACCAAGTTTGTCATCAATACTCCAAAACCAACTTGGGGTGGCACTAGATGCACTTACAGTCCGAAAAGAACTTGTTCAATTTTTGTGATGTAACATGAATAGAGTTGGAGACATGAAGAGGATAGATAGCTAGAGAAAGTTCTTAAGCATTCTTGTACATCTACTTGGCCAATAAAAACCAAGATAATCAAAATAACAAATGGATGTCCTCGAATGGAGAAGATATGCAACCAACGTGCTCACACAATAAGATAGCAAATGAAATATGTGTCAAAGCATGCACAATCAATTCTAGCATCTATCAAGCAGTTGCCGATGATTGGGTCATCTATATATGAGTATATTGAATTAGGAGTCAAGTGAGAACATTTGATAATAGGTCATACTCATCGTTTAAGCACAAGTGAGGCTACCACTTTTACATAAAGCATTAATGTGTTCACACCATTAGAGTTTCTTTAAACCAATTTTTAGAGCAAAGCTCCCCCTAGATGTGATATCCCCCCACAGAGGGATGAACTAACCTTGGGTTTTGTCTATGATAACTTCATGTCGATAGTGAAGATGTGGATGCTCAATGTTGATGTACATCATCCGGACAATCCTTTGGAGTGTTGCACTTTCAATACCTACATAGGTTAGTCCCACAAGGAACATACAAGGATATCCATAGACATAGAGTGAATTGCACATATGATGATTTCTATGAAAGCATTAGGTTACCTTGTCCCTTGTCTTACCAACAAGAGGGTTTGTGACTCCATGAACTAGCACTGGTGCGCGTCGGTCCTAAACAAACGGTTTAAAACCCCTTTCCGCGACGGCATTTGGAACCGTCACCAAGTGAGTGTGGGCGATAGGAGGGTCCTTCCCACACGACCCAGAAACCGTCGGGGATAGGGCCCCTACAGTACTCCTACTTGTTCTGCTCGCATTGCCATTGCAGTCGGTATTCTGTGGTGCTACGTTTACGATGCGCGGCCCATCACAAACGGTTCACTATTATAGAACGTGTATGATGCGCGACCCATCAAAAACGGTTCACCGTTAAGAAGATTATCTAATCGTCGTATGAGTGTCGGACAGGATTACAAAACATCAGACTGTCGTAACATCGTCGTACACGACGACTATCGCACACGCTATTCTATGGTGCAATGTTTATGATGCATACTTCATCAGAAACAGTTCATGGTTGCGAATTGTGTACGATAAGGCAACTAACACAAATCTTTAGTTTGCCCGCACCATTTGTGATATTGTCTGACATCGCACACGCTTTGCAAACGGCAACTGTGTGCGTGCTTGCACACGTTTCCTCTCTATGAACCGTCTCCGATTATGGTGCATATCACAAATGTTTGTGTTTTACCAACCGTGTGTGTCGTAACACCCGGAGAGCGTAATTTCACCGCAATTTAATTGCTGCTTTTCCAAATTGTACCGGATTTGGATTTGAATTTGAATGTACGCTACAACTTTATTCATATCCATCAGGTTCAAACAACCAATGCATTATTCGATTCACAGGTACATATGTTCAAAAAATACACAAGAACCAAATAAAGAATGATGAACCATAGTTGTATACTTGTACTATTAAAGACGGTAAAGAAAGAGGAGAAATATATTCTGGTTGCTGAACAAGGTGATGCGGAATGCCCATATTGTGCCCTCCTCCATGCAGAAGGCACGCACGACTCTAGTCCAACCCCTTGTGATGGCCGACTGACCATCCTTCATGGTCTTCATGAAAACATCTAGATAATCATCATGTTCTGGTAGAAATACTTTAACCTTTGCATGCCCACCAATCATGTAGTTTGGGAGGTAATCTTGAGTAAACTGCTTTGGCAACCACTGCAAAGGAAAAAGATTCAGACATTGTCATCTAACACAACTGATTATGGGCAGTAAAAATAAGGCTACAGAGTTCTTACTTACCATCATGCAGTTCGCTGTTGTCTTGGGTAAAGTGTAAACAAATAGTTTAATTGCCATCTTTGGACCCATTTTACTAACAATCTTTATCAGCTTCCTCACTTGATGCTGGTTCATCGATATCTCATTGCCCCATATGCAGAAAGGGTCGAAACACGGATCTTTACAAATGACATATGTACCTAAAAGCACCAAGTTAATATTAGAAGCTAAACAACAATTGCACAATGATGTAGTAAAACACTCTTTTATAATATGTCCATATACATCCGTATGTGGTAGTCCATTTGAAATCTCTAAAAAGACAAATATTTAGGAATGGATGGAGTATCTTATAACATCCAATATACTCACATATTAGATGAATTAACATCTTATATTATGGGCCATAAGGACTTTAGTTCATTCTTACAAATTATATGTTGTTGTATCCACGGGTTATAGTTAGTTTGAGCTAGTTCGGGCTCAAATAGCCCTAAAGTATATCTAAACAAGAGGGCTAGTTTGAGCTAGTTGCATCTATAACCCACCCAAAAAACTAGTATCCAACCCAAGAGGTGCTAATTGGAGCTAGTTATCCTAGTGCATTTATTGTCAATCTAACCCTGCCATCCAAACAACTATTTCGATGGAGTTAGTTCAGGGTTATTAATGAGCTAGAAACCAACTCTAACCTCTAGCTAAGTTGAGTATCCAAACAGTGTCGTGTTGTTGTTGTTGCTGCTGCTCTTCTACATATATCTAGACATCATTAGAACATTAATGTAACACTCTTCCTTGTTGCTATGTAGCCTAGGATTGCATATTTAGACATTAAGTAGAGTGCATGTTGCTATGTAGCCTCAGATATATTACATATGGCCCTAGTTAACCTAAGGAAAAATGGGTTGCAGATATATTCACTTAAAAGCCTGATTCACCGATTAGTTCCTTATCAGCCGCCGGCCTATATGGTACCAGCTACCGATATCCTGAACAGTGAGCAGATATAAGACATGGGATGAAACTAAGCACGATGGAAAACAACAGTCGTTCCCAAAATTGTCCCGTGTAGGTACATCAAGAAGCTTATTAAGCACAACAGGCTAAACATCAACCAAAATTACACAAGGGAGACAAAATAATCTCCAAAAGATAGCTTCAGTGTGGAGGTTTAAGCACGCTAGTAAAGCAAAACAAGTGGAAAGGTGTGCTAACTGCAACAGGCCAAACATTTAACAACAAGCAAACATGGTCATTCAAACTGGTATTGTGCCGGTCTAAGTACAATGGTCATGGTTAAAAAAAATGGAAAGGCGTGTTAACTACAAGATGCAGCAACCAAATGTAGTCATTCATAGTGGTATTGTTGAAACTGGTACTGATGTAATTGAACTGCATAGTTCATACTTGCACATATAGAACATCACGTTGTGAATAACTGGAATAAACAAGGCATACTACGAACAACCAAAGATAGCATTTGAAACTGAACATATGCTAACTACAAGCAACCGAACAATCAAAAAAAATTAAAAGAGGCATATGCTAGCTATGACAGGCTTATAGCAAGCATATATATATATATATATATATATATATATATATATATATATATATATATATATATATATATATATATATATATATATATATATATATATATATATATATATATGCATTCCTATCGGTATGTTTAAAACTGGATTGATGAAATGTACCGCACAGTAAATAATTGCATATATAGAGCATCACATTGTGAACAACTAAAATAAACAAGGCATACTACAAACAACCAGATATAGCATTTAAAACTAGACATATTCTCACTACACTACAAAAGGGACTCGGCAAAACAAATCACGGGTTTCCCCCTGTGAAGAGGCACAGCAAAACAAATCATGGGTTTCCTCACTTGTCACGGATGGGCTCGTTCCCGTGGGAAGAGCACGGACCCTGGATGCGCTCCATGTTGTCACAGATGGGCTCCTTCCCCTTGGAAGAGCACAACTGTAGGGTGCCCTCCTTGATGTCGCAGACGGGCGCTTTGCCCTTGGAAGAGGAGATGGGCTCTTTCCCCTTGGAAGAGCCGGAGAGGGTGCCCTCCTTGTTGTCGTCTTCGATGAGGCCTGACTTGGAAGCTGTGGATCCCAAGCAGAACGTGTCCTTCAGAAATGACAAAAGGGGCTCGATGGCGATGTAGAATGGAAAATTGTTGACAGCGAGACAGAGGAGATCAGCGGTGGGGCCATGGATAAGATCGACGGCGGTTGAACCCGAGGGGTTGGGGGTGGGCCACTTAACCTGTGACATAGACCGCCTCAGGGTGTCGCTGTCGATGACCTCGATGTCATAGCCGGCGGATGAGACATGCCCGCATACTCTAGCCTACTGCTTGAGTGTCTACTGCCAGTAATGGTCGTCAGCTTCCTCGGCGACGTCGGGCGAAGAGACGGCTATACACCTCTTTTGGGCCAGTCGCTCCTCGAGCTCCACAAGAAGCGTAGCCGGGCTTAGGCTGCGAAGCTCTGGAGTGGGGGATGGGGATGGGGATCTGTGGGAAAGGAGGCGTTTGGCAGGCGTCATCTAAGAAACTCAAGGCGGCCTGGGTATGGAGATCGGTGGGTAAGCTGCATGGGCAAACCGACAGATCTTGACAATGGAGGCCTTGCGGCGGCGCGGCGGCGGCGGGGACTTTGCTAGGGTTTCGAGTGAGGGAGTGTGTGTGTGTGTGTGTGCGTACACCCAAGGAGGTTTTTGTGTGTGTGCGGAGGGGGGGCGGGGTGTTTGAGGAAATTACGCGGATACTGAAAATTTTACTACACGGGAGTCAAAGGCGGGAGTGAAATGCCGGGCTATTGAAAATTTTGACGATAGTAAATCGCACACGGTCCGGAGAAAACAACTGTGTGTTATGAAACAGAAAAACCCTCGCGGAGGGCAGATATTTTCTAGGGATGCAGGCGGGATTGGGAACAAGAAACATCGCACACGGTCCGGAGATAACAACCTTGTGTTATGAAACAGAAAAACCCTCGAGGCGGGCAGATATTTTTGAGAGCGGGAGCCTCGTGGATCCCAATGTAATGTGTGGATGTGTGTGTGACAGGTGCATCGGCGTGGCACACGGTTAGTTTGAGCGAACCGTGTCTGTTGCGTCATCCGACTTGTCTAATGTTCATAAATTTGGCAAAAAATGATGCGGGAGAGGGTCAGAACACGAACACACTTGCATGTGGACCAAATTTATGTATCAAAAGGGTGGTTTTATTTTCAAATACCAAATGCAACTTTGATGTGGCACCTCTCTCGCAAAGTGCACGGTATTGCTTCCCCCCCCCCCTCGTGTCGACATGAAGGGAATCCTAAGCTATGAATGCATGGCCCCTCCCCCTTAACCAAGGTTCACCTATCAAAGTGCGAAGTAGCTAGTAGCCCCCCTCCTCCCTCGTGTCGGCATGAAGGGAATCCTAAGCTATGAATGCATGCCCCCCTCCCAACCGAGGTTCACCATAGAAAAGTGCGAAGTAGCTAGCAACCCCCCTCCTTCGTGTCGGCACGAAGGGAATCCTAAGCTATGAATGCATGCCCCCAACTGAGGTTCACCTAGCAAAGTGTGAAGTAGAGCTAGCAGCCCCCCTCCCTCGTGTCGGCACGAAGGGATTCCTAAGCTATGAATGCATGCCCCCCAACCGAGGTTCACCTAGCAAAGTGCGAAGCAGTTAGCAGCCCCCCTCCCTTGTGTCGGCACAAAGGGAATCCTAGCTAAGATATGAATGCATGCCCTCCCCCCAATCGAGGTTCGCCCTAGCAAAGTGCAAAGTAGTAGCAGCCACCCCTCCCTCAGGTCAGCACAAAGGGAATCCTAAGCTATGAATGCACATGCCCCCCAACCGAGGTTCACCTAGCAAAGTGCGAAGTAGCTAGCAGACCCCCTCCCTCGTGTCGGCATGAAGGGAATCCTAAGCTATGAATGCGTGCCCTCCCCCCCAACCGAGGTTCACCCTAGCAAAGTGTGAACTAGCTAGCAGCCACCCTCCCTCGTGTCGGCACGAAGGGAATCCTAAGCTATGAATGCACATGCCCCCCCAACCGAGGTTCACCTAGCAAAGTGCGAAGTAGCTAGCAGCCCCCCCTCGTGTCGGCACGAAGGGAATCCTAAGCTATGAGCATGCCCCCTCCCCCCCAACCGAGGTTCACCTAGCAAAGTGCGAAGTAGCTAGCAGCCCCCACCCCCCTCGTGTCGCCACGAAGGGAATCCTAATTAAGCTATGAATGCATGCCCCCCAACCGAGGTTCACCTAGCAAAGTGCGATGTAGCAACCCCCCCCCCCACACACACACACACTTTCAGTCGGCGGGCCAGAGAGGCATATATCTCACCAAGATGGATCGTAAAACGGACCAAGAATAATCCACCTTGGTCGTACAACCTCTCTCTTGTTGTTGGTCAAAGTGATGGCCGTCCATGCGACCCCGGAGATGGGCTAGCTCGCCAATAATCACACAAGTAGCTAGTCCCCGAAGACAACCACTGCATGCGTGTGGCCCAAACATATGTATGGAGAGGTGTGTTTTTGAGTAACAATGGAACAACTTTGATGTGGCACCGTGATTTCGAACTAGAAATCCCCACACTGAGTGAGGGTTAGGTTGACGATGCATATGTATGTTACACCACACTTCAAGCCAACGACGGGGATTCATATATGCATGCATGCGTGCATAGTATATGCGCTCAAACTTAATTAGGTCTGAATCTCACCATGACCTATACTACGATAACACGAACCAAATGAAGAATCCGCCATGGTAACCTATCTTGTTGTTGGTCAAGGTGATCATAGATGTCCACGTGGGCCCACGAATATATAGGCTTGTCGCCGATAACCATGCGAGGGAGTGTATCGTTTGAAGGAAACCACTACATGCATATGTATGGAGGTGATGCGTGCATGCATGTTTGAATACACAACATTGATCTGGCGCGTGTGTCAAAAATTGTACACTAGCTCCCCACATAGAGCGAGATTGGTTCATGATGGTGTCGTTGTACTAGCCACTTCGACTCGATGGGAGGGATTCATGCGTACACATGCATGCGTGTGTGATCAAAGTGTATCATGCATGTCATCCTAGAGCAAAAATAATAATAGTGCCCTCCTAAGTCAAATTAACCTCTCTTGTTGTCAGGCAAAAACAAGTGATGGACCAAGCGGGCCCACAGATGGAAAGCATCAATATCGCTGATGATCGTTTAAGTGGGTGCGAGAGGACAACCACCACCACTTTACTGTGGGCCAAACATATATATGTTGAATACCCAAAATGCACAACTTTGATGTGCCACATGCCTCGAAAACCATAAACCATGAACCCACACAGAGCGAGGTTCATATCAAGCGTACAACATATGATGGTCCCCTTCCCCCCTCTTCACCGCATACTATATGCTCCTGCCGTAATATATGTACAACCCAAAAGAATCCTCATCAATGGTGAAATTAATTAACCTCTCCTGATGTAGGTCAAAGTGATGCATGCATGCATGCATCGATGATGGCCTCGTGGGCCCACAAATGGAAGCATCACGCGTGAGTGTCCTAACTACGATATATATGCATGTGGTCCAAAAAGTTGTTGTGTGATGTTTGGATAACCAATTTCACAATTTTGATGTGGCACATGCCTCGGTAACCAAAAAGTCCCGACACTGAGTGATGTGTACTTGTTCACGGACGCATACGTATAGTATATATGTTAGTCCCCTCCCACCTATTTTATGCGTACTATATACCACCATAACACAAACAAAAAAGATTCTACCTTGCTGGTCAAATTAAGCTCACTGCCGGCAGTTCGTCAAAGTGATGGATGACGACCTCGCGGGCCCACAGAAAGCATCACAAGCGAGTATCGAGTGTCGTGTAGGACAACCATCGACTGCATGTGGCAAAAAAATTATGTATGAAAGGGTTGTGTAATGTTTTAAATAACGATTTCATGACTCTGATGTGGCACCAGCCTGCCTAACAAAATGGCCAACCCACACGGTGGCTCACAACTCATAGTGTACTGCAAGCCACCCGCCACCCCAGACGCACACACCCACACACACACCGGGAATCCACCGCAACTATGATGCATATTAAATTAATTATCCCGCGGTGAACATACATGTTACCAAAGGAGGGACATTTTAATTTCAAAAAAATCACAGAGATCATTAAGACGTTTTAGTACATTGATTGATTTTCTATGGGTATAATGTGCAAAAATCAAATTTGAGCTACATCCACACGTGACAGTGCATCTAAATAGATTGCAAAAACACATGTGTCTCACTGGGTGCATGTTTACTCCCCCCGCAACAAATTTCAAACATTGAGAATCTTGATTTTTAAATTCTAGTACATCCAAAACTTATTTGAAGTTCATGAAACTTATCGTGTTGTCATATGGACACCAATACAAAGTGGCATTGTACTTTTTTGTCAAATTTTAGACTAGTTTTGATGTAATCTTTATCTAATTACAGACGGGAGATTATTAATAATTGGGAACCAATATCCCAAACAGATTATTTATTCGAACCGTGAGCGTTAGACCAACAATGGATACATGCCATGCTTCGGTTAAGCAATAAAGTGACAGCATTAATCATCCAAATAGAAAAACAATATACGTCCCGCCGCGCGACCCGTGTGGCGTGCGAGCAGGCGTGAGTTGATGGGACGCATGCGAGAAGACAGCCGCGCAGGCAGACGGGGTGGCGTGCGTGCAGGTGTGTGAATTGACGGAGGCGTGCTCGCTGCGTAGTGTCATCGGGAGGCATGCAAGTAGCTGTATGAAACTTTGGTAGGCATGCTAGCAGTCCGGTGCGCAGGCTCACCGGGAGCTGAACCATCGGTTTGACCGCCGCCCGCCTCTCTCCCATAGCTCCCACTACTCCATATTAATGGTGCATCCGAGCGGCCGCACCTCCCACCCTCGCTACGCACACACAATCCTCTCTCTCTGCTTGCATCCTCAACGCCGCTCTCAGTCCTCAAAGCCGTCAGTGTATGAGGATGCCGCCGAAGCGCCCCAACGGAGGGAGTTGCGACGCTGGGGCTGCTAAAGCACCGGAGCATGGTGTGGAGATGGAGATAGAGGTTGCCGTCACCGCCGGCGAGTTATCGCTGCACCCTGACGTCGTCGACAGCATCGAGCTTCCATAGCCGGAGGCAGAGTTCCCCACTGACTCCGACGACCACTCCGGCGACGACTCCGACGACGACTCCAGCGACGACTCCAACGACGACAGACAGCTGGTTAGTCATCTATACCCATTTATGTGTCAAATAGATCATAGGGTTTCTCTGATTACTCCTACCTCCCCCTTTTTGGAATAGAAATCCCGTGGTTATGTTCTCCCAATCCATGAAATCTGAGTAAGTTTCGTTAGATCCGTGTAGTGTATTGATTATTTGAATGGTATAGGTGATAAGTGATTAGTTGTTTCATCTGTGCAAATGATTTCTACTAGTAATCCAACTAGGGTTAGTGTTCGTGCTAATAATTCCTAGCCAGGACTTGACAATTGATTTTGAATGACCTACCTATGTTTGTGCCATTATTTTCTTCAAGATTGGTCTGTACATAGACGACCATGCTTAAAAATCGAACCATAATCTCTGGATATGTATAAATAAATAGCCATAAATTCCTAATCCTACTTCACGGCATGTAATCAATGATTTGATGCCAAATTTGTTTAATATTTGTATAGGTGTTGTCTGACGATGTGGACGGCGAGGATGAAGATGCCCATAGGAGGTACAAGAGGCGAATCCTGAGGGAGCTTTATGCGAGAATGCATAACAGGCATATTAGGACATGGAACGATGGCTATGGATGCCCATTTTGCCACCACAAGATTCACGACGCGTATCTAAGTGTTCTAGCACATGCAAGAGGATGGGTCGTTGGCTCCTTCAAGCAGAAGTATTCTCGCAGGGTGGCACACAGCGCATACACCGAGTACCTGGAGAAGCTTCAGGATCGTGCCGGGCACATGTGAGATGAGATGTGGGATGGATCTAACTATGTACGCTTGAGTATGCTTAATAACGGTTGAACTATGCTTATGTTCATGTATGCTTATTATCTATGTCTGAGTATGTTAAATATTTTGCCAAATTTTGGTAAAAATTACAACGGGGGACCAATAAACCAGGACGGAGGTAGTACGTAAATCACACACGGTTCCCAAAATTGGAACTGTGTGCAATGACTTTTATTTTGCCTGCTACGTCAATCACACACGGTTTGCTCTAGCAAACTGTCGCCCCCAAAATTCTTTGTGAGACAGAAAACGTTCACCACCCAATTCAAAAAAGAAAAAAGAAAACCCTCACCATCCCCACGTCACAAAAACCCTCACCCCGCCCGCCACCCCCTCGGCCCCTCTCGTACGTTCCCCATTCACACATGCACAAGCTCCTCCGTGTCTATGCCATGTCACCGCCTATCATGGAGGTAAACACTTAGCTCGCCGCCTGCCGCCGCCGCCAGGCTGCTGGCAAAGCCCACCACATTTCTCCACTTCCTCTTGCCGCCGCCTATCGCCATTGACTTTCTCGACGCTGCTCGCGGTCGGCCCAGCTCTGCTCGGTTGGGGAATCTGCCGTACTAAGGGTTCTTTCTCATGGACGACAAAGTAACTAATTTAATGAGATATTATCTCATCTCTTATCCCAGTTCATCTGCCTCCTTTAATCACCCGACGGAAATCGCCGTGAATTCATTTTTATTCGAGCTGATTTGAGGGTTTTCTTTCATTCATAGAATGTACAATGCGCCGACACTTCAGGACTTCGCGACCGCCGCCAGAGGTTCCATCTCATCGTACCAGATAACTTGAGGACGCGTGCTGTATGTTCAATCTCACCCTAAATCGGTTGGCATGGCCTAATTTCCTGAACATATTCTAAATATTGCTACAGTTGGATAAAAGGTGCCACATGCATCATATACGTCAAAGGGGATTTTCCCCTCTTCTTTCTATATTAGGCAAATTAATGATGTATTGTTCTTTTGATTACTCTCATATTTCCATGATATCATGTTTACCCTAACTGTTTAATTATAGACTTTTGTCCTTCGATTTCAACTACTGCACAGTTCTTTCAATTTGGGCCCATATTTGCATGTTACCATATTTTCTTTAACAATCCTACCATTTTCTGCAGGACATCCCTCGCTATGCAACAGATTATGTAGTGCACAATTTTTCCCTTTACATACATCAAGGCTCCGTGAATGTCATACTGCACACAAACCATGGATTTACAATCGTTCCTACTGTAAGACTTGATGAACGTGGTGACTCCTATTTTGGCACTGGCTTTTGGAATGAGATTGCAAAGTTTTATGTACTGAAAGCTGGCACTAATATTGCACTGCACATAGAAGGGCCTGGTCATGAGATATATGCTAACTTCCCCGACAAAATCATCCGTCCAGACTTTGTTCGAAGTAAGTTTTCTTTTCAACTATCTGCATATGTTGACTTACCCAACAATGTCAAATGAATTGTGTAGTATTTAAGCAACCAATTGTTATTCCCTTTCTTACTATATCCCTACCTAATAACTTCTAGTTACCAATACACTTTTCTATTGCCCTGTTTTAACTAAATATTACCTATACTCCCATTTCTATTAGCAATTATCACTGACAAGGAGACTCCGGAGGTGGAGAACGGGGCTGCCAACAAGTGGAGGCGGGGAGAGCTAGAACCGCAAGCGACTCTAGCAGGCCTAGACTTAATCAGCAGCCTCCCCGATGATATGTTGAGAGTCATCATCTCCCTCCTCCCAATCAAATATGGGACGCGGACAACCCTCCTTTCCTGGTGGTGGCGCCCCCTATGGAACTCCAGCCCTCTCGACCTCATCGACACCCACGAGCTCTGCCATGGCTATCGCAAAAGCTTGGATGCGTTCTCCAAGATCCTTGGCAGCCACCTTGGCCCGACCAAAGGCCTTAGAATGGGCAAGTTTCGTTCCAACGGCAAGGACCGAGCCAAGCTTGTCGACTGGTTCCGATCCCCCGCCCTAGATCAGCTCGAGGAGCTCACTTTTGATGATGGGTATATGCGGTCGCTGCCAACATCCGCACTCCGCCTCGCGCCCACGCTGCGCGTCGCCAAGTTCAGCTGCCATTTCCCGCCCCTTAATGACGCGCCCGCTCTTATTCTACCACAACCGAAGCACCTCAAGCTTGTCGCCATCTGCCTCTCAAAGGGTGACATGCCCCGTGGTTGTACTGCACTCGAGTACCTTCGTCTTCAGGCGATCAATGGGTTGAGTACCTTCCACATCACCTCCATGACTCTCTGGACTATTTATGTGTGTTGCTGGTGCGGCAGGAAGACATCACAAAAGGTGGACCATGGTATGGTCATCCAAGACACACCTGCACTTGAGAGATTACTTGTAGTTGATCAAGAAGGTCCAACAAGAATCAATGTCATTTCTGCGCCAAAATTGACAGTGGTGGGCTACTCGTCTAACAAATACTCCGAACTTGTTATTGGATCCACACCCGTTCAGGTACAACAGCCGCCTTCTACCTCTCCTTCTACAAATTAACATTATTTCTAATTTTGAAGATGTTTGTTCGTCTTTCATTCAGAAAATGATTCCGACAAGCTTGACCCCGAAACTACGCATAGTGAAGGTCTTGGCACTAGAATCTATCGGGCCCGACCTGGAGCAAGTTATCAGTTTCTTGAGATGCTTTCCGTGCCTGGAGAAGCTATATATCGAGGTGATGTTCCTTTCCTGTTAAATGTTAACCATAAGGGAGTTAAATTTGTGACACCTTTTTCCAAGTTTACAATGACACTGTACTACAATTTCTGAAGGTTCTTTTGAGGATTTCAGTACATACATGCCCCCCATATTGGTTGCTTGATCCATATGGTTACATTCAATAAGCATTTCTCCTTTGGATTAATCTGTGCTAGTTTTCTTAGGGAACTTTTCATCCACTCCAACCTCTTGTGAAGAAGGCTACATTTTTCTAGAATGTAATCAAATTCCCATGTTAATCATGTCAGATCGAAGATGGCATGTTAGTGCATTTTACAAATCCTGCAAACCAAACAGTAGGCCTATAGTAATGTTCAAAACTGCTTGTAGGCACTAACACATTTTCTTCTTTTGCAGATAAGGTTAGACCCAGTGGTGGATAATGTGATACAATATAACAATCACGTCGAATGCCTAGATCTGCATCTCTCAGAAATTACTTTGAACTCCTACCGAGGGACCTTACCAGAGATTATAATCGCTAGATTCTTTGTTCTTAAAGCAAGGGTGCTGAAGGAAATGAGGTTTTCCCTACATTTATTTCGCAAAAATGAATGGTCTGTTGATCAGCGCCGACGCCTGCGGCAGAATGGAGTAGGCTCCAAAAATACTGAATTTCATTTTGGAACTTCAGATGATAGAGTAACCGGAAGTCATCGGGTCAACCCCATGCATGACTTCTTAGTGGCTGGCCCCTTTGCAAAAATTGTGAGGTTTCAAAGCCAGACTTAGAAGCAGTGATATTAGTTTGAACCTCTCTGATATGCATGTTCAGCGCATCAGCGCGAGTGTTTGCAGGTGATGAGCTGAATTTCATTTCTAATATCAGTTTGAACCTTGTAATCTTCTAATTTGAGCCATATAACTCTGGAATTTGAACCTTGTGACATTTCGAGCTTTTGTGGTACAATCGTTGAAATGGCATCGTATAAGACTTGTATATTGCTAGCACTATTTTGACCTTAATATGCAATGGTCTTAGATTTTATTAACCATTCTCGAATTAGTTTACCTTGTCGATCTCACAACACACGATCTATATAGCTAACTCGACTGCGATCTTCGACAATATTGCACACAGTTGGTTTCTTCCATCGTGTGCACTATAGAGCGCATAATTAATTATCGCACTCGAGTGTCCATCATCACCCTTATGTGTAACTTTGAACTCATCACCCAAGGGTACACTTATGACCGAAGTCATTCCACACACTTCGTTTTTACAAAGCTTTTTGCCAATAAACAACCATGATTTGTCCCTCTTCTAGCCGACGTGTGGCCAAACTAGCTGGGCGGGAAGCTTGCACGGTAAACAGCACGGTAGCACGGGAACAGGCTCTTCGAGCCCACGCCTGGGGTGCATTGTTGTCAAACATGCACTGGATTCTGGAATCCTCCGCTATGAACGCCGTGACAAGACGTGACGATTACAGGCCGGCCAACCCCCATTTATTACAGCGGCCATTTAATCTACCCTTCTGTCTCTTCAACCTTTCGATCACGCCCACCATTGCAAGAAGCACACCCACCACGAGAAATTCTTAGAGGGTATCCTGTGCGGCTCCAATGGCGCTTCGAGCGGCTGCCGACGACGAGTAGCAGTTCACCATGCGTGCCGTGGTGGACACCCACAGAAGGTTCATGGACCTCTCGGTGGTGTACACCAATGACCCAGTCTGGGCGGAGCACTCCATCCACCTCGCGGAGCTGTTGCTTGCCGAGGAGAAGTACAAGGTGGTCGGGTTAGACCTCGAGTACACCCGCGCTCGTGCCGGGTCTCGTCCCAAGGTCGCTGTTGCCCAGATGTGCGTGCGCCACCATGTCCTCGTCTACCACTACTGCGTGGTGATAACCCACAAGTATAGGGGATCAATTGGAGCCTCTTTCGATAAATAAGAGTGTCAAACCCAATGAGGAGCTAAAGGTAGAACAAATATTCCCTCAAGTTTTATCGACCACCAATACAACTCTACGCATGCTTGACGTTCGCTTTACCTAGAACAAGTATAAAACTAGAAGTAATTTGTAGGTGTAACGGGATAGGTTTGCGAGAATATAAAGAGCACGTAAATAAAAACTAGGGTCTATTTAGGTAAAGAAGCAATAAAGTTAGTATAGCGAGTGTGGAAAAGTGGTGGTAGGAGTTGCAAAATTGTCCCTAAGCAATTGACTACTTTACTAGACCGATATCAAGTTTTATGTGGGAGAGGCCACTGCTAGCATGTCATCCCTGACTTGGAATTCTATGCACTTATGATTGGAACTATTAGCAAGCATCCGCAACTACTAACGTTCATTAAGGTAAAACCCCACCATAGCATTAAGATATATTGGTCCCCCTTCAATCCCGTATGCATCAATTTCTATGCTAGGTTGAAGCTTCTGTCACTCTTGCCCTCCAATACATAGTCCTATCAACATACAACTAACCCTATGGTGTGATCCACACGAGCGCTCATATGATGGGCACCAAAGGACACCAACATAACCACAAGCAAATTAAACCAACCATAGCAATTCACCAATTACCGATAGGACAACGAAAATCTACTCAGACATCATAGGATGGCAACACATCATTGGATAATAATATGAAGCATAAAGCACCATGTTCAAGTAGAGGGTACAGCGGGTTGCGGGAGAGTGGACCACTGTAGATAGATGGGGGAAGGTGATGGAGATGTTGGTGAAGATGACGGATGTGTTGGTGTAGATTGCGATGACGATGATGGCACCGGTGGCGTTCCGGCGCCACCGGAAGAGAGGGGGAGAGCCCCCCCCCCTTCTTATTCTTCTTCTTCTTCCTTGACCTTCTCCCTAGATGGGAGAAGGGTTCCCCCTCTGGTCCATGGCCTCCATGGCATGGGAGGGGCGAGAGCCCCTCCGATATTGGATCTGTCTCCCTGTCTCTCTCTGTTTCTGCGTTCCTGATTCTGGCCTTTCACCGTTTCTTGTATCCCCGGAGATCCGTAACTCCGATTGGATTGAAATTTGAACACAATTTTTATTCAGATATTAGCTTTCTTGCAGCGAAAGAAGGGCACCAACCGCCTTACAGGGTGTCCAGGAGGGTCAGGGGCGTGCCTGCCCCCTAAGGCGCGCCCCCTGCCTCGTGGCCCCCTCGGGCATCGTCTCGCGCTGATTCCATTTCACAAAATTCACATATATTCCAAAAAAATCTCAGTCAGTTTTTATCCCGTTTGGACTCCATTTGATATGGATTTTCTACGAAACAAAAAACATGCAACAAACAGGAACTGATGCTGGGCACTGGATCAATATGTTAGTCCCAAAAATAGTATAAAAAGTTGCCAAAAGTGTATGAAAGTTATATAATATTGGCATGGAACAATCAAAAATTATAGATACGACAGAGACGTATCAGCATCCCCAAGCTTAATTCCTACTCATCCTCGAGTAGGTAAATGATAAAAAGGTAGTTTTTGATGTGGAATGCTACCTAGCATAATCTTGATCATGTAATCTAATCATGGCACGAATATTAAGACACGAGTGATTCAAAGCAATAGTCTATCATTTGACATTAAGACAATAATACTTCAAGCATACTAATAAAGCAATCATGTCTTTTCAAAATAACATGGCCAAAGAAAGTCATCCCTACAAAATCATATGGTCTGGCTATGCTCCATCTTCACCACACAAAATATTCAAATCATGCACAACCCCGATGACAAGCCAATCAATTGTTTCATACTTTTGATGTTCTCAAACCTTTTCAACTTTCACGCAATACATGAGCGTGATCCATGGACATAACACTATAGGTGGAATAGAATATGATGGTGGAGGCTGTGTGGAGAAGACAAAAAGGAAGAAAGTCTCACATCGAGGCGGCTAATCAATGGGCTATGGAGATGCCCATCAATTGATGTCAATGTGAGGAGTAGGGATTGCCATGCAATGGATGCACTAGAGATATAAGTGTATGAAAGCTCAAACTGAAACTAAGTGGGTGTGCATCCAACTTGCTTGCTCATGAAGACATAGGGCATTTGAGGAAGCCCATCATTGGAATATACAAGCCAAGTTCTATAATGAAAATTCCCACTAGTATATGAAAGTGATAACTCAAGAGACTCTCTATATGAAGAACACGGTGCTACTCTGAAGCACAAGTGTGGTAAAAGGATAGTAACATTGCCCCTTCTCTCTTTTTCTCTCATTTTTTTGTTTTCTTTGGTGGGCTGCTTTGGCCTCTCTTTTTTTATTTGGGCTTCTTTGGCCTCTTTTATTTTTTTAAGTCTGGAGTCTCATCCCGACTTGTGGGGGAATCATAGTCTCCATCATCCTTTCCTCACTGGGGCAATGCTCTAATAATGATGATCATCACAGTTTTATTTACTTACAACTCAATATTACAACTCGATACTAGAACAAAGATATGACTCTATATGAATGCCTCTGGCAGTGTACCAGGATGTGCGATGATCTAGCATAGCAAATATATCAAAAAAAAGGACAAGCCATGAAAATATCATGCTAGCTATCTTACGATCATGCAAAGCAATATGACAATGAATGCTCAAGTCATGTATATGATGATGATGGAAGTCGCATGGCAATATATCTCAGAATGGCTATGGAAATGCCATAATAGGTAGGTATGGTGGCTGTTTTGAGGAAGATATAAGGAGGCTTATGTGTGATAGAGCGTATCGTATCACGGGGTTTGGATGCATTGGGGAAGTTTGCACCAACTCTCGAGGTGAGAAAGGGAAATGCACGGTACCGAAGAGGCTAGCAATGATGGAAGGGTGAGAGTGCGTATAATCTATGGACTCAACATTAGTCATAAAGAACTCACATACTTATTGCAAAAGTCTATTATCTATCGAAACAAAGTACTACATGCATGCTCCTAGGGGGATAGATTGGTAGGAAAAGACCATAGCTTGTCCCCGACCGCCAATCATAAGGAAGACAATCAGTAAATAAATCATGCTCCGACTTCATCACATAACGGTTCACCATACATGCATGCTACGGGAATCACAAACTTCAACGGAAGTATTTCTACAATCCACAACTACTCACTAGCATGACTCTAATATCACCATCATTATATCGCAAACCTATTGCAAGGAGTCAAACATATCATATTCAGTGATCTACAGGTTTTATGTAGGATTTTATGACTAACCATGTGAATGACCAAGTCCTGTCATCTCTCTAAATAGATATAAGTGAAGCAAGAGAGTTTAATTCTTTCTACAAAAGATATGCCCACGCTCTAACAAATATAAGTGAAGCAAAAGAGCATTCTACAAATGGTGGTTTTCTATGTGAAGAGAAACAGGCAATCCAAACTTCAAATGATATAAGTGAAGCACATGAAGCATTCTATAAAGCCGTACTCAAAAGATATAAGTGAAGTGCAAAGAGCATTCTATAAATCAACCATGAACTATCTCATACCAGCATGGTGCATAAAAGAAAATTGAAAACTAAATGCAAAATACGCTCCAAGATTTGCACATATCGCATGAACGAAACGAATCCGAAAACATACCGATACTTGTTGAAGAAAGATGGGATGCCTTCCGGGGCATCCCCAAGCTTAGACGCTTGAGTCTCCTTGAATATTTACTTGGGGTGCCTTGGGCATCCCCAAGCTTGAGCTCTAGCCTCTCCTCCTTATCTTCACATCAAGACCTCCTCGATCTTCGAACACTTCATCCACACAAAACTCGACAGAAAGCTCGGTAAGATCCGTTAGTATAATAAAGCAAATCACTACTCTAAGTAATGTTGCTAACCAATTCATACTTTATTTTTGCATTGTAGCTACTGTAGTATAACTTTCCATGGCTTAATCCACTGATAGAAATCGATAGTTTCATCAAAACAAGCAAACTAAGCATCAAAAACAGAATCTGTCTTAAACAGGACAATCTATAATAATCTGAACATTCACCATACCTCTGGTACTCCAAAAATTCTGAAATAATTAGGAAAAATAAAAATGTATATAAAGACAGTGGAAAAAGTTTCAGATCCGTTTGACGTTCCAATAAAAAATGGTAAAATCATGCACTACAGCCAAAGTTTCTATCTTGCACCGCACAAACCAACAAGCAATGCAAACATCCTAAAGGCGAATCTTGGCACATTATTTTTATTTTTAAACTTTATAAAGCACACAATAGAAATAAATGACTCTCTAAATTTCTGGGTTGTCTCCCTGGCAACACTTTCTTTAAAGCCATTAAGCTAGGCATATAGTGCTCAAGTAATGGATCCACCCGGATCCTAAGGTATATCAAAGCCAATTTTAATTAACCATGATTTGTGATTTAGTAGTGAGCACAAAGTAACATATATCACGCAACAACAAAGTCTAGCTGTCTTCCTATGCATCGGCATGTCATAAAAGAACAATTCATGCACAGATAGTAAAGGCCAATGCATAGTATAAACAGTTTCTTGCAATTTTATCATATTGGAAACATGGAGAGGCGGGGATGTAGTTCCTCTCTCATAATAATTGCAGGTAGGAGCATCAAGCATATGCATATTATATCTATCAAAATCATCATGTGTAGTAGTGAAACACACCCCATCAATATAATCTTTAATAAGGGCAAACTTCTCCGATATAGTGTAGTCGGGAGAATACAAAAAGATAATAGGACTATCATGCGTGGGTGCAATAGCAACAATTTCATGTTTAACATAAGGAACTATAGCAAGTTCATCTCCACAAGCATAATTCATATTGGCATCTTGGCCACAATCATAGCAAGCATCATCAAAAAGGGATATTTCAAAAGAATCAACAAGATCATAAAAATCATCGTAGCAATCATCCTTCGGTAAGCACGAAGGGAAATTAAACAATGTATGAGTTGAAGAGTTACTCTGATTAGAAGGTGGGCATGGGTAGCTAATCCGCTCTTCCTCCTTTTGTTCTTCGCTCTCCTCATCATCTTTTTCATCCGATGAGCCCACGGTTTCATCAATTCCTTCTTCCATAGACTCCTGCAAAATATTAGTCACTTCTTGGACAGCGGAGGAGTCCTCAATATATGGTTTAACATAGGCATTAGAAGCATAATTATCATAACAATATTTAAGTATAGCAAAATTTCCAGACTTGTAAAGAGTAGCATCATACTTTCCAATCAAAGAAGCAATTTCATAAGCACCCTTAAAAGCAATAAATTATTCAATTTGTTGGACATCATAGTAATTATAAACATCCTTAGAATACGAAGATACGATTCCATTATCACTAAACTCACATAGGTAGGGAAGGTGTTTCTTAGGGTCTTCAGAACAACAAGTAAAATCATATATTTCACATAAATTCCAAGCATAGCATTGCAAACGATGAATTTGATCCAGTAAAAGTTTCCCTTTTTGAGATAAGCGGTGTCGCACATAACAAGCATGCTCATCTAAAGATTTGCCCTCAACTAAGCTAGTTGGGGTTTCAGCACGAGCGCATAGGGATTGAAGATGATCCAAGTAAAAAGCTTCAGGAGTGTGATAGATTTTGAGTGGTTCTTCAACCATTGGTTCAGTAGGTACCACTAATTTTTTGGTATTTTCCGTTTACTACCCATAACTAAAGATAGAAAACAAGAGCACAAAATAAAAACTACTTAGTGATAAAGCAAGCAAGCACACACGAGAATATTCACCCCACGCTATAATTCCCCGGCAACGGCGCCAGAAGAAGGTCTTGATAACCCACAAGTATAGGGGAACAATTGTAGCCTCTTTCGATAAGTAAGAGTGTCGAACCCAACGAGGATCTAAAGGTAGAACAAATATTCCCTGAAGTTTTATCGACCACCGATACAACTCTACGCACGCTTGACGTTCGCTTTACCAAGAACAAGTATAAAACTAGAAGTACTTTGTAGGTGTAACGGGATAGGTTTGCAAGAATATAAAGAGCACGTAAATAAAAACTAGGGGCTGTTTAGGTAAAGAAGCAATAAAGTTAGTATAGCGAGTGTGGAAAAGTGGTGGTAGGAGTTGCGAAATTGTCCCTAAGCAATTGACTACTTTACTAGACTGATAGCAAGTTTTATGTGGGAGAGGCCACTACTAGCATGTCATCCCTGACTTGGAATTCTATGCACTTATGATTGGAACTATTAGCAAGCATCCGCAACTACTAACGTTCATTAAGGTAAATCCCAACCTTAGCATTAAGATATATTGGTCCCCCTTCAATCCCCTATGCATCGGTTTCTATGCTAGGTTGAAGCTTCTGTCACTCTTGCCCTCCAATACATAGTCCTATCAACATACAACTAACCCTATGGTGTGATCCACGCGCGTGCTCAGATGATGGGCACCAAATGACATCAACATAACCACGAGCAAATTAAACCAATCATAGCAATTCACCAATTACCGATAGGACAACGAAAATCTACTCAAACATCATAGGATGCCAACACATCATTGGATAATAATATGAAGCATAAAGCACCATGTTCAAGTAGAGGGTACAATGGGTTGCGGGAGAGTGGACCGCTGTAGATAGATGGGGGAAGGTGATGGAGATGTTGGTGAAGATGAGGGAGGTGTTGGTGTAGATTGCGATGACGATGATGGCCCCGGCGGCGTTCCGGCGCCACCGAAAGAGAGGGGGAGAGGGCCCCCCTTCTTCTTCTTCTTCCTTGACCTTCTCCCTAGATGGGAGAAGGGTTTCCCCTCTGGTCCATGACCTCCATGGCGTGGGAGGGGCAAGACCCCCCCCCCCGAGATTGGATCTGTCTCTCTGTCTCTCTCTCTCTGTTTCTGCGTTCCTGATTCTGGCCTTTCACCGTTTCTTATATTCCCGGAGATCCATAACTCTGATTTGATTGAAATTTGAACATGATTTTTATCCGGATATTAGATTTCTTGCGGCGAAAGAAGGGCACCAACCGCCTTATGGGGTGTCCACGAGGGTCAGGGGCGCGCCTGCCCCCCTCGGTCGTGCCCCTGCCTCGTGGCCCCCTCGGGCATCGTCTCGCGCTGATTCCACTTCCCAAATTCACATATATTCCCCCAAAAAATCTCTGTCAGTTTTTATCCCGTTTGGACTCTGTTGATATGGATTTTCTGCGAAACAAAAAACATGCAACAAACAGGAACTGACACTGGGCACTGGATCAATATGTTAGTCCCAAAAATAGTATAAAAAGTTGCCAAAAATATATGAAAGTTATTAATATTGGCATGGAACAATGAAAAATTATAGATACGACGGAGACGTATCACCTGGCCACAAGGCCTTGCGAGTGTTTCGCCAGGTTTGTCAACAACCCCCACTACATGTTCGCTACGGTGAACATCACCAACGATGTAAAGGCACTCGATAATTCAGGCATGGCCTGCCAGAATCTTGTCGACATCCAGGGCCAGTACAAGATCAGGGGCAGCAAGGAGTGTGAGAAGGACTCACTGGTTCACCTTGCCGAGGCCATCATCGACCCCTACTACATAGACATGAAGGATTTGTGCAACAAGGACAAGCGTGCCTGGCACTCGGCCAGGATGGAGAAACTCGACAAAGCTCATGTCGTGTACACGGCCAAGGTGGCGTACACGAGCTACGACATGTACAGGCAGATCGTTGACATGAAGGAGTCCCTCCTTCCCCAAAACGGCCAGGGATCCAGCCGGAAGTAGAGCAATGGCAAGCGTCCTCGCAACAATAAGTAGATGATTAGATCCTTGTTTCTCCTACTTTAGTATGCATGTAATTGCTTTCTTTGGTGTGTGGAAATGTTATGTGTGTAGTCACTTGTGTAATTGTATGCTTAATTTGCTTATGCAATGCTGTCTTTTTAAGTATATATGTTGATGCTATAGACTGAGCGTAGATGTTGTGCGGACAAAGAAAATCACATCGCACATGGACTAAACAATGGAACCCGTCGGTGATGTTTTCATCAATCACTCACAATTGTATACCAGCAATCGTTTGCTCACAACACACACGACTTGTTAGTAGTAATCGTCTGTGTTGTTATCAGTCTTCGCACATGTCTCTGATTACAGACCTGTTTGCCTCGTATCACACACATCTTGTTCATTTGAACCATTTTTGTTCTCATGTCTCAACGCAAACAGTTCATCTGAGTGAACCGCATGCCGTATATCGCACACACCTTTGATCTGGCTGACCATTTCTTTTGTGTTGCCTAATCACAAATAGTTCATCTGAGTGAAGTGTATGCCGTGTATCGCACACGCCTTCATCTGGCTGCTCGTTTCTTTTGTTCCTCCCCATCACAATCAGTTCATTGAACAGAACCATATGCCCTTCATTACACACGAAAATAAAACCTGAACCGTGTTTGATGCATCCGTCATCGCAAATGTTTTACACATTTCTGACGGTTTTCATACAACACCGTTTGCGATTATTGCATCGCACACAGTTTCTCGAAGGGTCTCTAATCGTAGTGTTGCGTTAGCAGCATCCTGCAGTAGTGTAGTGCAAGATATGAAATTTGATTGCACAAGTGCTCGCCATAATGAATGCGAGTGAAGTATGTTGGCGGAGTCACCCTCAAGAATACTCTAGTTCTTCTTCTTTGGGACCCACATCAACTTGATGGGAATCCTTGGAGTTGTAGTTTAACTTGATGAGGTAGAACTTGGCGTAGTCTTGGGAACCCACTTGACCATGGCCTTAGGAGCTTCTTTAAATGAGTCAATCTCTTCTTGAAGCTTGTTCTTGCCTTTTAGCTTGTGGTCTTGTGGTGTAAGATCATCTTGAGCTTGTGTTCCCTCAAAAGAAGTGGGGTCATACTTCTCTTGTTGAGGGACAAACTTTTTCTATTAGGATATTGATCTTCTTACCGTTCAACTCCATTGGCATTGAACTTTTGTTCAAAACCAACACTTTGACTCTTCCCGGGTCTTCCTTGCTTGCATACAATTTCCTCAAATTGCTTACTCCCGCATGTCTCTTGTAAACACCTTTCTCTATAATACCCTTCAATAATCTATTTTCTTGCTCAAGTGTAACTTGGCTAAGAGAATCATTAGTGGAATCAAGAGAACTACTAGAGGTAATAATATTGGATTTAGCATGGTTATTGTTACTACTAGAAGAAGAATCTTTCTTGCTCTTGGTGTAAGACTTTACTTGTGGCATATAAGTTGACAAGAGGAGACATTTGGCAATGTAAGAAGAACCCTTCTTTCGAAGATCATCATTGATAGCTTTTAGGAACTCATGCTCTTGCTCTAAATTTAGCTTCATGAAGCGTAGCTTCTGATGAATCCTTAGGAGCTCTCTATGATCCTCCTGAGTTGTTTCATGTTCTAACTTGAGAGTGTTTAGTTCTTTAGTTAGATGCTCAATCTCCTTATTATCATTGTCCTTTGTTTCATCTTGATTAGCATGACTAGCAAGTTCATTACATTTTTCATCATTAGTTTTGTCAACAAGTAAATCATCAACACCTAGCAAATCATATTCATCACTATCAAAATCAAGATACTCGGGGTGTAATACCTTGGGGCCTTTAGCCATGAATCATCTACAATTCCTTCATTTGGTGAATCAAATATGTCGTGGGAGTTGGATGACACTAGTGCAGGACCAACAACACCTTCATCTTGAGTATATTCGGAGTCAGAGTGATAGCTTCCCTCGGAGTAGTTGTCAGAGTCGAAACCGGATACCCATTCACCAACGTGAATGATACGTCTCCAACGTATCTATAATTTTTGATTGTTCCATGCTATTATATTATCTGTTTTGGATGTTTAATGGGCTTTAATATGCACTTTTATATTATTTTTGGGACTGACGGTGTCCTGGACTAGGGGGTACTCATCACGTCGTCTCCCGATCAGTTGGATTGGGCCGAGGACCCCCATGGCCGTATACTCATGGGCCAGTCCGGACAGCTGCCGCATACAAGGAAGATTCCACAAGACTTGGTGATCAAGACAAGGACTCCTCCCCCACCGGCGTATTCGGCTAGGACTCTTGTTATCCTAGGCCTCTGGTGCATTATATAAACCAGGGCCAGGCTAGTCGATAGATGATATATACAACAACAATCATACCATAGGCTAGCTTCTAGGGTTTAGCCTCTTCGACCTCGTGGTCGATCAACTCTTGTAATACTCATATCATCAAGAATAAATCAAGCAGGACGTAAGGTTTTACCTCCATCAAGAGGGCCCAATCCTGGGTAAAACATCATGTCCCCAGCCTCCTGTTACCATCCGCCTTAGACGCACAGTTCGGGACCCCCTACCCGAGATCCGCCGGTTTTAACACCGACATTGGTGCTTTCATTGAGAGTTCCGCTGTGTGATCGGCAAAAGGATCGATGGCTCGTCTGCAGATTGACTGCGATGTCGACATCTTCGTCACCGGCTCGCCTGGTCACCTTGGCTTGACCAAGGACTGTGCCGTGCCTCCGATTGTCATGTTCGGACGAGGGCCTTCATCGACACCAACTCCGATCTCTATCAAGGTCATGGAGGAATCATCCATGGAGCTCGGGGGCTCAACCTCAACATTGCCCTCGGGTGATCGTGCTGTTTTTCTGGACAATGAACGCGTATTTGCCGCCACCGCCTCCTCGAGTGTCGTTTTAGCAATCGCTTCAGTGGAATTGTGAGGAATCGAGTCTACAACAACCCTGGAAAATTCCGTCGAGTTCCGATGGAGGAACCTCTGACAATCTACGATATACCGGAGCCGTATCAAACCTGGACGAGAATCTGGACGAGTTTCGGGCGTGGTGTCCAGCTTCTAGCTCGGACGTCCTTTGGAAGATCCAACTGTTGATCTGTTGCCGAATTCCTATATCTACCACCCCTCACATTTTCAGCTCGATCCGACCGTCCAAACTCCGGAAACCTTCCGATTAGTGCATCACTTTTCAGATCTGTTTTCTGCGTGAAAACGAATCCGACCCGACTTCATCTTTTTTATGAACGGGATTTCAGACATCCTTTTTGAAGGAAGTTTTGTATGGGGTGTTGTGTTTTGTTCCCGAACACATCCCACTAACTTTAAAATCTTTTGAACATGATCTTCAACATCATGCTGGTGTCAAACCAGTCCGGCAATATTGCTCCACGACTGTCGACCTGTGCTAGACACGTCGTCACTTTGTTGAGTCGAGATCAACTTCTTCGGATCATCATCTCGGCAAGCCGAACAAGAGTTCGGCGTCGCAAAGGATAAATCATCACCAACATCGCCGCCCCACAGATTACACGGAGCGGGCACACCGGCATCGTCGCACGGTCACTTCATCAAGCCGGCATTGATCACGTCATGACCTGCATCGGCAGGGCCGCACTGTTGCTCCTTCAAGCCGGTATCCATCACGCCGACCTACTTCGACTCATCAGCTGACATCGAGGCTTTGACATCTCAGCTGGACCGGGGGCTTCGCCATCTCTTCATCAACCTATACTCCGGAGAATTCGGCGTCACTAGCCGACCAGCTCCGTCACGTTAGCTAGACCAAGGGCTTTGCCTCGGCAAGCCAACCTTTGCCAGCATCGCTGTGCCATCGCTTTATCACCCATCAGGCAATGGGTGTGCGGGTCGAATCCCAATTTTCGGAATCACCTTTCTTCGGATTGCTACAACAAATAAACCAGGTGCTATTAATCCTAGTATTTTTTGCTTGTTCAGGTTCATTTTTCCCAAGGAATTATTACTCTGGTTTGTTCATCATATGTACACAGGTATATCAAATGATGGCTGCATTAACGAGGTCGCATGGTGGTTCGGTCAGTTTCCGTACATGGTCCGGCGAATGCCGCATCCGGAACTCGGACCGACCAATGAATTCAGACTTTGCCACGCCTTTACCGCATCACGCCGACGCCCTGCATCGACATTGACTTCGGCGCCAGGCCATATTTCTTTTAGTACTCACTTTGCATAAATTATCTATTATGCAACGATTTTTTAATTATTATTATTACTATTATCTCTGGTTTCCACTATTTTTTGTGCACAGGAAAATGATCCGGGTTGGGCAGTATCATCAACTCGGCGTACTGACATACCACGTCACCTCGGCTGGACAGGGGGCTTCGTCAACACTTCATTACCCCATGCCAAGGACTTCGGCATCACTCTGCCGGCCCGCATTGACCATGCTATGTCACCACTTCGGAGTGCCGAGCTCTTTGCTCCGCCACCTTGGGACCGGCTTGGGGGATGGAACCTTGTCCCGCATCAAGCTCGGGCCGCATCATCAATACCGAACACATTAACCAGCTAAGTTGCCTTCATGCTCAAAGTTTTAAATTTTTAACCTGTGTTCGGTTCGACCAAGCATTATACCTTTTTGAAAAAAAAAGTTGCTTGTAGAGAATTTCCTTATCAAAACTTTGTTTGTGACACACAAATTCAAATACCCCGTTTACTTGGGGGCTCCCTTGATGGAGCTTTTCCTGATGCATATGATTATACTTGTACGGCTTCGTTCCTTGTTAGTGTATTACGCCACAATATGCACCATATTGACCTAAGAGATTTGCAAGCTGGGTTGCCTGGCTCCTGTGCTTACACCTACGTTCCCGATTGTTCGGCTAGGGAGTAAAGGGAGCACCTCTGCGATTGTCACGACCGGGTCATCCGAGCTCTGACCTCAGACTGGGTGAAGCCGAAAGCTAGCACTCTTATTGTTTTCAATTATGGTCGGCACACAACGGAACTCATGAGTACAAAAAATCTATTGCACAAGTCTCATAGTAATAATGAGCACCGAAGAAAGGTATCAGTGGGGGTACTATTTTCTTCGAAGATTCTTCTTACACTTCGTTAGTAATATAGCATAAGTTCCCTGAGCGCGCTTTGTCTGTTACAACCTTATGGCCTGATTGCCTGGTCATCAGAAACACCGTCGATACTCTCGACAGGCGGAGTACATGACACTTTTCGGCCCTTAGCCGAAGAGGGAGAAGCCGACGGTCAGTTAAGACGTGTTTAAAGTTCGGGTGAACACAAATATGATATAAGTACTTTGGTACATACAATCATTATACATAATTTTTTTACCCAAGTCACTTTGGGGCTCTTAAAATTTATATATGAGCTGTAAATGTGTTTTCTTCTTGGTCGTTGTCAAAATACGACATAAGCACAATTTTTTCTTTCTCTTCCAATTTTCAGATTGGCACCGAACACTTGATCTTGTTCGGACGTCATGTTTTTACTGACGTTTTTTGGTTTTCCAAGCTTTTTGGCACTTTTAAACTATTTGTGTGTTTCCAGCACAAGTCTCACAGTGCAATGCCGGACACCTTTAGGGATTCGGCAAAAATATTCTCGGATATTGCTATATATGCATTGGTTTTGAATTGTGTCTTCGGTCAATAGTTGGGTTGCCCGGCTCATGTGCTTGCCTCCTACGTTCCGCTTTGTTCGACTAGGTGTGCAAAGGGAGAACCACTGCGATTGTGCTTCCAGCTCGCATGGTCAAGCACCTCAATGGAGAAAGCCGAAAACTGACTGTCACAATACGCGTAAACTGGTCAGTGATCCGATGACTATGTTAAATGACGGGCTGTTCATAACATTGGCCGAAGTGTTTACGGCTTGACCTCGGATGTCGCCAACAGTAACCGGGGGCTCATAGCTAGCTTCCCCGGTTTAAAGCTCCTACGAGTAAGAAAAGTTTTAAAGCTCGCATATCTGATTGCCTCGTTTCCGCTAACACAACCGCCTTCGGGCACCGAGACGTCGGCTAAGGGTTGCTTTGTTATTGCGGAAACACCCTACATAGTATCTACCAAGGGGTAGAAGCCGACGATGGGCCACTTTCAACTAATAAACGGTCACAATGGAGTCAAAATAATGATGTAAAGTACTTGGATACATAGAATCATTACACATAATCTATGATTTTACTCTGGATATCGATCCTTAATTCGGCCAGCCGTGCCCACATTAAGGCTCGGGGGCTACTGGGCTTTGCGCTCATTATTTACATGTATTAAAGGGGCACATCGATCCCCTGATCTGGTGTTGCCACCCGACCAGTGTCTCGGGGCTACTGCATTGCCTATTCAATGCAGAAAATTCAAAGGGCTTAGTGTTTGGCTTGATTGAACTATGGGAGACGCGTCTTCAGACAGCAATAAGTACCATCTGGACCTATCTGGCATCAAGCTATATATCACGGCGACTTCTCACGACCCTCTCTTAGGGGCCCGTTTGCCGATCACTATTATCTCTAATATATTACACTGCGTTTTTATTCCTATGTATGCTGCCGAGCTAGGAGTTGATCCTCAGGCCGATTTCGCGCATCGACCTGATTCTCAGGGGCTACTAGGAACAACGGTTTTATGCTTGCCTTCAGGTGCATCTCGAGTTTTAGACTGATACACACCTTGAGGGCTACTACATATACATTGGCAGAGAATAAACTGCACCAGTTAAAAATATTCACAATAAATCAGCCCGCGGTCGGGGTGGTGCACCACCTTGGAAGCAGTCCGGCATAAAGCTCGGGCGCTAGCGGCTAGCTCCATAGAGGGCATTTCTGGCATTAAGCTCGGTTAAACTCCTTCAACTTTTTTGGACCAAGATGATCTATGACTTCTTGGATATAGTCCGGTGTTGGAGCTTGGACACAGTCCAGCATTGGAGCTCGAATACATTTCGGTGTTGGAGCTCGGAAGCAGTCCGGCATTGGTGCTTGATGTCTACTACACAACCTTCTTCTTGTAGACGTTGTTCGGCCTCCAAGTGCAGAGGTTTGTAGGACAGTAGCAAATTTCCCTCAAGTGGATGACCTAAGGTTTATCAATCCGTAGGAGGCGTAGGATGAAGATGGTCTCTCTCAAGCAACCCTGCAACCAAATAACAAAGAGTCTCTTGTGTCCCCAACACACCCAGTACAGTGGTAAATTGTATAGGTGCACTAGTTCGGCGAAGAAATGGTGATACAAGTGGAATATGGATGGTAGATAAAGGTATTTGTAATCTGAAATTATAAAAACAGCAATGTAACTAATGGTAAAAGTGAGCGTAAACGGTATTGCAATGCTAGGAAATAAGGCCTAGGGTTCATACTTTCGCTAGTGTAAGTTCCCTCAACAATGATAACATAATTGGATCACATAACCATCCCTCAACATGCAACAAAGAGTCACTCCAAAGTCACTAATAGCGGAGAACGAACGAAGAGATTATGGTAGGGTACGAAACCACCTCAAAGTTATTCTTTCCAATCAATCCGATGGGCTATCCCTATAAGTGTCACAAACAGCCCTAGAGTTCGTACTAGAATAACACCTTAAGACACAAATCAACCAAAACCCTAATGTCACCTAGATACTCCAATGTCACCTCAAGTATCCTTGGGTATGATTATACGATATGCATCACACAATCTCAGATTCATCTATTCAACCAACACATAGAACCTCAAGGAGTGCCCCAAAGTTCCTATCGGAGAATCACGACGAAAACGTGTGCCAACCCCTTTGCATAGGTTCATGGGCGGAACCCGCAAGTTTATCACCAAAACATACATCAAGTGAATCACGTGGTATCCCATTGTCACCACAGATACGCACGGCAAGACATACGTCAAGTGTTCTCAAATCTTTAAAGACTCAATCCGATAAGATAACTCCAAAGGGGAAACTCAATTCATTACAAGAGAGTAGAGGGGGAGGAGAAACATAAGATCCAACTTTAATAGCAAAGCTTGCGATACATCAAGATCGTGCCAAATCAAGAACACGAGAGAGAGAGAGAGAGAGAGAGAGATCAAACACATAGCTACTGGTACATACCCTCGGCCCCGAGGGAGAACTACTCCCTCCTCGTCATGGAGAGCACCGGGATGATGAAGATGGCCACCGGAGAAGGATTCCCCCTCCGGCAGGGTGCCGGAACTGGTCTAGATTGGCTTTCGATGGCTACGGAGGCTTCTGGTGGCGGAACTCCTGATCTATTGTGCTCTCGGATGTTTTTAGGGTATATGGAGATATATAGGTGGAAGAAGTATGTCAGGGGGCCACGAGGGGCTCACGAGGGTGGAGGGCGCGCCCAGGGGGGTGGGCGCGCCCCCCTGCCTCGTGACCTCCTCGCAGATCCCCCGACGTGCACTCCAAGTCTTCTGGGCTTCTTTCCTTCAAAAAATGAGTTCCGTGAAGTTTCAGGTCAATTGGACTCCGTTTGATTTTCCTTTTCTTCGAAACCCTAAAACAGGGTAAAAAACAGAAACTGGCACTGGCCTCTGGGTTAATAGGTTAGTCCCAAAAATAATATAAAAGTGGATCATAAAGCCCAAGATTGCCCAAAAGAGTAGATAATATAGCATGGAGCAATCAAAAATTATAGATACGTTGGAGACGTATCAGCATCCCCAAGCTTAATTCCTGCTCGTCCTCGAGTAGGTAAATGATAAAAACAGAATTTTTGATGCGGAGTGCTACGTGGCATAATTTCAATGTAATTCTTCTTAATTGTGGTATGAATATTCATATCCGAAAGATTCAAGACAAAAGTTCATATTGACATAAAAATGATAATACTTCAAGCATACTAACAAAGTAATCATGTCTTCTCAAAATAACATGGCCAAAGAAAGCTATCCCTACAAAATCATATAGTCTGGCTATGCTCTATCTTCACCACACAAAATATTTAAATCATGCACAACCCCAATGACAAGCCAAGCAATTGTTTCATACTTTTGATGTTCTCAAACTTTTTCAATCTTCACGCAATACATGAGCGTGAGCCATGGATATAGCACTATAGGTGGAATAGAGTGGTGGTTGTGGAGAAGACAAAAGGGGGAAGATAGTCTCACATCAACTAGGCGTATCAACGGGCTATGGAGATGCCCATCAATATATATCAATGTGAGTAAGTAGGGATTGCCATGCAACGGATGCACTAGAGCTATAAATGTATGAAAGCTCAACAAAAGAAACTAGTGGGTGTGCATCCAACTCGCTTGCTCATGAAGAGCTAGGGCATTTTGAGGAAACCCATCATTGGAATATACAAGCCAAGTTCTATAATGAAAGATTCCCACTAGTATATGGAAGTGACAACATAGGAGACTCTCTATCATGAAGATCATTGTACTACTTTGAAGCACAAGTGTGGTAAAAGGATAGTAGCATTGCCCCTTCTCTCTTTTTCTCTCATTTTTTTATTTGGGCCTTTTCTCTTTTTATGGCCTCTTTTCTTTCTTTTTTTATTTGGGCTTCTTTGGCCTCTTTTCTTTCTTTCTTTTTTATATTTGGGCTTCTTTGGCCTCTTTTATTTATTTTTCGTCCGGAGTCTCATCCCGACTTGTGGGGGAATCATAGTCTCCATCATCCTTTCCTCATTGGGACAATGCTCTAAAAATGATGATCATCACACTTTTATTTACTTACAACTCAAGAATTACAACTCGATACTTAGAACAAGATATGACTCTATATGAATGCCTCCGGCGGCGTACCGGGATGTGCAATGACTCAGGAGTGACATGTATGAAAGAATTATGAATGGTGGTTTGCCACAAATACTATGTCAACTACATGATCATGCTAAGCAATATGACAATAATGGAGTGTGTCATGAACGGAACGGTGGAAAGTTGCATGGCAATATACCTCGGAATGGCTATGGAAATGCCATAATAGGTAGGTATGGTGGCTGTTTTGAGGAAGGTATATGGTGGGTGTATGATACCGGCGAAAGGTGCGCGGTATTAGAGAGGCTAGCAAAGGTGGAAGGGTGAGAGTGCATATAATCCATGGACTCAACATTAGTCATAAAGAACTCATATACTTATTGCAAAAATCTACAACTTATCAAAGCAAAGTATTACGCACATGCTCCTAGGGGGATAGATTGGTAGGAAAAGACCATCGCTCGTCCCCGACCGCCACTCATAAGTAAGGCAAACAATAAATAAATCATGCTCCGACTTCATCACATAACGGTTCACCATACGTGCATGCTACGGGAATCACAAACTTCAACACAAGTATTTCTCAAATTCACAACTACTCAACTAGCATGACTCTAATATCACCATCTCCATATCTCAAAACAATCATCAAGCATCAAACTTCTCTTAGTATTCAACACACTCATAAGAAAATTTTACTAATCTTGAATACCAAGTATATTAGGATTTTAAGCAAATTACCATGATATTTAAGACTCTCAAAATAATCTAAGTGAAGCATGAGATTTCATCTATTTCTTCAAAATAAAACTACCACCATGCTCTAAAAGATATAAGTGAAGCACTCGAGCAAATGACAAACTACTCCAAAAGATATAAGTGAAGATCAATGAGTAGTCGAATAATTGTGCAACTATGTGAAGACTCTCCCATTCAATAATTTCAGACCTTCATACTTTATTCAAACAGCAAGCAAAACTAAATAAAATGACATCTAAGAATAGCATACATCATGTGAAGAAGCAAAAACTTAGGATCAACCGATACTAACCGATAGTTTGTTGAACAAGAAAGGTAGGATGCCAACCAGGGCATCCCCAAGCTTAGACGTTTGAGACTTCTTGAAATATTATCTTGGGGTGCCTTGGCAATCCCCAAGCTTGAGCTTTTGTGTCTCCTTAATTCCTCTCATATCACGGTCTCCCTAAATCTCAAAAGCTTCATCCACACAAAACTCAACAAGGACTCGTGAGATAAGTTAGTATAAATCATTGCAAAAACCTTATCATACTCTATTATAGAAAATCACTAAAATTATTATTAAACATTGCATACTAAATGCCTCTGCAATATTTAATAGTCCTATCCTCAAATAGAATCATTAAAGAAGCAAACATATGCAAACAATGCAAACATAAGGAGCAATCTGCCTAAACAGGATAGACTGTAAAGAATGCTGCAACATCCATACTTCCCTAGCTCCAAAAATTATGAAAGAAAATTCCCACTGTAGTAAATTTATCAGATCTTAATATGCAAAAGGTTTCAACATTTTATCACATTCTGACTTCTCTAGGGAATTATTGCAACAGCGGTAAACTTTCTGTTTTCAAACAGCAACATGTATACTTCTAAAATTGGCATAGTAAAGGCTATCAATGACACTTTTATTGAAATAAAATATGCAAAACATTATTATAAATAACAGCTAGCAAATCCTAACAAAATAAATTGACTCTCCAAGCAAAACACATATCATGTGGCGAATAAAAATATAGCTCCAAGTAAAGTTACCGATGAACGAAGACGAAAGAGGGGATGCCTTCCGGGGCATCCCCAAGATTAGGCTCTTGGTTGTCCTTGAATATTACCTTGGGGTGCCTTGGGCATACCCAAGCTTAGGCTCTTACCACTCCTTGTTCCACAGTCCATCGAATCCTTACCCAAAACTTGAAAACTTCACAACACAAAACTTAACAGAAAACTCGTAAGCTGCGTTAGTATAAGAAAATAAATCACCACTTCAAGGTACTGTAATGAACTCATTATTTATTTATATTGGTGTTAAAACTACTGTATTCAAACTTCTCTATGGTTCATAAACTATTTTACTAGCCATAGATTCATCAAAATAAGCAAACAACACATCGAAAACAGAATCTGTCAAAAACAGAACAGTCTGTAGTAATCTGGATCAAACGTATACTTCAGGAACTCGTAAAATTCTCAAATAAATTTCTGGACCTGAGGAATTTATCTATTAATCATATGCAAAAATAATTGACTAAATATCACTCTCGAAATAAAAATGGCAGCAATTCTCGTGAGTGCTAAAGCTTCTGTATTTTACAGCATGATCATAAAGACTTCACCCAAGTCTTCCCAAAGGCTCTACTTGGCACAAACACTAATTAAACAACTAAAATAACATCTAAATAGAGGCTAGATTAATTATTTATTACTAAACAGGAGCAAAAAGCAAGTAACTAAAGTAAAATTGGGTTTCCTCCCAACAAGCGCTATCGTTTAACGCCCCTAGCCAGGCATGATGATTTCAACGATGCTCACATAAAAGATAAGAATTGAAACATAAAGAGAGCATCATGAAGAATATGACTAGCACATTTAAGTCTAACATACTTCCTATGCATAGGGATTTTGTGAGCAAACAACTTGTGAGAACAAGAATCAACTTGCATAGGACGGTAAAACAAGCATAACTTCAAAACTTTAAGCACATAGAGAGGAAACTTGATATTATTGCAATTTCTACAAGCATATATTCCTCCCTCATAATAATTTTCAGTAGCATCATGAATGAATTCAACAATATAACCAGCACCGAAAGCATTCTTTTCATGATCTACAAGCATAGAAATTTTATTACTCTCCACACAAACAAAATTCTTCTCATGAATAATAGTGGGAGCAAACTCAACAAAATAATTATCATGTGAGGCATAATCCAATTGAAAACTAAAATCATGATGACAAGATTCATGGATATAATTATTCTTTATAGCATACAAGTCATCACAATAATCATCATAGATAGCAACTTCGATCTCATAATCAATTGGAACCTCTTCCGGAATAGTGGATTCATCACAAAATAAAGTCATGACCTCTCCAAATCCACTTTCATCAATATAATCATCATAAATAGGATGCATGCTTTCATCATAATAAATTTGCTCATCAAGACTTGGGGGACAAAAATTATCATCTTCATCAAACATAGCTTCCCCAAGCTTGTGGCTTTGCATATCATTAGCATCATGGATATTCAAGGAATTCATACTAACAACATTGCAATCATGCTCATCATTCAAAGATTTAGTGCCAAACATTTTAATGCATTCTTCTTATAACACTTTGGCACAGTTTTCCTTTCCAGCATACTCACGAAAGATATTAAAAAGATGAAGCGTGTGAGACAAAGTCAATTCCATTTTTTTTGTAATTTTATTTTATAAACTAAACTAGTGATAAAACAAGAAACTAAAAGACTCGATTGCAAGATCTAAAGATATACCTTTAAGAACTCACCTCCCCGGCAACGGCGCTAGAAAAGAGCTTGATGTCTACTACACAACCTTCTTCTTGTAGACGTTGTTTGGCCTCCAAGTGCAGAGGTTTGTAGGACAGTAGCAAATTTCCATCAAGTGGATGACCTAAGGTTTATCAATCCGTAGGAGGCGTAGGATGAAGATGGTCTCTCTCAAGCAACCATGCAACCAAATAACAAAGAGTCTCTTGTGTCCCCAACACACCTAATACAATGGTAAATTGTATAGGTGCACTAGTTCGGCGAAGAGATGGTGATACAAGTGGTATATGGATGGTAGATAAAGGTATTTGTAATCTGAAATTATAAAAACAGCAATGTAACTAATGGTAAAAGTGAGCATAAACGGTATTGCAATGCTAGGAAATAAGGCCTAGGGTTCATACTTTCGCTAGTGTAAGTTCCCTCAACAATGATAACATAATTGGATCACATAACCATCCCTCAACATGCAACAAAGAGTCACTCCAAAGTCACTAATAGCAGAGAATGAACGAAGAGATTATGGTAGGGTACGAAACCACCTCAAAGTTATTCTTTCCAATCAATCCGATGGGCTATTCCTATATGTGTCACAAACAGCCCTAGAGTTCATACTAGAATAACACCTTAAGACACAAATCAACCAAAACCCTGATGTCACCTAGATACTTCAATGTCACCTCAAGTATCCGTGGGTATGATTATACGATATGCATCACACAATCTCAGATTCATCTATTCAACCAACACATAGAACCTCAAAGAGTGCCCCAAAGTTCCTACCGGAGAATCACGACGAAAACGTGCGCCAACCCCTATGCATAGGTTCATGGGCGGAACCCACAAGTTGATCACCAAAACATACATCAAGTGAATCATGTGGTATCCCATTGTCACCACAGATATGCACGGCAAGACATACATCAAGTGTTCTCAAATCTTTAAAGACTCAATCCAATAAGATAACTCCAAAGGGGAAACTCAATTCATTACAAGAGAGTAGAGGGGGAGGAGAAACATAAGATCCAACTATAATAGCAAAGCTCGCGATACATCAAGATCGTGCCAAATCAAGAACACGAGAGAGAGAGAGAGAGAGAGATCAAACACATAGCTACTGGTACATACCCTCAGCCCCGAGGGAGAACTACTCCCTCCTCGTCATGGAGAGCACCGGGATGATGAAGATGGCCACCGGAGAAGGATTCCCCCTCCGGCAGGGTGCCGGAACGGGTCTAGATTGGCTTTCGGTGGCTACGGAGGCTTCTGGCGGCGGAACTCCCGATCTATTGTGCTCTCGGATGTTTTTAGGGTATATGGAGATATATAGGCGAAAGAAGTATGTCAGGGGGGCCACGAGAGGCTCACGAGGGTGGAGGGCGCGACTAGGGGGGGTGGGCGCACCCCCCTGCCTCGTGACCTCCTTGCAGATCCCCCGATGTGCACTCCAAGTCTTCTGGGCTTCTTTCCTTCCAAAAATGAGTTCTGTGAAGTTTCGGGTCAATTGGACTCCGTCTGATTTTCCTTTTCTTCGAAACCCTAAAACAGGGTAAAAAACAGAAACTGGCACTGGGCTCTGGGTTAATAGGTTAGTCCCAAAAATAATATAAAAGTGGATAATAAAGCCCAATATTGCCCAAAACAGTAGATAATATAGCATGGAGCAATCAAAAATTATAGATACGCTGGAGACGTATCCGTGCTCGCCTGCAAAAGATACCTCGAATGCAGTCCGGTGTTAGAGCTCGGACGCAAGAGGATACTGCCTCCCGGGAACAACTTCAAACCCGAGGTGTGGCATAAAAATAACAAGGCATTGATAAAGGCCAGAAACTTAAAGGGGCTCCTCGGATACATGACGTGTAAACTCGTCGGATGCACTTCGGCGATCCTCAAGATCGAAGATGAGAAGATTTTTTGAACCAGTTTTCAAGACCGACGACCGAAGATGATGAGCAGTTCGGAAGAACCGAGGATCGTCCCTAACTTGAAGACCAGTTCAGGGGGCTACTGACGGTGTCCTGGACTAGGGGGTACTCATCACATCGTCTCCCGATCAGTTGGATTGGGCCGAGGACCCCCATGGACGTATACTCATGGGCTAGTTCAGACAGCTGCCGCATACAAGGAAGATTCCACAAGACTTGGCGATCAAGACAAGGACTCCTCCCCCACCGGCGTATTCGGCTAGGACTCTTGTTATCCTAGGCCTCTGGTGCATTATATAAACTAGGGCCAGGCTAGTCGATAGATGATATATACAACAATCATACCATAGGCTAGCTTCTAGGGTTTAGCCTCTTCGATCTCGTGGTAGATCAACTCTTGTAATACTCATATCATCAAGAATAAATCAAGCAGGACGTAGGGTTTTACCTCCATCAAGAGGGCCCGAACCTGGGTAAAACATCGTGTCCCCAGCCTCCTGTTACCATCCGCCTTAGACACACAGTTCGGGACCCCCTACCCGAGATCTGCCGGTTTTGACATCGACAGGGACTAACCCTTAACCGAAGTCCCAGTGCAAATTGCTGTTTTTTTTGCCTATTTCAGTGTTTCGCAGAAAAGGAATATCAAACGAAATCCAAACGGAACCAAACCTTCGCGAGGATCTTTCTGGGAACAAACATCACCCAAGAGACTTGGAGTACAAGTCTGGAAGTCCATGAAGCTTCCACGAGGTAGGGGGCATGCCAAGGGGGTATGCACGCCCCCACCCCTGTGGGCCCCACGGAGCTCCACCGACCTACTTCTTTCACCTATATATACTCTTATACCTTGAAAACATCCAGGAGAGCCACGAAACCACTTTTCCACCGCCGCAACCTTCTGTACCCGTGAGATCTCATCTTGGGGCCTTTTCCGGCGATCTGCTAGAGGGGGAATCGATCACGGAGGGCTTCTACATCAACATCATAGCCTTCGATGATGTGTGAGTAGTTTACCACAGACCTTCGGGTCCATAGTTATTAGCTAGATGGCTTCTTCTCTCTCTTTGGTTCTCAATACAAAGTTCTCCTCGATGTTCTTGTAGATCTATTCGATGTAATAATTTTTGCAGTGTGTTTGCCGAGATCCGATGAATTGTGGGTTTATGGTCAAGATTATCTATGAACAATATTTGATTCTTCTCTGAATTCTTATATGCATGATTTGATATCTTTGCAAGTCTCTTCGAATTATCGGTTTAGTTTGGCCTACTAGATTGATCTTTCTTGCAATGGGAGAAGTGCTTAGCTTTGGGTTTAATCTTGCGGTGTCCTTTCCCAGTGAAAGCAGGGGCAGCAAGGCACGTATTGTATTGTTGCCATCGAGGATAAAAAGATGGGGTGTATATTATATTGCTTAAGTTTATCCCTCTACATCATGTAATCTTGCCTAATGTGTTACTTTGTTCTTATGAACTTAATACTCTAGATGCATGCTGGATAGCGATCGATGTGTGGAGTAATAGTAGTAGATGCAGAATCGTTTCGGTCTACTTGACACGGACGTGATGCCTATGTTCATGATCATGCCTAGATATTCTCATAAATTGTGACGCCCCCGATTTGACCGTACACTAATCATACACGCAAACGTGTATGATCAAGATCAGGGACTCACGGGAAGATATCACAGCACAACTCTACAAATAAAATAAGTCATACAAGCATCATATTACAAGCCAGGGGCCTCGAGGGCTCGAATACAAGAGCTCGATCATAGACGAGTCAGCGGAAGCAACAATATCTGAGTACAGACATAAGTTAAACAAGTTTGCCTTAAGAAGGCTAGCACAAACTAGGATATAGATCGAAAGAGGCGCAGGCCTCCTTCCTGGGATCCTCCTAAACTAGTCCTGGTCATCGACAGCGGGCTGCACGTAGTACTAGGCACCTCCCGAGTAGTAGTAGTAGTAGTCGTCGAGGGTGGCGTCTGGCTCCTGTGCTCCAACGTCTGGTCACAGCAATCGAGTAGAAAGGGGGAAAAGAGGGAGCAAAGCAACCGTGAGTACTCATCCAAAGTACTCGCAAGCAAGGAGCTACACTACATATGTATGCATTGGTATCAAATGGAATAATGGTATCATATGTGGACTAAACTGCAGAATACCGGAATAAGAGGGGGATAGCTAGTCCTTTCGAAGACTACGCTTCTGGTAAACTCCATCTTGCAGCAGGAGAAGAGAGTAGATGGTAAGTTCACCAAGTAACATTGCATAGCATAATCCTAACCGATGATCCTCCCCTCGTCGCCCTGTGAGAGAGCGATCACCGGTTGTATCTAGCACTTGGAAGGGTGTGTTTTATTAAGTATCCGGTTCTAGTTGTCATAAGGTCAAGGAACAACTCCGGGTCGTCCTTTTACCGAGGGACACGGCTATTCGAATAGATCAACTTCCCTGCAGGGGTGCACCACTTTTCCCAACACACTCGATCCCCTTTGTCTGGACACACTTTTATGGGTCATGCCCGGCCTCAGAAGATAAACACGTCGCAGCCCTACCTAGGCACAACAGAGAGGTCAGCACGCCGGTCTAAATCCTATGGCACAGGGGTCTGGGCCCATCGCCCATTGCACACCTGCACGTTGCGTACGCGGCCGAAAGCAGAACTAGCCCCCTTAATACAAGAGCAGGCTTACGGTCCAATCTGGCCCGCGCCGCTCAGTCACTGACGTCACGAAGGCTTCGGCTGATACCACAACATTGAGTGCCCATAATTGTCCCCGCGTAGATGGTTAGTGCGTATAAGCCAGTGGCCAGACTCATATCAAATACCAAGATCTTGTTAAACATGTTATCTTGAATTAACCGCGAACGCCGACCAGGGCCAGGCCGACCTCTCTCCTAGGTGGTCTCAACCTGCCCTGTCGCTCCGCCACAAAGTAACAGTCGGGGGCCGTCGAGAACCCAGGCCCACCTCTATCGGGATGGAGCCACCTGCCCCTTCAGCCCCCATCTCCGAACAATATCATAAGTAATGTAACAGTATAAATTATATATCATATGCCCGTGATCACCTCCCGAAGTGATCACGGCCCAGTAGTATAGCATGGCAGACGGACAAGAGTGTAGGGCCACTGATGGAACACTAGCATCCTATACTAAGCATTTAGGATTGCAGGTAAAGGTAACAACAGAAGTAGCAAGGACAGGCTATGCATCAGGATAGGATAACGGAAAGCAGTAACATGCTACACTACTCTAATGCAAGCAGTAGAGAGAAGAATAGGCGATATCTGGTGATCAAAGGGGGGGGGGCTTGCCTGGTTGCTCTGGCAAGGAGGGGTCATCAACACCGTAGTCGAACTGGGGTTCGCCGGCAGTCTCGAGGTCTACCGGAAAGAAGTAACGGAGGGGGAACACAATTAATAACAAAGCAGTCAAAGCATCACAAAGTGTAACATGGCATTACGCGGTGCTAGAGGTGACCTAACGTAGTAGTAGGTGCTACTGGCAAAGGGGGAAAACATCCGGGAAAGTATTCCCGGTGTTTGATGTTTTCGGACAGACGAATTGGAGGGGTATTGTTGCACGTTCGCTATGCTAGGGATGTGTGGCGGACGAACGGACTGCATATCCAGATTCATCTCGTCGTTCTGAGCAACTTTCATGTACAAAGTTTTTCCATCAGAGCTACGGTTTTATTTTTTATTAATTCTTAATGTTTAAAACAAATTCTAGAATTATTATTAATTGAAAATTAAATAGCAACTTGCTATGCGTACACACTGAAGTATACCCAGCAGAGTTGTTAGAGGCTGACAGTGGGCCCTGTTGACTGCTGAGTCAGCAGTCAACAATCAGCTGTTGACTGGTCAAACTGACCAAGGGGGTCCACCTGCCATTGACTGGTAGTTAAACTAATTTAACTGATGTGATAAATTAAGCAATGGGACCAATAGGTCAGTGGGCCGTTTTATTAACATGCAAATTACTTAAGTAAATGGTTAATTAGGGACGCGGGGTCCTTGTGTCAATGACAGCGGTTAAACTAGTATTCGTAAAATAAATTAATTAAGTTGATAGTGGGGTCCATATGGCATTTAACAAATAGGGATAATTAAGCGGCCGGATTAGCCGTGGCTAATCGTTGGTGGCCACCATGGGCGACAGAAGCTCGCCGGAGCGCCGCAATGGGCGGCAACTCGAGTCTCAGACACCACCAGGGGCGAGCTGGAGCTCGCGGGCTCCCAAGGAAGCAGGGGAAGGCCGCGGAGTGGGAGGAGGAGGCCATGGCGGAGCTGGGCGGCGGCGGCGAAGGCGGATGCGTGTGGGGAGGCACTGGAAGCGCAAGCGTGCATGGGGCGGCGCTGGACAGTGGCGGCGGCGGCAAGTAGCGTGGTGGCGAGTGAGGGAGGCCCGGGGCCGGAGGGGGCGCGGGCGGCGTGTGCGTGTGCGCGCGGCCGCGGGCGCGGGATGGTGCTGCTCGGCGCGCGTGATGGGGCAGCCACGACGGCACAGGGAGGCGCAGTAGTCGGCCGGAGATGGGTGCGAGGCGAGGCGCTAGGCGGCGGCCTCAGGAGCGTGGGCGACGCCGGTGACCGGTTCGACGACAGAGGGCAGGGGAAGAGGAGGCCGGGGTTGGCCTCACCAGTGTTGCAGAGATGAGGGGCGGCGAGGCGCGATGTGGTCCGACGAGGAGGAGGACGGGGACGAGCGACGTGGACGGGGAGCGCCGGTGTAACGCCCTCGATGCGGCTATATCTCCCACGTGTCGAAGCACGACTCAGAGGCATAACTGCATTGAAAGCAATGTCGCAAGTGAGGTAATCTTCACACAAACCCATGTAATACATAAGGGAAAAGAGATACATAGTTGGCTTACAATCGCCACTTCACACAATTACATGAATAAATCATTACATCATCCAAATACAATCAAGGTCCGACTACGGAACCAAAATAAAAGAAGAACCCCAAATGCGACACGGTCCCCGATCGACCCCAACTAGGCTCCACTACTGATCAACTAGAACGAAACACCACAAAGGACAAGATCTTCATCGAGCTCCTCCTAAGCTTGGTTGCATCAACTGCATGGTCTCATCGGCACCTGCAAGCTGGTTTTGGAAGTATCTGTGAGCCACGGGGACTCAGCAATCTCGCACCCTCGCGATCAAGACTATTTAAGCTTATGGGTAAGGTAAAAGATATGAGATGGAGCTGCAGCAAGCGACTAGCATATATGGTGGCTAACATACGCAAATGAGAGCGAGAAGAGAAGGCAAAGCACGGTCGAGAATCTATGATCAAGAAGTGATCCTAGAACAACCTACGTCAAACATAACTCCAACATCGTGTTCACTTCCCGGACTCCGCTGGAAAGAGACCATCACAGTTACACACGCGGTTGATGCATTTTAATTAAGGTCAAGTTCAGATTTTCTACAACGGACATTAACAAATTCCCATCTGCCCATAACCGCGGGCACGGATTTCGAAAGTTCAAAACCCTGCAGGGGTGTTCCAACTTAGCCCATGACAAGCTCTCACGGTCAACGAAGGAATAGACCTTCTAGCGGGAAGACCCGATCAGACTCAGAATCCCGGTTACAAGACATTTCGGCAATGGTAAAACAAGACTAGCAAAGCCACCCAGATGTGCCGATAAATCCCGAGAGGAGCTGCACATATCTCGTTCTCAGGGCACACCGGATGAGCCAGACGTCGGGTGGGCCAGCCCAGAGATGCCCCTGGTAGCTCCGGACATCGCTCAGTTGGACCAACACTCAGAGGAGCACTGGCCCGGGGGGTTAAAATAAAGATAACCCTTGGGCTGGCCTAACCCAAGGGAAAAAAGAGGCTAGGTGGCAAATGGTAAAATCAATGTTGGGCCTTGCTGGAGGAGTTTTATTCAAAGGGAACTGTCAAGGGGTTCCCATTATAACCCAACCGCGTAAGGAACGCAAAATCCGGGAACATAACACCGATATGACGGAAACTAGGGCAGCAAGAGTGGAACAAAACATCAGTCATAAGGCCGAGCCTTCCACCCTTTACCAAGTATATAGATGCATTAATTAAATAAGATATATTGTGATATCCCAACAAGTAAACATGTTCCAACAAGGAACAACATCTCCATGTTCCAACAAGGAACAAACTTCAATCTTCACCTGCAACTAACAACGCTATAAGAGGGGCTGAGCAAAGCGGTAACATAGCCAAACAACGGTTTGCTAGGGCAAGGTGGGTTAGAGGCTTGGTTCAACAATATGGGAGGCATGATAAGCAAGTGGTAGGTATCGCAGCATAGGCATAACAAAAGAGCGAGCAACTAAGCAAGCAAAGATAGAAGTGATTTCGAGGGTATGGTCATCTTGCCTGAGATCCCGCAAGGAAGAAGAACGAGTCCATGAAGAAGACAAATGGACGAAGACGAACGGTTCCTCACAAACAAGACGTTATCGGAACCAACCCGAAGAAGCAACACCGGAAAGAAGCAAACAACATAGTGAACAATCATCACATAACATGGCATGATGCGCAAACAAGTATGATGCATGTACGGTTTAAATATGCATGGCCTGGCAAAGTGCACAAACAAAACTACAAGTTAAGTGGAGCTCAATATGCAACGGGTTGCATATTGACGAAACACCACATCAATTATTTGGTTCTCTCTCGTTTAGGGACCCAACAATATTAAATGTTATTAAGCATGGCAAGAGGTGAAGCATAATAGAAACTATCTAACTAAGAAATTTAAATGGGGCCGGATATAACAAACAACAAATCCGGTAAATCCCCATATGCATTAGCAATTTAATTCAACAACAATTATAAACATTTTAAATGTTGTTATTATGATGCGAAAAACATATGCAAGTTTTAAGCAATTTTATGAAAATGTGGACATGAGCATGTTATGAAGCATTTGTCACCGTGGTGGAAGAAAGGGGTGCCACAGCAACGAATCCGAAAATGATGCCACGGCAACATATCGGTTCCAGTAGCTCATGGAGATACCGGTGCAAAAGGAAGCGTGCGGATGTGCGAAACATGCTAGAGATGGTGGGGTGCTCCCGACTACCGGGTTCCCACGAGTTAGTGGCATGAAAACGAGTGACAAATTCGGACATGGTGCAAACACAAGCATCTCATACAACACACAACACTCGTTCACGGGCGTCGTCTCGATGGTTATACCTTCCAAGGGAGCATTCTCGAGTGGTTCGAGTTCGTAGAGGAAGTAGTTGTTCTCGTGACGGTACTGGAAGTAGGGGTACACGTTCGTTTTCGAAGAGGTAGTTGACGGGTCCGAAGTTTCTGAAGGCGACGGTAGTGGAACTTGGTGAATCCGAGTTTCTCGGAGGTCATCATCGAACTTGGTCAAATACACGATGTGGGTAGACGTTCACTCGACGTCTTCAGCGATGGTAGTTGTACACGGGTCTTCGACCACGGAAGTAGTCGTACACGTTTTCGTAGAGGTTCGGGGTCAACGACACGGAACTTGATGTCCACGAGGTCTTCGAGGGTCCACGGTAGTGGTACTCGGTCGTTTTGAAGAGGTACTTGGGGTCTTCGAACTTGCCGGTCTCGTTCACTTGACGGCGGTGGACGAACTTGACGGTCCCTGTCATCCTGGTACTTGGCGTTATTCCCTGTTCGGGGTCGAGCTTGACATGTCGGCCTTCGATGGAGACAGGAGCGGGGTTTGACGGTGGAGCTCAGGAGCAAACCCCAACACAGAAGACCACAGGAGCTCGAGGCCGCAGGGACACGTGCAGGAAGCGGAGCAGGGTCGAGCGGCGCTGGAAACGAACCCGAAAAAGGAGAAGGGCGGGCAGAGCTTGCCGGGGGTGACGTGCGGGTGCAGAGGCGGCCATGGCTGGTGAAACAGCGAGGGGGAGGCAGATGGCATCGGAGCAGGAACGTGGTGCGGCGACGGCAGAGGCACGATGTTGGTCATGGTCGCCGACGCGACAATACAACACGGACGCCGTGGCAGGGAGGCGGCGAGCTTGAAGCCGAACGGAGGGAGGAGGAGGCGCGGGCGCGAGGAGGTGAAGGAGAGGACAGTGAGGCCGAAGGAACTGGCAGGGCTCGCCGGCGGTGGCGCCATGGAGAAGGTCGCCGGCAGGGGCGGCGTCGGGCGCGCACGGCTCCTGGCATGAGGAGCAGCTCCGCTCTGGTGGCGAGGGAGCCCTGGCCTGGACGGCGTCAGGAGGCGCGAGGGAATCGGGGGGGAGAGAGGTGGATCGGGAGAGGGTTTGGCGCTGCCCTCTCCCTGCGTGACGGCGCTCGGGAGGGACAAGACGAACGAGGGGAGAGCGAGGAGGAGCGAAGGTTTGGGCTAGGGTTTGGATGCTTTGGTGGGCTTTGGCCTTGGAGCCGGCCCAGGAGTTGACCTAGGGAGGCCGGCGGCTGGTTGGGCCTAGGGATGGGCCCTAGAGGCCGGCCTGCTGGTCTCTCTCCTCTCTCTGCTATTTCCTTTCTTTTAAATAACAGAAAAAAAGAAAGGAAAAGAGAGAAGAGAAGGTTAGAGTAAGAATTTGGGCGTGCGGATAATACTCCCGGACTCACAAAAATGTGTTTCTTCCGCGAAAATAGAGAAGGCCATGATTGAGAGATCTAAATTGAAATCCATTTGAATTTAATTCAAATGGTTTGAATGAGTTCAAGGTATTGAAGAGTCCAAAAATGTTCGGATTTTTGGAGGAACCTCGGTAAATGGGAAGAGAATTTTTGGCAAGGTTTTTAAGTCAAGCTTGAACTAGAAAAGGCATGGGGAATATGCAAGTGTGTTTATGGGTGATTCCGAAAATGGAATATTTAATATAGCTCCCTAATATTGGGAGGGTATGTTATAAAGAGAAGTCACCATGTGAATTCCCTCGGTTTAAATGGATCGAAGATCCATACAGTTTATTTAGTTGAGTTAAGAAAAGAAATGACATGATGGCATGATGACATGATGCAATGCACATGATGCAAAGATGAATGCAAGAGACGAAACAAATCACACAACGAAATCTCGGAAACCCTGGAAGACATCTGAAGCTCCGGTCTTGGGGCGTCACAACACTCGGCCACTACGAGAGGATCTCGTCCCGAGATCTAGGATGGCACCGGAGGGAAAAGAAGAGGAAGAGAAGAGGTAAAACTAAGTTGCTTCTTTCAAACGAGTGAAACCAAAGAACCTCGAGAGGTTGAGCAAATTTGAAAGAAAGAATACAACGAAGATGAATAAAGTTGAAAGCACCCCGTTAAGAAAGAGGAACAAGTAAGAACAAATTCGGGAAGCACTTCGGTTTAGAAGGTATGCAAGACTTGATAAGGCGAAAGGAACTTGAGCAAAAGGGCACAACACTCCGGTTAAATAGACAATCATGAAAAGAACATAATCTTTGATGAAGCGAGATGATGGTTGAAGAAAGGAACATCACAATGCCTCCGGAACAAAATAATAGAAGATAGATAATTGAAATAGGAGAATGGGGAAGAAAAAGGCAACTTCTGTCACAAAAGAGCTTGAAAAGGCATCCTTAGGAGAAGGTTCGAACGGAATTGTTGGAAAACCAACAACGAAAAGAGAAGCTTGATATGGTCTTATGGAATACATCTCAAATTATGAGGTGACAACCTGCCACTCATGGGAAGCAGAATTGGATTGATATCAACAAGGAGACGAGAAGCTTATTTCACCGGGAGGATAAATGAAGAACTTGGGTCTTATATGAGCACCATAAATAGCAACAATCCTTAGGGGCGGTTTTAGGTGAAATATAACCCAAGATAGCTCCAATGACGAGATTGATGGATTTAAAATATCCAAATCTTGACAACATGTGAATCATGAAAACATGAACTCAAATTATCAAGAATGACATAATACCACCTCCAATGATACGGTAGATAGAAATGCACTCCGGATAGCAAGATGAAGAAAACTTGAGCTTCTTAGAAAAGAATCTTGATGAACACATCGAGAAGGAATTAAATCCTTTATGAACCATCATGTAGAACCTCCATGAAGAACTCCGGTAAACGAAAGAATGAACAAACGGAAGGAAAGAGAAGTTGAAAACACAAGGTGAATCCTTGTACCGATTTAAATGAATCTCCATGGTGAAGTAATTGAAAAAGGTTGGAACTCCGAGAAAAATAGAAGATGAAACAAAGAAACCGAGAATTTTTCAATGAACCTTCGGAATAAGGAATTAATCATTTTGATGAACAAGAATAAGAATTATGTTATGCTTATCCTTCACCAATTTAAATTGTTGGCAATCCACGGATTTGGCATACTACTTATTCTCATAGCAAGGATGAAGATAGATATATCTCAACTTGAGAAGGTCTTCAACGATCCACCAGTAGAATTTGGAAAGCACGAATGCATTGATATGATAAACGAAGGAAGAAGAATCTTGGAAGAATCATCGTAAGAATTTAAAATGGACGAAGAAAAGATAAAGAAACACCGGGAAGAATTTGCAAATGAACGAAGATGCTCGAGAGAAACTAGATACATGAGAACGAAGGGATCACGAACTGATTAGAGATCACTTGAACGAAGCACCGGTAAGATTTGGAGAACCATAGCTGAAAGCTGAGAATGAATAAATTCTGAGATGATGGGCTCTAGAGAATCAAACTGAAAAGAATCTTGAATTGCTCCGGATAGGTGAAAAAAATTCTCACAATCCAAAAACAACTATGAGAGGATGGCAACAAGCTAGAATGACGAGTCTTGAAGAGACAAGAACAAGATTGGGAGAAAAAAAATCTTCTTCGGTCTTCAAAATCTGAGAATTACGACGAGAAACACCATCAAGAATTATTTAGACACTCCGGAAGAATAAAAAACGAAGAGGTTGAGCCAACGATGAAAAGAATTTGAAAGATCTTGGAGAAATACATTTGACTGATGATAACTCATTCTTACGTCAAACTTTGAAAAGAATTTTGAGAGTAACTCCGGGAGAGTAAGAAGTGTCGGGTAAGATCCTGGGAAAAGACCTGTGGGTTAGGGCCCACTGAAAAGATACACCGTAGAACGATTTCAAAGAGAGATTGCACCGGTTGAATTTAAATGGCTTGAATGAGATAACATCCTTGAAAGAGCTTGAACAAAAGCAGAGTGTAAACATGAATCTTCGGGATTTCTTGAGCACTCCGGAACAATTGAATAGCGAGAAATGAATGATTATGAGGTGCACCAGCACGAGAAAAGCATTTGAAATACATAAAAGAATATGATCAACACCGAAAGCTTGAATTGAATCCACCGGAGAAGAAAAGAATGAAGAATGACGAACTAGTAGAACATCTCATGGAAACCACCGGGTAAGAACATTGACGGAAAAGAATGGAGAGACTTCACAAAAGGATACTTGATAAAGAAATCTGAGTCCTTGAAGAAAAACAAGGGTGGGAGGGTGGGAAAACAAAGACAACTTGGAACGGATGAAGCAAACACCGTTGAGAAGAACTGATAATTGATCTTACGGTTGTAGAAATGATCGGATCCACTGGAAGAGAAACACGCCGGTTGAAAAGGATTGACATGACAATCTCGATTATCATGAGGATTGGTATTCACATCGGAGTATGAGAACAACATTTGGGGAAGGTATGGAATCAACTCTTGACTTCGAAGCAACTCGAATACCACAACTCAAAACAAAAACAAAGGATTGGCTTGCGGAATAAGCCGGAACAAACATATGATAGAGATTTCGTCCGAAGTTTTCATGGTGGGGCCTACACGGGCTCGATCGTACAGCACCATCATGTACAAGGCAGTGCACATGACATACGAAGCGTCCCCGAGTCGGCATAGCCAAGGACTCTTTAAGACACAACGAGACCACTGTAAAACCGACCGTGGATAGGCGGACCACTAGACGTCGAACCCCAATTTCATATCATATATCCGTCGGAAAGATATCCTAAGAGCTACTTGAATTCCCACTTATAAACTCCCAAAAAAATTCGGTTATGCAATCAGGTGTTGGGGATACAGGGGAAGCATAATATCTCACCAAAAACTAGCAAATCCTACATCCAACTGTATCCATCCTTCAACACATAACCAAGAAACCTTCGGAAATCGTCTACCTCAACCTTCGAAAAGCATCCGTTATACAAGTTATGGCGATACTTCCGAACTCCCGCCCCAGTACTGGGTGGCGTCGAGGTTATGTCACCAACGAACTGCATAAAAGAGATTTTCGATGTCGGCGTACTAAACTCAGGTATTCCAGAACTTCAATGATAAAATTATGACGACAACACCTCAGAGCTCAACTCCCCGGTACACTTCCACAAAACCCCTGACAGGAGGCACCAAGACAATGTTCTCGTCACAAAACCATCGGAACGATTCCAAGATACCCGCGTGATCCTAAATTTTTTTTAGTGAAATTTGAGAAGAGAAGAGTCAAAACTCTACGTCAGGATGCCTTACCAGAGCGATGAGGAGACTGAGAAGTAAAAAGAATTCCTAAACTCTCCGATATATAATTCCTAAATGACTCAAAACATTTTTCTAGACACAACTCGGCCGCTAAAACGATCAAGCAATGGGGGCTCCTAAGGTCGGGGAAGGCTCTGATTACCAACTTGTAACGCCCTCGATGCGGCTATATCTCCCACGTGTCGAAGCACGACTCAGAGGCATAACCGCATTGAAAGCAATGTCGCAAGTGAGGTAATCTTCACACAAACCCATGTAATACATAAGGGAAAAGAGATACATAGTTGGCTTACAATCGCCACTTCACACAATTACATGAATAAAGCATTACATCATCCAAATACAATCAAGGTCCGACTACGGAACCAAAATAAAAGAAGAACCCCAAATGCGACATGGTCCCCGATCGACCCCAACTGGGCTCCACTACTGATCAACTAGAACGAAACACCACAAAGGACAAGATCTTCATCGAGCTCCTCCTGAGCTTGGTTGCATCAACTGCACGGTCTCATCGGCACCTGCAAGCTGGTTTTGGAAGTATCTGTGAGCCACGGGGACTCAGCAATCTCGCACCCTCGTGATCAAGACTATTTAAGCTTATGGGTAAGGTAAAAGATATGAGATGGAGCTGCAGCAAGCGACTAGCGTATATGGTGGCTAACATACGCAAATGAGAGCGAGAAGAGAAGGAAAAGCACGGTCGAGAATCTATGATCAAGAAGTGATCCTAGAACAACCTACGTCAAACATAACTCCAACACCGTGTTCACTTCCCGGACTCCGCCGGAAAGAGACCATCACGGTTACACACGCGGTTGATGCATTTTAATTAAGGTCAAGTTCAGGTTTTCTACAACCGGACATTAACAAATCCCCATCTGCCCATAACTGCGGGCACGGCTTTCAAAAGTTCAAAACCCTGCAGGGGTGTCCCAACTTAGCCCATGACAAGCTCTCATGGTCAACGAAGGAATAGACCTTCTAGTGGGAAGACCCGATCAGACTCGGAATCCCGGTTACAAGACATTTCGGCAATGGTAAAACAAGACCAGCAAAGCCACCCAGATGTGCCGACAAATCCCGAGAGGAGCTGCACATATCTCGTTCTCAGGGCACACCGGATGAGCCAGACATCGCGTGGGCCAGCCCAGAGTTGCCCCTGGTAGCTCCGGACATCGCTCAGTTGGACCAACACTCAGAGGAGCACTGGCCCGGGGGGGTTAAAATAAAGATGACCCTTGGGGTGGCCTAACCCAAGGGAAAAAAGAGGCTAGGTGGCAAATGGTAAAACCAATGTTGGGCCTTGCTGGAGGAGTTTTATTCAAAGCGAACTGTCAAGGGGTTCCTATTATAACCCAACCGCGTAAGGAACGCAAAATCCGGAAACATAACACCGATATGACGGAAACTAGGGCGGTAAGAGTGGAACAAAACACCAGGCATAAGGCCGAGCCTTCCACCCTTTACCAAGTATATAGATGCATTAATTAAATAAGATATATTGTGATATCCCAACAAGTAAACATGTTCCAACAAGGAACAACATCTCCATGTTCCAACTAAGAACAAACTTCAATCTTCACCTGCAACTAATAACGCTATAAGAGGGGCTGAGCAAAGCGGTAACATAGCCAAACAACGGTTTGCTAGGGCAAGGTGGGTTAGAGGCTTGGTTCAACAATATGGGAGGCATGCTAAGCAAATGGTAGGTATCGCAGCATAGGCATAGCAAAAGAGCGAGCAACTAAGCAAGCTAAGATAGAAGTGATTTCGAGGGTATGGTCATCTTGCCTGAGATCCCGCAAGGAAGAAGAACGAGTCCATGAAGAAGACAAACGAACGAAGACAAACGGTTCCTCACAAACACGAATCATCACATAACATGGCATGATGCGCAAACAAGTATGATGTATGTCCGGTTTAAATATGCATGGCATGGCAAAGTGCACAAACAAAACTACAAGTTAAATGGAGCTCAATCTGCAACGGGTTGCATATTGACGAAACACCACATCAATTATTTGGTTCTCTCTCGTTTAGGGACCCAACAATATTAAATGTTATTAAGCATGGCAAGAGGTGAAGCATAATAGAAACTATCTAACTAAGCAATTTAAATGGGGCCGGATATAACAAACAACAAATCCGGTAAATTCCCATATGCATTAGCAATTTAATGCAGCAACAATTATAAACATTTTAAATGTTGTTATTATGATGCCAAAAACATATGCAAGTTTTAAGCAATTTTATGAAAATGTTGACATGAGCATGTTATGAAGCATTTGTCACCGTGGTGGAAGAAAGGGGTGCCACGGCAACGAATCCGAAAATGATGCCACGACAACATATCGGTTCCAGTAGCTCATGAAGATACCGGTGCAAAAGAAAGCGTGCGGATGTGCGAAACATGCTAGAGATGGTGGGGTGCTCCCGACTACCGGGTTCCCACGGGTTAGTGGCATGAAAACGAGTGACAAATTCGGACACGGTGCAAACACAAGCATCTCATACAACACACAACACTCGTTCACGGGCGTCGTCTCGGTGGTTATACCTTCCAAGGGAGCATTCTCGAGCGGTTCGAGTTCGTAGAGGAAGTAGTTGTTCTGGTGACGGTACTGGAAGTAGGGGTACACGTTCGTTTTCGAAGAGGTAGTTGACGGGTCCGAAGTTTCCGAAGGCGACGGTAGTGGAACTTGGTGAATCCGAATTTCTCGGAGGTCGTCATCGAACTTGGTCAAATACACGATGTGGGTAGACGTTCACTCGACGTCTTCGGCGATGGTAGTTGTACATGGGTCTTCGACCACGGAAGTAGTCGTACACGTTTTCGTAGAGGTTCGGGGTCAACGACACGGAACTTGACGTCCACGAGGTCTTCGAGGGTCGACGGTAGTGGTACTCGGTCGTTTCGAAGAGGTACTTGGGGTCTTCGAACTTGCCGGTCTCGTTCACTTGACGGCGGTGGACGAACTTGACGGTCCCCGTCATCCTGATACTTGGCGTTATTCCCTGTTCGGGGTCGAGCTTGACGTGTCGGCCTTCGATGGAGACAGGAGCGGGGTTTGACGGTGGAGCTCGGGAGCAAACCCCAACACAGAAGACCACAGGAGCTCGAGGCCGCAGGGTCACGTGCAGGAAGCGGAGCAGGGTCGAGCGGCGCTGGGAACGAACCCGAAAAAGGAGAAGGGCGGGCAGAGCTTGCCGGGGGTGACGTGCGGGTGCAGAGGCGGCCATGGCTGGCGAAACAGCGAGGGGGAGGCAGATGGCGTCGGAGCAGGAACGTGGTGCGGCGACGGCAGAGCCACGATGTTGGTCATGGTCGCCGGCGCGACGATACAACACGGACGCCGTGGCAGGGAGGCGGCGAGCTTGAAGCCGAACGGAGGGAGGAGGAGGCGCGGGCGCGAAGAGGTGAAGGAGAGGACGGTGAGGCCGAAGGAACTGGCAGGGCTCGCCGGCGGTGGCGCCATGGAGAAGGTCACCGGCAGGGGCGGCGTCGGGCGCGCAGGGCTCCTGGCATGAGGAGCAGCTCCGCTCCGGTGGCGAGGGAGCCCTGGTCTGGGCGGCGTCAGGAGGCGCGAGGGAATCGGGGGGGGAGGAAGGTGGATCGGGAGAGGGTTTGGCGCTGCCCTCTCCCTGCGTGACGGCGCTCGGGAGGGACAAGACGAACAAGGGGAGAGCGAGGAGGAGCGAAGGTGCGGGCTAGGGTTTGGATGCTTAGGTGGGCTTTGGCCTTGGAGCCGGCCCAGGAGTTGACCTAGGGAGGCCGGCGGCTGGTTGGGCCTAGGGATGGGCCCTAGAGGCCGGCCTGCTGGTCTCTCTCCTCTCTCTGCTATTTCCTTTCTTTTAAATAACAGAAAAAAGGAAAAGAGAGAAGAGAAGGTTAGAGTAAGAATTTGGGCATGCGGATAATACTCCCGGACTCACAAAAATGTGTTTCTTCCGCGAAAATAGAGAAGGCCATGATTGAGAGATCTAAATTCAAATCCATTTGAATTTAATTCAAATGGTTTGAATGAGTTCAAGGTATTGAAGAGTCCAAAAATGTTCGGATTTTTGGAGGAACCTCGGTAAATGGGAAGAGAATTATTGGCAAGGTTTTTAAGTCAAGCTTGAACTAGAAAAGGCATGGGGAATATGCAAGTGTGTTTATGGGTGATTCCGAGAATGGAATATTTAATATAGCTCCCTAATATTGGGAGGGTATGTTATAAAGAGAAGTCACCATGTGAATTCCCTCGGTTTAAATGGACCGAAGATCCATACGGTTTATTTAGTTGAGTTAAGAAAAGAAATGACATGATGGCATGATGACATGATGCAATGCACATGATGCAAAGATGAATGCAACAAACGAAACAAATCACACAACGAAATCTCGGAAACCCTGAAAGACATCTGAAGCTTCGGTCTTGGGGCGTCACAGCCGGCGACGACGAGGCAGCACCGGGCAGCGTCGGGCTCGGCGAGGCGTTGGGATCGACAATGAGCGGCGTTGGCGTCGGGCCCCCGATCTCGATCCAGATCGAGGGGAGGGAGAGAGCGTAGTGGGGGGAGTGGGGGGTTACGGTTAGGGTTACGGGGTGTGGGGGGTTAAGTGGTGGGGGCGAGCCGGCCTGGGGTTGGCTTGGTGGGCCAAGGCCCAGTGGCGCAGGGGGGGTTCCTTTTCTTTATTTTTGTTTTACTTTTCTTTTCTCTTTTTATTTATTTTGTTTCTTCACTTTTGTTTATGTTTCTTTTACTATTTTATATTTTATAGTTTTACAGGAAGTGAAACCCTACCTAAAATAGAGTTACAATTATAACTACTACCACAAAAGGTTTTATCCCTGAACAAAATAGTATAGTATTTTATAAAATCCAAAACACATTTGTTTAATTGTTTTACCTACTATTTTAGTTACTTAAGTGCATTTAAACCTTTTATAAAAATGTGGTTTCTCCATCATAATTACCTATGCATTATTTGACACAACCCGAACAATTTAGTTTTAATATTTGAAAACTTTTGTTGTTTGCCTATTTTGTGAATTTGAATTTCGAATCAGTTTTGAACTAACACGAGATTAACAACAGTACCCGTGGTGACGTGGCATCGTTAACGTGGGATTACTGTAGCCTAATTATCCAGGCGTCACAATTCTCCTCCACTACTAGAAATCTCGTCCTGAGATTTAAGAGGTAGTGAAAGGGGGAAAGGTTTGGTAATGAATCTAGCGGGTCTTCTCATCCTGGCTTGCTCTTCTCGAAGAGGCCGGTCCGATACATTGATGTCTTCATTTCTCTGCTTTAGGTCATCATAATGAAGTCGGCGTCCTTTCTTCCGGAACTCCATCGTACTTACGAAAGAATAAAGGGTGGGCATACAGGGAGAATAGACCTCTGCAAGGTCAACTATATGGTCGATAACATCGAGGAAGGTGGCGAAAGTAACTCTCGAATTGAAACTTACAAAAATATTGAGAGCAAAGTAAGGAGGTATCATGGGAAGTTTCGAGCGGCAGGCAATCGTTCAATGCCTGAAATAAAGTGTGAAAGGGGTCCAGAGCAACGAGAATAAGTATTGCGTCTGATACCGGAATGGATCACTAGGAAGTTGGCTCGCGAATTACATACGAAGCCAAACACGAGAAATAACTTTAGCAACAGGGGTGTACAGGAGAGCCAGGTTTCGATCCTGTGGAAATGTTGGGTTATGGACCCACCATGTGGGTTAAAAGTAGGAAGGGCGGAGACATCTTGTGTGATCATGTAAGCAAGGCATGCCAGAGGATAGCCTAATTTATGTCGGCAACAACATCGGTACCAAGGGCGAGGGATGAAGAGAACCATTTTCCTGCTCGTTGAACGAGGCGGACCAATAGGCAAAGTTCTCTTCCATCGGTGGCTACCGAAATGTCATCAACAATAGTAACAGGGTCTTACTGACAGAGTGGTACAACATGGTGCTTACCTAAGCAGGGAAATGCCACTGCTCAGTTAACTCAGATTACTGGAAAGGTTAAACAATACAATGGAAAGGATATTATGATTATCAGATTAAACAGATCAATGGAAAGGAAAATGTGTTTAAGCACATATTTCAGGGGTATATCCTTCCCAAGGACAATCAGAGCATGATATCCATGACAGGATATAATGTAGAAAACTCTTTAGGTAAGGGAAGAGAAATTTCATTACCCATACAGCGGTGTTTGGATAATTGAGCAGGAAACATTTAGCATTTGGCTTCAAATGTTCTTGTTGAAAACCGGAGTACCACAGACATGCTTCGAGATAGCATTGACATGGTCTTCAAGCAAAGGTCGGACTTTGGATACACAAAGGATCCATGAAGATAAACTTATTAAACAAGGCATTCAATTTCCTCATGGAAAAATGGTTAACCTTGTTAAAAAGGAAACTATAACACTAGGTCCTTCGGTCAAGTGTGCTAGGAATGACATCACCTTACCGGGTAATAAAAGACCAATGTTATAACTCTTGGAAATATGTTCAAACCATCATATCTGACCGAGATTCAGTTCTGATTGGGGTCAGGATACCTCAGACTCGGGATGCCTAAGAAGAAAGGTGCAACACACATTGTCGAGATGACATTGTAAGATTCTCGGGAATTTAACTATGGAAGCGAGTTCCGAAACAAGAGTTCATCATTAAAACCAAGGGGAGGATGAAGAGGTGGCTGATGAACTCAGCGGCAGTTCATTGAGATTTTCAAAAGATGGATTTCCACACTTATGTGAACAAGGAGATAACATTTGTCAGATCAAATGATATAAGGATGTATGCTCGAGGAAAACATACACAACTAAGCATTGGTTGAAAAGTGCACCCAAAATATGGTCTTAGGTAGCATGATCAATGTTAGAAAGCTGATTCAACAACCAATAGTCTAAGAATGAAATGTCGACCATTAACTTGTAAGCAATAGGGTGCTAGAGACACGAACAAGTTTGTGTTGAACGGAAGGCAATAAAGTGGTCGATGATAACACAAATCATCGAGGGCAAGGAGGGTAATTATCATCATGAATTCAATTGATATCTTGGAAGGGGTAAAAATGTTGATGATGATCACGACACATTTGTCGAGAGGTTTCAAGAAGATGTAACCGATCGGCGATGACTTCAAGTCAACGGAATGATGAAGCGAGAAGTTATTGAAACCATAGGTATGACACAAACTTGAAATCAAGCTTGTCATTCAAGGACAATTGTTATGACGAGGAAGATCGACGTAAGATTAGCTCATCGTCGAAAGCTGTGCTCTGGGAATAAGGACCGGGTGGCACAGTTTAAACTTTAGCACAAGGTGATGGCCGATCAGGCTAGGATTGACATGCTCGAGTACAAACTCGTGAGTACAGGAGATTACTAAGAGTTGTTCAATCGTGGTGCGGACCCGATTTAGTTATCGGTGTCCTCGAGTGACTAACAACTCGGAACCAAGAAACATTGGAATCAGTGAGGAATAATACTCGATGAAGGCTCATAATAAGCAACATGGTTCGATGATATTATCAAGATACCAGAGGGTAACACTCGGAGGTAGAGCAAAATAGAGGGTTGACAAGTGTATTGATCTACAAAAGACAAGTACTTTAACTTGTCTGAGAAAAGGAATCAAGGAATATCAACATGGCCGAAACCATAGTTGCAAGGGATCCAATTCAAAGACACCGGAAGAATTATCCAACTAATTAAAAGTTTTTCAAGAAGCTTCCATGATAAGTTCCACATCAGGTCCATGGGCATGAGCACAAAGTTCAAGGTCGACTCCCGCTTCTCCAATGCATAACCTTTCATTCACTTCTCTTTTTCGAAGAATTGTGGTGTTGAATTATCTGGCAAAATACCAGACGAGCATGACTCGTGAAAACTTTGGAGTTCACACATATTAAGGAAGGCATAGATTCAACGCGTCAGGGTATCATGGAAACATATACCACAAGCTTCAATAGTAAATACCACCAGCTCGAAAACAGAGCATGGTCCACAATGCAGAGGATACAATTTACCAAAGGCATTATATACCCATAGAAAGTTTCACAAGGTTATTCAATATGAAGGACATTGTCAGATAACATCTGACAAAGGGTCTGGTGGTCCACAAGGGATCTGATGTGAGCATCGGTACTCCACCAGAGGAAGAAAGAATGCAACGATGTCAGATTATAGAAACAACTGACTAACTCAAAGCTCAAATGCAAAAGAATTAAGATTTCCAAATCAAGGGATGAGAAGCATAGGCTCTGATCAAAAGATAAATGAGTTGAATAGTCATAGATTGACAATCAATCAAGGTTTGAATTGCCGAGAACCAACTCATGTTTGGAGTGACGTCTGAGGCCGTAAGAACAAATTCTAATGTCTGATTGAGGATTGCGAGCATTCGCAACATATTGAATCAACGGACTCAAATGATGATGACCAAGGATGCCAATAAGATTACCACACTTATGTGATTAATCATTGAGGGAGTCCTGGATTAGGGGGTCTCCGGACAGCCGGACTATATCCTTTGGCCGGACTGTTGGACTATGAAGATACAAGATTGAAGACTTCGTCTCGTGTCGAGATGGGATTCTACTTGGCGTGGAAGGCAAGCTAGGCAGTACGGATATGGATATCTCCTCCTTTGTAACTGACCTTGTGTAACCCTAACCCTCTCCGGTGTCTATATAAACCGGAGGGTTTTAGTCTGTAGGACAACATACAATCATACCATAGGCTAGCTTCTAGGGTTTAGCCTCTCCGATCTCGTGGTAGATAAACTCTTGTAATACTCATATCATCAAGAATAAATCAAGCAAGACGTAGGGTTTTACCTCCATCAAGAGGGCCCGAACCTGGGTAAAACATCGTGTCCCCTGCCTCCTGTTACCATCCTCCTTAGACACACAGTTCGGGACCCCCTACCCGAGATCCGCCGGTTTTGACACCGACATTGGTTCTTTCATTGAGAATTCCTCTGTGTCGTCGCCGTTAGGCTTGATGGCTCCTACAATCATCGATAGGGATGCAGTCCAGGGTGAGACTCTTCTCCCCGGACAGATCTTTGTGTTTGGCGGCTTCGCACTGCGGGCCAACTCGCTTGGCCATCTGGAGCAGATCGAAAGTTACGCCCCTGGCCACCAGGTCAGGTTTGTAAGCTTAAACTACACGGCCGATATCCGCGGAGAATTGATCTTCGACGGATTCGGGCCTCTGCCTTGTGCGTCACGTGGTCACGACGAGTACGATTTAGCTCTACCATCAGACAGTGTTCAGGAGATCGCACGGGCAGCCGCTCCGACCCTCAATTCGGAGCCAGTTGCGTCGTCCATGGACGGGTGGATGGACCCCGCCATGGAGGCCTTACCCTCAGTGGTGATCAAGCCGAACATCGACCTTACCCTCCACGAGGGCCGTGTTGTCAGACTACCGGATCCTTCTCCGGCCACGGACTCCAAACTGCCTGCGCCGGTTCCTAGCGAATCCGATTGGGCGCCGATCATGGAGTTTACCTCCGTAGATATTTTTCAGCACTCGCCCTTTGGCGACATACTGAACTCATCAAGGTCTCTCTCCTTGTCAGGAGGATCCTGGCCGAACTATGTCCGGCAGGATTGGGATGCGGATGACGAAGAAATCCGCTGCCCACCCGCCACCCACTTAGTAGCCATTGTCGACGACTTAACCGACATGCTCGACTTCGACTCTGAAGACATCAACGGTATGGACGACGATGCGGGAGACGAAGAGGAACCACTGCCCATAGGGCACTAGAAGCCACCTCATCATATGATATATACATGGTGGACACACCCAAAGAAGGCAATGGCGACGAGATAGCGGAGGATGACCCCTCCAAGAAGCAACCCAAGCGCCGACGTCAGCGGCGCTGCTCTAAGTCCCGCCAAAGCAAAAGTGGTGATACTGGCACAGGAGATAATAACACTCCGGATAGTGCCGAAGATGGCAACAATCCCCTCCAGCACGATCTAGGGCAGGAGGAGTGTCGGTGTCAAAACCGGCGGATCTCGGGTAGGGGGTCCCGAACTATGCATCTAGGTCGGATGGTAACAGGAGGCAGGGGACATGATGTTTTACCCAGGTTCGGGCCCTCTTGATGGAGGTAAAACCCTACGTCCTGCTTAATTAATATTGATGATATGGGTAGTACAAGAGTAGATCTACCATGAGATCAGAGAGGCTAAACCCTAGAAGCTAGCCTATGGTATGATTGTTGTTCGTCCTACGAACTAAAACTCTCTGGTTTATATAGACACCGGAGAGGGCTAGGGTTACACAGAGTCGGTTACAATGGTAGGAGATCTACATATCCGTATCGCCAAGCTTGCCTTCCACGCCAAGGAAAGTCCCTTCCGGACACGGGACAAAGTCTTCAATCTTGTATCTTCATAGTCCAGGAGTCCGGTCGAAGGTATAGTCCGGCCATCCGGACACCCCCTAATCCAGGACTCCCTCAGTAGCCCCTGAACCAGGCTTCAATGACGATGAGTCCGGCATGCAGATTGTCTTCGTCATTGCAAGGCGGGTTCCTTCTCCAAGTACTTCATAGAAGATTTGAACACAAAGGTAGTGTCCGGCTCTGCAAAATAAGTTTCCACATATTGACATAGAGAGAATAATATTTACACAAATCTAATCTGCTGACGTATTTTGTGGCGTGACATCACACCACGGCCAAGTCTTTATTCGGATCATTTTATTGTTCTACCTCAGCGCGTTTAGCGAGGCGGTTTCCTTGGCGCGTCTTGTTAAAGCAGAGATCGTGTCCTCTTATTCCGGGATTCTCATCAATGCGGGCATGGGTAACCCAAGTGCACCCATTGGTATATTTTCTCGATCAAAGGCGAGTCCCAAACGGTCATGGGGAAGGCCCTTGGTATTCAACCTCTTATAAAGAGACCGAGGCCTTACTCCTTTCTTTCAATCTCAAACGAGTTCGCCCTTCGCCTCGAGTTCCAACACCCAAGGCTCCAGATTTCAGGTGCTTTGGACCTTCGACAATGTCCGGTTCCGACATTCGAGGCCGATGGATGCCTTTCTCCGTCATGGAGGAGGACGTGCTGAAGTTGAGAGAGGCCAGGTTCTTGACCGGTGAAATCTCGCATAGGCTGCCTGCTCAAGGGCAGGTCATTCCCACTCCCAAGCCCGGTGAGAGTGTGGTGTTCATGTCTCACTTCCTTCGGGGGCTAGGCTTCCCGACGGATCCCTTCGTGAGGGGGCTCATGTATTATTATGGGCTGGAATTTCATGACTTAGCCCCAGAGTCCATCCTCCAGATTTCCTCATTCATCATCGTGTGTGAAGCCTTCCTCCGTATCACTCCTCACTTCGGACTATGGCTCAAGACCTTCAAAGTAGAGCCGAAGATGATCGAGGGACGACATGCAGAGTGCGTAGGTGCTTTTATAAGCAAGAATGTTGGTACTCCATGGCCCGAGGGCTCTTTTCAAGAGGAGTCCAGCTTATGGCAGCGAGAGTGGTTTTATATTACCGCTCCCAGGGCCGCTAAGTGGGTGGCTGTAACACCCTCGATGCGACTATATCTCCCATGTGTCGAGGCACGACTTAGAGGCATAATCGCATTGAAGGCATATGTCGCAAGTTAGGCAATCATCACAAACATCCCAAGTAATATAATTAATAAAAGGGGAGATAACATAGTTGGCTTACACTCGCCACATCAATCAAGTACATAAATAACATTACATCATCCAAACACTCATGGCCCGACTACGGCGCCAAAATAAAAGATAACCCAACATGCGACACGGTCCCGATCACCCCTAATAGGGCACCACTACTGATCATCAGGAAAAGAAACATAGTATCACTGAGAGTCCTCGTCGAACTCCCACTTGAGCTCGAGCGCGTCACCTGGAGCGGAATCATCAGGCCCTGCATCTGGTGTAATAGTAATCTGTGAGCCACAGGGACTCAGCAATCTCGCACCCTCGCGATCAAGACTATTTAAGCTTATAGGTAAGGCAAGGTAAACATAAGTGGAGCTGCAGCAAGCGACTAGCATATATGGTGGCTAACCTGTTCGCAAAAGAGAGCGAGAAGAGGAGGCAAAGCGCGAGCGAGAAACTAGAGAGCAACCTGCGCAAGCATTACTCCAACACCATGTCCACTTCCCGGACTCCGCCGAGAAGAGGCCATCACGGTAACACACTCAGTTGATTCATTTTAATTAAGTTAAGGTTCAAGTTATCTACAACCGGACATTAACAAATTTCCATCTTCCCATAACCGCGGGCACAGCTTTCGAAAGTTCAAATCCCTGCAGGGGAGTCCCAACTTAGCCCATGACAAGCTCTCACGGTCAACGAAGGAATAGACCTCCTCCCGAGACATTCCGATCAGACTCGGTACCTCGGTTCTTCAAGACACTTCGACAGGTTAAAACAAGACCAGCAACACCGCCCGAATGTGCCGACAAATCCCGATAGGAGCTGCACATATCTCGTTCTTAGGGCACACTCAGATTGTCCAAACTTCCGGTAGGCCAGCCCAGAGTTGCCCCTGGTGGCCACCGGCGGCTGACGAGGTGGACCAACACCTAGAGGAGCACTGGCCCGCGGGGGTTTAAATAAGATGACCGTCGGGCTCCGGAAACCCAAGGGAAAAGAGGCTAGGTGGCAAATGGTAAAACCAAGGTTGGGCATTGCTGGAAAAGCTTTAATCAAGGCAAACTATCAAGGGGTTCCCATTATAACCCAACCGCGTAAGGAACGCAAAATCCGGGAACATAACACCGATATGACGGAAACTAGGGCGGCAAGAGTGGAACAAAACACTAAGCGAGAGGCCGAGCCTTCCACCCTTTACCAAGTGTATAGATGCATTAAGATAACAAGATAATATAATGATATCCCAACAAGTAAATAAATGTTCCAACAAGGAACGCCTCCAATCTTCACCTGCAACTAGCAACGCTATAAGAGGGGCTGAGCAAAGCGGTAACATAGCCAATCAATGGTTTGCTAGGACAAGGTGGGTTAGAGGTTTGACATGGAAATTTGGGATGCTTGAAAGCAAGTGGTAGGCATCGTAGCATTGGCATAGCAAAAGAGCGAGCAATCTAGCATAGCAAAGATAGTAGTGATTTCGAGGGCATGATCATCTTGCCTGCAAAGTTGTCATAGTTGACTGGATCCTCGAAAGCAAACTCAATGGGCTCTTCGTTAGCGAACTCGTCTCCCGGCTCTACCCAAACAAGACAAACAAGCAACAAGGACACAACCAACCACGTGCAAAGCTCAAACAATATGATGCAAAGATGATATGCTATGCGGGATGCGATGCGGGATGCAAATGCAAGATTTTACAAGGGATGCATGAACCTGGACTCAACATGGAAATCCAAGTGTGCCACTGGAAAGATGAGATGAAATCGCTTGAAAACAATATAAAGAATGCCGGAATCGGAGTTACGGTTTGAAAATGGCAAGCAAAACAAATATGACACCGGTTTGCGATTTACAGCAAGTAGCCATCTAAATGCAATGAGATGAACATGCTACAGCACCCAAACATGACAACAAAATACATGGCAGGGATGCATTCATGATGCTTAACAAAAGTCTAGCACTGAGCTACGGCCAATTCATCCATTAACAGGTTCAAACAAGCATGGCAAAAATACACATGACAAACAGATTTCAGACTTGGTGAAATTAACACTTGTCTGGAATTTCAGATCAGATATCACTCTTCAGAGCAACAAAACTACATGCTACAGGACCTGAACATGGCAAAGTAAAGCATGGCATGGAGCTACTCAAAGAGATTAACAAAAGTCCCTTAGTGACCTTGAGCCAAAAGGGATCAGAAAATACAATTGCAAGCATGTGAACATGGCAAAAACTTAATCAGTTCTCAGACTTAGTGAAAACTAGAGCATGCTGAAAACAGATATCAAGTAGGCATGTTTACGAGCTCGATGCACTGACTACGGAGCAAGTCATGATAAGCTAAGCATACACCCATCAAGAATACACAAAATGCAAGCTAGACATGGCAAGAACAATAGCATAGCATGCACGGATCAACTACAACATCAACGGCAAAATCGCTAACAAGTAGACAATCTGCCCAGATTCACGGAGTAGCAAAAGTAGAGCTCGATTGACTCAAGCTAGGGTGCTCCATAATTGCAAAAAAGACATGTATGGATAGAGCACTACAAGATTAACAAAACATCCTTACTGACCATCCTCAAAAGAGGCACAGATCACTAGGAAACAACATGAACATAGGGCCATATGAAATAAACAGGTCAAGGACTTAGTGGAATGCTAAGTCCCTGGAATCAGCATTACCAAGTGCCTCACTTTGCAAGCTTGTGCTAGTCACCACACACATCACAAAAATACATGGGTTGCACCTCTGGAAAGATGGCAAAACCCTTAACAAAACATATGTACAGCTCATGGTCATAATATGCACACAATAATCATGGCAAAAATGACAAATATCTAAAAGGAGTAGAGCTCGCCGTCCTCCTCCGGCGACCCGCGGCAAGCCGTCGGCCGCCCCGCGCCCGTCCTCCTCCGGCGAGCCGCCCCGCACCCGTCCTCTTCTCCGGCGAAGGTCCCCGGCGAACCTCGGGAACCGTGTTCCCAGATCTGAGATCCAAAATATTAGGGTTGACCCCGTTTTCTTTCCAAGTCCCTGATATTTTTGCTCATGTTCATAGCATCGTAACTTTGCATCCGTAACTCCGTTTTTGGCATATAGCATATCAAAATGTTCATCTCAGAGAGTACATCATTTCATTCCATTGCATCATTTTCATTTGAGTTCATCTTGATGCCCGAAATGCTGTTAGAAGATGGCTACTTGAGATAATTGTCAGATCTGCTACTCCATTTAGTTATTTGTCATTTTTGCCATGATTATTGTGTGCATGTTATGACCATGAGCTCTACATATGTTTTGTTAAAGGTTTTGCCATCTTTCCACAGGTGCAACCCATGTATTTTTGTGATCTGTGTGGTGACTAGCACAAGCTTGCAAAGTGGTGCACTTGTTAATGCTGATTTCAGGGACTTAGCAATTCCACTAAGTCCTTGACCTATTTATTTCATATGGCCATATATTCATGTTGTTTCCTAGTGATCCGTGCCTCTTTTGAGGATGGTCGGTAAGGATGTTTCGTTTATCTTGTAGTGCTCTATCCATCCATGTCCTTGTTTGCAATTGTGGAGCACCCTAGCTTGAGTCAATCGAGCTCTACTTTTGCTACTTCGTGAATCTGGGCAGATTGTCTACTTGTTAGCGATTTTGCCGATGATGTTGTAGTTGATACGTGCATGCTATGTTATTGTTCTTGCCATGTCTAGCTTGCATTTTGTGTATTCTTGATGGGTGTATGCTTAGCTTGTCATGACTTGCTCCGTAGTGAGTGCATCGAGCTCGTAAACATGCCTACTTGATATCTGTTTTCAACATGCTCCAGTTTGCACTAAGTCTATGATCTGATTATGTTTTTGCCATGTTCACATGCTTGCAATTGTATTTTCTGATCCCTTTTGGCTCAAGGTCACTAAGGGACTTTTGTTAAGCTCTTTGAGTAGCTCCATGCCATGTTTTACTTTGCCATGTTCAGGTCCTGTAGCATGTAGTTTTGTTGCTCCGAAGAGTGCTACCTGATCTGAAATTCCAGACAAGTGTTAATTTCACTAAGTCTGAAATCTGTTTGCCATATGCATTTTTGCCATGCTTGTTTGAACCTGTTAATGGATGAATTGGCCGTAGCTCAGTGCTAGACTTTTGTTAAGCATCATGAATGCATCCCTACCATGTATTTTTGTTGCCATGTTTGGGTGCTGTAGCTTGTTTATCTCATTGCATTTAGATGGCTACTTGCTGTAAATCGCAGACCGGTGTCATATTTGAATCGCTTGCCATTTCCAAACCGTGACTCCGATTCCGGTGTTCTTTATATCGTTTTCAAGATATTTCATCTCATCTTTCCAGTGCAACACTTGGATTTCCAAGTTGAGGCCAGGTTCATGCATCCCTTGTCAAATCTTGCATATGCATCCCGCATCGCATCCCGCATAGCATACCATCCTTGCATCATATTGTTTGATCCTTGCACGTGGTTGATTGTGTCCTTGTTGCTTGTTTGTCTTGCTTGGGTAGAGCTGGGAGACGAGTTCTCTAAAAAGGAGCCCGTTGAGTTTGCTTTCGAGGATCCAGTCAACTCTGACAACTTTGCAGGCAAGATGGTCATACCCTCGAAATCACTACTATCTTTGCTATGCTAGATGCTCGCTCTTTTGCTATGCCAATGCTACGATGCCTACCACTTGCTTTCAAGCCTCCCAAATTGCCATGTCAAACCTCTAACCCACCATGTCCTAGCAAACCATTGATTGGCTATGTTACCGCTTTGCTCAGCCCCTCTTATAGCGTTGCTAGTTGCAGGTGAAGACTGGAGGCCGTTCCTTGTTGGAACATTTATTTACTTGTTGGGATATCATTATATTATCTTGTTATCTTAATGCATCTATATACTTGGTAAAGGGTGGAAGGCTCGGCCTCTTGCCTAGTGTTTTGTTCCACTCTTGCCGCCCTAGTTTCCATCATATCAGTGTTATGTTCCCGGATTTTGCGTTCCTTACGCGGTTGGGTTATAATGGGAACCCCTTGATAGTTCGCCTTGATTAAAGCTTTTCCAGCAATGCCCAACCTTGGTTTTACCATTTGCCACCTAGCCTCTTTTTCCCTTGGGTTTCCGGAGCCCAAGGGTCATCTTATTTAACCCCCCCCCCCCGGGCCAGTGCTCCTCTGAGTGTTGGTCCACCTGTCAGCCGCCGGTGGCCACCAGGGGCAACTCTGGGCTGGCCTATCGAAAGTTTGGACAATCTGAGTGTGCCCTGAGAACGAGATATATGCAGCTCCTATCGGGATTTGTCGGCACATTCGGGCGGTGTTGCTGGTCTTGTTTTAACCTATCGAAGTGTCTTGAAGAACCGAGGTACCGAGTCTGATCGGAACGTCTCGGGAGGAGGTCTATTCCTTCGTTGACCGTGAGAGCTTGTCATGGGCTAAGTTGGGACTCCCCTGCAGGGATTTGAATTTTCGAAAGCCGTGCCTGCGGTTATGGGCAGATGGGAATTTGTTAATGTCCGATTGTTGATAACTTGAACCTTAATTTAATTAAAATGAATCAACTGAGTGTGTTACCGTGATGGCCTCTTCTCGGCGGAGTCTGGGAAGTGGACACGGTGTTGGAGTAATGCTTGCGCAGGTTGCTCTCTAGTTTCTCGCTCGTGCTTTGCCTCCTCTTCTCGCTCTCTTTTGCGAACAGGATAGCCAACATATCTGCTAGTCTCTTGCTGCAGCTCCACATATATTATTACCTTGCCTTACCTATTAGCTTAAATAGTCTTGATCGCAAGGGTGCGAGATTGCTGAGTCCCTGTGGCTCACAGATTACTATTACACCAGATGCAGGGCCTGATGATTCCGCTCCAGGTGACGCGCTCGAGCTCAAGTGGAGTTCGACGAGGACTCTCAACGTTACTATGTTTCCTTTCCTGATGATCTGTAGTGGAGCCCAGTTGGGGGTGATCGGGACCGTGTCGCATGTTGGGTTATCTTTTATTTTGGCGCCGTAGTCAGGCCATGAGTGTTTGGATGATGTAATGTTATTTATGTACCTTGATTGACGTGGCGAGTGTAAGCCAACAATGTTTCTCCCCTTTTATTAATTATATTACATGGGACTTTGTAAAGATTACCTTACTTGCGACATATGCCTTCAATGCGATTATGCCTCTAAGTCGTGCCTCGACACGTGGGAGATATAGTCGCATCGAGGGTGTTACAAGTTGGTATCAGAGCCGACCCTCGCGGTTACACGGATGGTTGCGGACAGGTGTGTGGTCATGTTGTTCATGACGTTTGTGACCCGTCGTGGCACCCGGCATGGCACATGTACTGGACTGGAAGCACAGACGTTTGTGCCAAGAGGGAACGTTCCTGTGGCCCGACGAGGACGTCGGTTCCTCTGAGTGGGGGTGTATGTGATAGCCTGGCTTATTAGGGATGATAGACTACTCATATCAATAAGGAATTCCTTCTTTTCCGGGAGCCCATTCGAACAGAACTCCAAAGTTAAGCGTGCTCAGCTTGGAGTAGTGTCAGGATGGGTGACCGACCGGGAAGTTGCTCCCGGGTGCGCACGAGTGAGGACAAAGTGCGCAGAAAAGACTAGTATTGATCTGTGGGGCCAGTCTAGATCCCGCCAGGAGTAACGACCACTGGCGGGTGTGTTCGGGGCATTACAGTGGCGCCACCTGCCTTTCGCTCGGGTCCCCCGCCACGACTGGCGTCATGGGTCAATACAGGGCTGGACTGGGGGCCGGCAAAGGACGTGCCCCTATTGCAGGGCCACATTCGAGATCTCCTAGAAAGAGACATCAATCTGGTCATGGTGACGCAGGTTATGTTAATTCGCTGAGTTCTGCCCTGCAAACGTCGCCCCCTCCGCCTGTGGGAGTTCAACCCAGAGGAACCATGACTTCTCCAACATTTTCTTGGCATGACGCCCGTGGAGATGTGCAAATTGTTCTTCGGACCACAAGTAGTGTGTCCGGATTCTACGGAGGACGCAGGTCTGAGCTGCAATCGTTCGGATACTCAAGTAAGTAGCCTTGTGCCCGGACTCGCTATCCGTATATTTATCATAAAATTGCTCCTAAAAGAGATGTCCTTTAAACAGGAGTGGATAGCGAAAGCAAAGCTAATCAGGTGTCCGCCGCCCCCCCTCCCCGAGACCACGCCGGGTCACGTGCTAGTCAGGATGTTGGAGGTTGTGCCTTCAAAGGGAAGCGAGGGAGGGGACAAGGGAGCTACAGCCTCCTCAAAGGAGGTTGTCCGGAAGGGAGGAATCACAAATTCCTCTCCTCAGGGGAATAAGAGGACCGCCTCTGAAGACCCGGAGACCATGGCCTTAATGCGGGGGAAGAAATCTTCGCCAGAGGGTCCTGTGTTGGGGGATACTTCGGCCGAATTATGCCCTCAAGGGGATCAGCCCTCCACCGAGCCATAAGTAGAGAGGAGTTTTCTTTTGAAGAAACAAGAGAAATCCCTGCTTTATATCTGAGAAAAGTAATCGAAAATTTACCTTGTAGCTCGGACCTTATCCCTTCTCAGCAGAGCTCGTCTTCGGGGGATCTTCTTCCGGAGATGATGGAGAGCGGAACGCCTCCCCCTGCCGTACCACCTTGCGAGGCAAGCGACCCTGAGGTATCGTCACGGAGGGTTTCTCCGAATCCGGCGGGGCCGGAAGGTAGTCATATGGCCCCCTAAAGCCCTCCGCGTCCGGCCTTCAAAAAGGGCCATCGGACGAGTCCGGCGCCGTCTGGTGCACGATCGGAGGAGCTGAAGGATCTGCTAGGGCGAGCATCTATCTCAGAGGAGCATCATGCATTGATGGGTACGGTGATTGAGAGGGTTTCATCCGCGGAGAGCGGATTGCATGAGGCCGTCAGGAGTTTATAGACAGGTTTTGAGGTACGTGAAATAATGTACCCTTTTTGGACAGTTGCGCATAAATAAGATGCGCCCTGTGTAGATAGTAGACCCTGAGACTCTGTGTGTTGTCAAAAGTGACGGCGCATAGAGGATCATAATCCCAGGTCTAATATGCCGCCTTTATACGTAGGTGGCGAAGTGTCCGGTGGCCAGCCGGACTGATGGATTTGCCGAGCTAAAGCGGCAACTTGACGTGGCAGATGCCGACATTGCGCTTGTCAACAAGCGGCTTGACGAGGCACAAGGTATGTAATTCCTTCGGCGGCACCTGGTAAGAGGAGCTTTATGCCAATATCTTACAATGTGTGCGCTTGATGCAGATGGTGCTGCTGCCATGGAGAATCTTCGGGTGGAACTTGCCCGAGCCAAGGAGCAAGCTAGGAAAAGTGATGCGGCTGCCGGAAAGGCAATTGAAGAGCTGAAAGCCGAACAGGCTGCTCACTGCCGAAGCAAGAAGGAAATGGCCGAGATGGCCGTGAAGCTGAAGAACGCTGCTGACCGTTGCAAGCTTCTTGAAAAAGAAGATCGGGCGGAACAGACGAACCTGAAGAAGGCCGTTGCTGATGCCAAGGATGCTCGCTCTGCGATGAGAGCTATGAAGGAGGAGCTACGTCAGGCCGGAGAAATCGCGGCTGGAAAGCCCTTTATGCTACGGAGGAAGTTCTGTGATCCTAAACATGCTCCGTTAGACCAGATGTGGAGTACGGCAGACACCTATCTGGATTTAGCAGCGAGTGCCGCAGATGCGGCCGAGCACTTCCGAGATCAAGAAGATCGCGAAGTGGAAAAGCTCTTCTGGTCGCTGTTCCACAATCCAGAGCGTCCACTGTCATTAGCCGATCGTTTGGCCGAATGGGTCGAGCTAAATAGGTTGTCCGGACTCGCCATGAAGTATGTCGTGAGTCATCTGTGGCCAGAGAGACCAGAGCCGAAAAGTTATTTCAACTTGGTGCAGCAGTTCCTTGGTGCGGCGCCGCATATCAATGCGATGAAGAGGTCAGCGTGCATAGAGGGTGCGCGGATGGCTCTTGCCCGTGTCAAGACATATTGGGCGGAAATGGAAGCCACCGTTGTTGCATCCCTAGACTCGGATGGAAGCCGAGTACCTGCCGAGCGCTATTTTCAGGAAGTTCTGCAAGGCACTCGTTTAATAGAGACGCAGTGCTCGAAGGATACTATATTCGAATAGCATGTATTATTGTAAAACAATTATTTTGATAAATTGTAGAAGCTTTTTATACTTGTGCCTGCAAGTATTATGATACCTCCTGTGCGGCCGTTTAACATATATGTATATATAATCTGAAAGATGGCAGTCGTCGGCTTCAGCCCCCACGCACATAATGCGGGGGTGTTCGCAGAAGGCGCATTTTTACACTTGATCCAACGTCTTGGTCCTACAAAGGAGGTGATAGCACAGGGAACTAGGCAATCGGACTATGATGCTTTATCACTTTCACTTAGCCATAGGAGTTTGACATTGAGGCTACTTATATAGCCCCCGGTGGCGCCTGCGCTCGCCTGAACTCGGGGCGCGTATGTGCCTGGCCGGGAAACGGCCCTTTGTTAATGCGGGCGAATCCTAAAGATTCCGATATGTCGTCGAGTGGTTGACCAGTCTCACGCTATATCATGACAGTCAGTTTTCGGCTTTCTCTACTGAGGTGCTCGCCTGGTCGAATCGGGGCACAATCGCAGTAGTTCTCCTGGTGCCGCCTTAGCCGATAGAGCGGAACATAAGGCAGCAAAACACAGGAGCCGGGCAAACCCAACATTTGACCAAAGACATGATTCGGAGCTGATGCATAGAAGGCCAAACTCGCGACGCTGAACACTCCCTAAGGTATTCGGTCTTTATGAGGGCGGGCGGGATAACGCCCTTAGTAATAAGCCCCTAGTGTCTAGGTACGCGCAAAACTCTGACGTGGCCACATGCCAAAATGCCAGCCTCCTCCTTGGTTATACCAAGAAACCAGGGGATGTGTATGAACAAGAGACAGTAAAAAAGGTTTACGCAGGGTCTTAATCTGAAAAGAATCCTTGGAACGGGTCCCTGCTACACGTCTGCGCCTGTGTCTCCGTTGTGCCGTATCCTAGACGGGCGTAGCACGGTGTTCATCTGTAAAAGAGAGGAACTTAGTTAAAGAAAGATCGTGCCGAACATGAGTTATACTAAATAAACAAAGTATGAATCGAAATGGGTAAAATTGAGCTTTATTGTCTCTTGTTTTATATGCGCGGAACCCCTAGTACAGGGGTATACGGCTATTAAGCCTTTATCAATTGTATGTTTATGCCGGACTCGTCTAGCCGTGTCCGTGGTCTTGACGACCTGTTTAGATGCTTTGGCTTGTGAAGCCGCTTTATTGTGGGGCTGTCAAGGCAGCCGCACTATTTTCCACGCGGGAAGAACACTCAATGTTTTCCCTTTAATGAGATGATGCCTCGTGGACCGGGCATCTTAAGCGTAAGAGATGCATAATGCGGTATTGCATTAAAGCGGGCGAAAGCTTCGCGTCCCAGCAGTGCTTGATAGCTACTTGAGAATGGGGCAGTGTGGAAAGTTAGTTGTTCGCAACGGAAGTTATCGAGGGAGCCGAACATAACTTCTAGCCGGAGAGAACCCATGCAACGGGCATCCGGGCCTGGCGTTACCCCTTGAAAGGAGGTTTTGCTATGGCGAATTTTTGTTGGGTCTATCCCCATGTTGCGGATTGCGTCCTGGTATAACAGGTTTAGACCACTGCTATCGTCCATCAAGACATTTGTAAAATGGAGTCCGCCGATTATTGGATCTAATACCAAGGCAGTCCAGCCTGCGTTCCAGATACTTCTAGAGTAATCCTGATGGTCGAAGGTGATTGGTTTTAACAACCATTGGCGAGACTCCTTTGGATAGGCCGTATGGCGGGTATCTCTTGTGGCATCGTTCTGTTCGTCACATGAAGTAAGTTTACTGTTTTGACTTCTTGTGGGAAATCCTTTTGTTTCCTGGTGCTCTGCTTGTGGGGTTCGTCGTCGTCCTCACTTGGTGTGTCGAGCCCCTTGTGTTCGGTGTTGAGCTTGCCGGCTTGCTTGAAAACCCAACAATCTCTGTGGGTATGGTTCGCAGGCTTCCCTGGAGTATTGTGTATTTGACATATCTTGTCCAAGATTTTGTTTAAGTTGGATAGCTCATCCCTGTTATCCTTGAGAGGCAGCTTTCTCTGATTCTGCCGCGAGCTTTTGAATCTGGCGTTGACCGCCGTGCTCTTTGGGCTGTTTCCCTTATTCCGGCGCTGGTCCTTGCTGCGTCGGGGTTTTCCGTTTCCATCCCTAACTTCGGATGTACTTGGGTCGCTGGTGCTACATCTTGCCAACCAGCTGTCCTCTCCTGCGCAAAAGCGGGTCATGAGGGTTGTTAATGCGGCCATTGTTCTTGGCTTTTCTTGGCCAAGGTGTCTGGCGAGCCATTCGTCTCGAACGTTATGCTTATAAGCTGCTAGGGCTTTGGCGTCTGGACAGTCGACTATCTGATTCTTTTTAGTAAGAAATCTGTTCCAGAATTTCCGGGCTGTTGAGTTATGTTACTGAGATCGTCTGCATCCGGAGGGCGGACATAAGTCCCTTGAAAATTTGCCCGGAAAGCATCCTCAAGCTCTCCCAACTTCCAATGGTGTTTTCGGGAAGGCTTTTGAGCCAATGCCGGGCTGGCCCTTTGAAGCTTGAGGGGTAAGTATTTTATGGCGTGGAGGTCATCTCCTCTGGCCATGTGTATGTGGAGGATATAATCCTCGATCCAGACCCCAGGGTCTGTTGTTCTGTCGTACGCCTCTATGTTTACGGGCTTGAATCCCGCTGGAAATTCATGGTCCAGCACCTCATCGGTGAAACATAGGGGGTGTGCGGCACCCCTGTACTTGGGTGTGCCATGATGTTCGGATATTTGTTGTGTTGCATTGCTTACTAGAGCTTGCTTTCTTGGCCCGTATATAGATCTGGCTGGGCCGTCTTTTTGATGTGGATCCTTTGGTGGATCGCGTGCCGGCTTGTGTGCGGCGCCGCTTGCCGCTCCATGCTGGCCATGCGGTCGTCCATCTGACCGGATGGCTTTCCTATTTTTTGACTGCGGGGGCTCTAAGGCCTCCTCGTCAAATTCAGGCAGTAGCTTTCGCTTTGGATAGCTTTTTGTGCGGCGACTGCCGGCATATTTGTCTGCGGTGTTGCGTACTTTGCTCCATCTGATTCTGAGTGCATCTTCCGTAGTTTTGATCTTCCGCTTCTGCTTTTTCAGGCTATGCATAGTGGCGACGAGCCTTTTGTGGAGGTTCTTCTGCTCCATGAGTTTATCCGGCGTAAGGTTGTCCGGACTGTTGTTTTCGCCGGGGACAGGGTGTTCAGTTTGTTTATCCAAGTTTCCCTATTTGGGCGCTTGCTCGAAGGCATGTTTGTCGTCCGCCGGCTCGTCCTGCTCTATGACTGGGTCTGTATGACTGCTGTCTCTATCGAGGCGGGGCTTGGAGTGGTGCTTACGTCGCCGTTTTGATTGCTTTTCGAGTGAACGATCCCTTGTTGCATCCCTGTGTTCCTCGTCGTCGCTTCCTTTGGGTGTGTCCACCATGTATACATCATGAGATGAGGTGGCTGTCCAGTGCCTTATAGGCGTTGGTTCGTGTTCATCTCCTACATCGTTGTCCATACCGTCGATGTCTTCGGAGTCAAAGTCGAGCACGTCGTTTAAATTATCGACAGTGGCTATGAAGTGGGCGGTGGGTGGGCTTTGAATTTCTTCATCATCCGCATCCCAACCTTGTTGACCATAGTCCGACCAGGGCTCTCCTGATAAAGAGAGAGACTTTAGTGAATTCAGAATATCACCAAAGGGCGAGTGCTGAAAGATGTCCGTGACGGTGAACTCCATGATCGACACCCAATCGGGTTCGATTGGTCGGGGCGCGGAGGGCTCGGAGTCTGGGGAGGAGTCCGACTCCTTGGAGTCATGGGCTTTGCAGAGAATAGGGCTGGTGTTCGGCTCGATCACCATAGAGATTGCAGCCCCCGAGGCGGTTTCTAACCACCTATCCTTGATTGGTGTGATTGGCTCCGAGCTAGGGGTCGGAGCGGACACATGTGCGGCCTCCAGGGCACTATTCGGCGGCAGAGCTAAATCATGCCCATCGTGACAGTGTGGCGCACTCGGCTGTGGCTCGAATCCATCGAAGATCGAGTCTCCGTGGATGTTGGTCGTGTAGTTCAAACTTCCAAATCTGACCTGATGGCCAGGGGTGTAACTTTCGATCTGCTCCATATGGCCAAGCGAATTGGCCCATAGTGCAAAGCCGCCAAATACGAAGATCTGTCCGGGGAGAGAAGTCTCACCCTGGATCGCATAGCTGTTGATGATTGGAGAAGCCATCGGGCCTAAAAGTGACGACACAGGGGAACTCTCAATGAAAGCACCAATGTCGGTGTCAAAACCGGCGGATCTCGGGTAGGGGGTCCCAAACTGTGCGTCTAGGTCGGATGGTAACAGGAGGCAGGGGACACGATGTTTTACCCAGGTTCGGGCCCTCTTGATGGAGGTAAAACCCTACGTCCTGCTTGATTAATATTGATGATATGGGTAGTACAAGAGTAGATCTACCACGAGATCAGAGAGGCTAAACCCTAGAAGCTAGCCTATGGTATGATTGTTGTTCGTCCTATAGACTAAAACTCTCCAGTTTATGTAGACACCAGAGAGGGCTAGGGTTACACAGAGTCGGTTACAATGGTAGGAGATCTACATATCCGTATCGCCAAGCTTGCCTTCCACGCCAAGGAAAGTCCCTTCCGGACACGGGACGAAGTCTTCAATCTTGTATCTTCATAGTCCAAGAGTCCGGTCGAAGGTATAGTCCGGCCATCCGGACACCCCCTAATCCAGGACTCCCTCAAGGAGGGAGAAGCCAGCCCTCCTGAGAGAGCGGCAGATGAAAAGGAGGAGGATGATAATTACATGCCTCCCTCTGAAGACGAGGCAAGCATCGACAATGACGAATTCGTCGTGCTAGAGGATCCCGTTGAACAAGAGCGCTTCAAGCGCCGGCTTATAGCCACGACAAATAGCCTTAAGAAAAAGCAGCAGCAGCTTCAAGCTGATCAAGATCTGCTAGCTGACAGATGGACTAAAGTCCTGGCGGCCGAGGAATATAAACTCGAACGCCCCTCCAAGAGTTACCCAAAATGCAGGTTGCTACCCCGACTGGAGGAAGAAGCGTATGATGCGGTTGATCGGCCACCCCGTGGCCGCGACAGAGAGGCATTCCAGCCAAAAGCTCAGCCTGCACCCCGGTGCCATTCCAATAAAAAGGCATGGAGAAATACGCCAGACCTGCGAGACATATTGGAGGACAAAGCAAAACATGCAAGATCGATCTACAAATCACAAGGGCGCGCCACTATGCGAGACGATAATCGTAATGCCGGATACAACAAAAGTAAATCCGGTCGGGCCGAGCACAGCGGGCAAGACTCATTGGAGCTGCGTCACGATATAGCCCAGTACAGAGGCGCCGCACACCCCTTATGCTTCACAGACGAAGTAATAGGTCATCAAATCCCAGAGGGTTTCAAACCCATAAATATAGAATCATACGACGGCACAACAGATCCTGCAGTATGGATCGAGGATTTCCTCCTGCATATCCACATGGCACGCGTTGATGATCTACACGCCATTAAATACCTCCCACTCAAACTCAAAGGACCAGCTCGGCATTGGCTCAATAGCTTGCCAGCAGAGGCCATTCGCTGTTGGGAGGATCTGGAAGCCGCATTCCTTGACAACTTTCAGGGCACTTATGTGTGACCACCAGATGCCGATGACTTGAGCCACATAATTCAACAGCCAGAGGAATCGGCCAGGCAATTCTGGACACGGTTCCTAACAAAGAAAAATCAAATCGTCGACTGTCCAGATGCAGAGGCTCTAGCAGCTTTCAAGCAAAACATCCGTGATGAGTGGCTAGCCCGACACCTAGGTCAGGAAAAGCCGAAATCTATGGCAGCCCTCACGACACTCATGACCTGCTTTTGTGCGGGAGAAGACAGCTGGCTAGCTCGCAGTAACAACATATCAAAGAACCATGGTACTTCGGATACCAAGGACGGCAGTAGCAGGTCACGTCACAACAAACATAAGCGCCGCATTAATAGCAGCAATACCGAGGATACGGCAGTCAATGCCGGATTCAAAGGCTCTAAACCCAGTCAGCGAAAAAGCCATTCAAAAGAAGCACTCCGGGCCGGTCCAGTTTGGACCGTATACTCGATCGCTCGTGTCAAATACACGGCACCCCCGACAAGCCAGCCAACCACACCAATAGGGATTGTTGGGTGTTTAAGTAGGCCGACAAGTTAACTGCCAAAAACAAAGATAGGGGGCCACATAGCGATGGCGATCAGGAGCCCCGACAGCCTAATACCGGAGGACGGAAGAGGTTCCCCGCACAAGTGCGGACGGTGAACATGATATACGCAACCCACATCCCCAAGAGGGAGCGGAAGCGTGCGCTCAGGGACGTATATGCGTTGGAGCCAGTCGCCCCAAAGTTCAACCCATGGTCCTCCTGTCCGATCACCTTCGATCGCAGGGACCACCCCACTAGTATCCGTCATGGCGGATTCGCTGCACTGGTCTTAGATCCAATTATTGACGGATTTCACCTCACTCGAGTCCTTATGGATGGCAGCAGCAGCCTGAACCTGCTTTACCAGGACACGGTGTGCAAAATGGGTATAGACCCCTCAAGGATCAAACCCACAAAAACGACCTTTAAAGGCGTCATACCAGGCGTAGAGGCCCATTGCACAGGCTCAGTCACACTGGAAGTGGTCTTCGGATCCCTGGATAACTTCCGAAGCGAAGAGTTAATCTTCGATATAGTCCCATTCCGCAGTGGTTATCATGCACTGCTTGGGCGAACTGCATTTCCGAGATTCAATGCGGTACCGCATTATGCATACCTCAAGCTCAAGATGCCAGGACCTCAGGGGGTCATTACAGTTAATGGAAACACAGAGCGCTCTCTCCAAACGGAGGAGCACACTGCGGCCCTCGCAGCGGAAGCGTAAAGTAGCCTCTTAAGGTAATCCACTAGTTCGGCGTTTAAGGACCCGAACACCTTCAAGCGCACCCGGAGTAATCGGCAACAGGACCGCCTGGCACGTTCCGAGCTCGCATAGCAATGCGGCGCCCACCCCGGCCCAAGCCAAACGGCGAAACTCGTGCCACGCGTACACAAATACGCATTAAAAATACCATGGGCACAGATAGGGAGGGGGCACGATTACGACACGCTCCAAGACGCGGCTTAAACCGCACTAGGGGCTTCCTGCTTTGTTATTTTTCTCTTTCAGGACCTTAATCTCTGGAAATCCTATCCGGCAGCATGATTCCCGAACACATGATGCAGCAACCAAGGAGGCAGACAGCTACATCACACCATGGAACTCCCAGGTGGATCACGATAACAAGTGAAATATTTGCTTTAATACTATTCCTCAGCTTGCCCCTGGAAGGGACATGTCAAACCATCCTACTTTTTGCTTATTGCACTGCATGTATCATTCTGCTTTAACGCACCTTTTTGAATAAACAATGCATAGCATTAAGACTGTGATTGCATTCTTCTTTATATATATATATATATATATATATATATATATATATATATATATATGTTCATTCCTGACATCCAGCACCCGTACACTCTGGTACGGCCAATACGCTAGGGGCTTAAGCATACCCCACAATACGATGTGAGAAGTCCGGACACTTTCAACAGTGTGGCACCCCGAACTTATAGCATTATATGCATCAACTCCGAATCATGTCTTGGGTCAATAGTTGCGTTTGCCCGGCTCCCATGTTTTGGTACCTTATGTTCCGCTATATCAGCTAAGGTAGCACTGGGAGAACTACTGCAATTGTGCCCCGGTTCTGCTGGGCTAAGCACCTCAGTAGAGTAAGCTAAAACTGACTGTCATGATAAGGCAAGAGACTGGTCGCTGTTCGAGAGGTTTTCGAGTCCTTAAAGACTTATGCCGCTTAGAGTGAGGAGTCGGCCTTGTCCGGCTTAAGGCGTGTATCGCGCCCCGAATTTGGCCTTCCGAATACTAGGGGCTTCGCCGAAATTTAAAATTATAGAATTCTATGGCTAAGTGAGAGTGATAACGCATTATAGTCCAATTGCCTTGTCCGTTGTGCTGAGCACCTCCCTCGAAGGACCCAACAATGGGAACAAGAGGGCTCAGGTTTATCCCGAACACCCCAGCACTCGTGGCGTGGGGGCAGAAGCCGACGACTAGCCATCTCTCAGATGTGATAAACAGCCGAACAGAAGGTAATATTTTAAATTCAAACAAGCGTTGCATAGCACATATGAACAAGTTTTCATAACTACAGGATTACACGAGCGAGTTCACTCGAATATTATATCTTTCGTACACTCGTCCGCTACGAGACGAGCACCCTTCAGGACACCCTCATAGTACATCTCGGGGTGGCGATGCTCCTTGCCCTCCGGCGGCCCTTCCTTGATCAGCTTCACGGCGTCTAGCTTGGCCCATTGCACCTTCACACGGGCAAAATCCCGGTGTGCACCTTCGATGCAGACGGACCGCTTGACGACTTCTAGCCATGGGCAGGCATCCACAAGCCGCCTCACCAGGCCGAAGTAGCTGTTCGGAAGGGCATCGCCAGGCCACAACCGGACTATAAAGCCCTTCATGGCCTGTTCGGCCGCCTTGTGTAGCTCGACCAGCTGCTTTAGCTGGTCGCTCATAGGCACCGGGTGTTCGGTCCCGGTATATTGGGCCCAGAACAACTTCTCCATTGAGCTTCCCTCCTCGGCCTGGTAAAACATTGCGGCATCCGACACGCTGTGGTGCAAATCTGTGAATGCTCTTGGAGAGCTCCGGATTCGGGTAAGTAACAAGTAATTTACTTTTGCATGCTTGCTTAGCATATAGAATGCCTTACCTGCCGCTATCTTCTTCATCGCATCAATCTCCTGGAGGGCCTTTTGGGTTTCGGCCTTGGCATTCTTTGTGCTCTCGAGGGCCGCAGCAAGCTCTGACTCTCGCGTCTTCAAGTCAAGCTCCAACGCCTCGTGCTTTGTCATGAGAACGTGGAACTCTTGCTGCACCTCGCCCACCCGAGCCTCATGCCTTTCCCGCTCAGTGCGCTCCTTGGTCGCTTTGTTTTCGGCCTCGGATAGCGGTTGCTTCAGGGTCGCCACCTCGTTCGTGGCCCCTGGCAAATTTACGATGATCCTATCATTTTGCAATCGCATTCTTTTTATACATATCCATAGACTAGGTACTACTTACCTTTGTTCTCCTCGAGCTGCCTCTTGGCAAGGCCGAGCTCGTCCTTCGACCCTTTAAGGTCCTGCTTCAGTGCGGCGACCTCCGTAGTCAGTGCGGCAGAGGCCAGCAGCGAAGCCTGCATACGCATATAGACATACTTATATTAGACTCATGCTATGTTGTTTGATCCTCTATTCAGCTTTTCTTTTTGAACACCGACAGAGCATCAGGGGCTACTATCTAGGTGGTAATATTTTTCCTATATTTTAAAAACTTACCTCAAAGCCTATTAGAAGGCTGGCACAAGCTTTAGTAAATCCGCTCTTGGCGGACTAAACCTTCTGGACCACCGCACTCATAATAGTGCGGTGCTCTTCGTCGATGGAAGCGATGTGAAGCGCTCCCAGCAGATTGTCCGGTGCCTCTGGTTGGACAGAGGTCACCGGCACAGTCATCTTGCCCCTTTTGGAAGGAGGCCGCCTGCCTGAGTCCGGAACCATTTGAGGTTCCGGCGCGGTGTTCGGCTGATGGCCGAACTCGGAGCCCTCGGGAGCCTTGCTCCCAATGCTCGCGGAGTCCGGAAGGTCGCCTTGAGGCGCCTCCGAGACTGTCTCCCCTCGACCCAGTGCCTCTTGAGACAATACCTCGGCGTTGTCCGTAGGGCAAGGGGAGGTGGCGGTCGGAAGTGGATCGCTATCCTTATCTGACGAGCCCAGGGAGCCGTCCGATGATACATCGATACGGGCTCGTGACGGTCTGCATAATCATAATTCGGCGTTAGGAGAAGCAGTGCGACAAAGGAATGCTATGAGTTACTCTGGTATCCGAAAACTTACGACTTCGCCAGGGGCTTGGCCCTGAGCAGCCACTCGTCTTTGCCTTCGGCGGCGGTGGTGGAACTGTTCGGACGGAGAGTCCTTCCCTTCTTGGACCCTTCGGCCCCCCCAGTTGGGGCGGCCTTCCTTTTCTTGTCTTCCCCGACTAGAGGGGGAGCGTCTTCATCTTCCTCCTCGTCTTCGTGGTAGGAGTGCGCCGAGGAGTCCTCAGACGATGAGTCCGATATCACCTGGCGCCGGGAACTCTTTCGGGTTCCCTTGGCCTTCTTGGTCTTCTCCGGCACCTTGTAAGGAGCCGGAGTCAGCATCTCTGTTAGGAGAGCGTCTGCTGGGCCTTTGGGCAAAGGAGCCGGACAGTCGATCTGTCCGGCCGTCTCCTGCCAGTCCTGTCAAAGGCATGGAGCTCAGACCCCACACATGGTTAAGCTGGGGGAAATAAATATCCTATCGGATGTATAGAACTCACTGAATGCGCTTGGCGCTTCGCGCTTAGCCCGTGGTCCTTGGTGAGGGAGGGAGGGACCTCAGCGCCCTTGAATAGCACCTTCCAGACGTCCTTGTGCGTCATGTCGAAGAGCTCGCTCAGAGTCTGGTGCTGGGCCGGGTCGAACTCCCACAAGTTGAAGTCCCGTTGTTGGCACGGGAGGATCCGGCGGATGAGCATGACCTAGACTATATTGACAAGCTTGAGCTTTTGCCGGCCATATTTTGGATACATTTCTGGAGTCCGTCCAGCTCTACCGATGAACCACAAGACAGGCCCTTCTCTTTCCAGGAGGTGAGCCGCGTGGGGATTCCGGATCAGAACTTGGGGGAAGCCACCCATTTGGCATCACGCGGCTCAGTGATGTAGAACCATGCCGGTTGCCACCCCTTTATGGTCTCCACGAAGGAGCCTTCAATCCATATAACGTTGGGCATCTTGCCCACCATGGCTCCGCCGCATTCTGCTTGTTGGCCGCCCACCACCTTCGGCTTGATATTGAAGGTCTTTAACCACAGGCCAAAGTGGGGCCGGATGCGGAGGAAAGCCTCACACACGACGATGAACGCCGAAATGTTGAGGACGAAGTTCGGGGCCAGATCATGGAAGTCTAGCCCGTAGTAGAACATGAGACCACGGAAGAATGGATGGAGGGGAAACCCCAGTCCGCGGATGAAGTGGTGGAGGAAAACTACCCTCTCATGAGGTTCAGGGGTAGGAACGATCTGCCCCACAGCAGGCAGCCGATTCTCTATATTCGCGACCAAGTATCCTGCTTTGCGCAGCTTCTTGATGTGTCCCTCCGTAACGGAGGAAGCCATCCATTTGCCTCCCGCTCTGGACATGATTGGAGAAGGTTGAGGGGAAGGATGTGGGCTTGGGAGTTGGAGCTCGAGAGCGCAAGAGTGGATGAGCAAGGAGGAAGAAGGCGTGGGTAGAAAAAGGTTAAACCTTATCCCTTTATAAGGGCGGCCGAAACTATGCGCCCCCACTAGCCTGGTAAAACTCGCTTATCCCCCAAGCGCTGTAGTTGATGGCGCGGTTGGGTTACCCACGCTCGTATTTACGAGAATCCCGTAATTAGGGGAACACGATCTCTGCTTTGACAAGACATGTCAAGAAACCGCCTCGCGTTATGTGTGGAGCTGGTTGAAGAAAAACGGTTCGAATAATCGCCGAGCCATGGCCTGATGTCATGTTGCCAAAGCATGTCAGCAGATTAAGATTTGTGGAAATGTTATTCTCTCTGTGGTGGTATGTGGAATTTATTTTGCAGGGTCGGACACTATCCTGGAATTCAAACTCTTCTGTGAGGTGTTCGGAGGAGGAACCCGCCTTGCAATGCCGAAGACAATACTGCGCGCCGGACTCATCGTTATTGAAGCCTGGTTCAGGGGCTACTAAGGGAGTCCTGGATTAGGGGGTCTCCGGACAGCCGGACTATATCCTTTGGCCGGACTGTTGGACTATGAAGATACAAGATTGAAGACTTCGTCTCATGTCCGGATGGGACTCTACTTGGCATGGAAGGCAAGCTAGGCAGTACAGATATGGATATCTCCTCCTTTGTAACCGACCTTGTGTAACCCTAACCCTCTCCGGTGTCTATATAAACCGGAGGGTTTTAGTCCGTATGACAACATACAATCATACCATAGGCTAGCTTCTAGGGTTTAGCCTCTCCGATCTCGTGGTAGATCAACTCTTGCAATACTCATATCATCAAGAATAAATCAAGCAGGACGTAGGGTTTTACCTCCATCAAGAGGGCCCGAACCTGGGTAAAACATCGTGTTCCCTGCCTCCTGTTACCATCCTCCTTAGACGCACAGTTCGGGACCCCCTACCCGAGATCCGCCGGTTTTGACACCAACAATCATAATGAAAGCAAGCAAGAAATTCCAGAGCAATAGGTTGCTGAGGATCGGAATATCGAATGGTATTTCAAAAACTTCTGTGAAACACATGAACAACTGGGGACGAGTGGATACTCGGTAAGTGTGAGAAAGTATCCGTAGGGGTATTTCTGCGGCAAGGAACTACAAGACCATGGTACAAGGGATTCTTAAAAGTCGGAGAGCAATTCGATGCATCTTGTAACAACAAGAGAAACTCAGGGTAATGGTATGAACAACAAGTGTATGTTGCTATCCATATGGATATATCGGTAGTAGGGAATTGAAAATGCAGAGCGCACAAGGGTCTCGGGAATGGTCGAAGAGTTTCTTCAAAATCTTCTGGTGCAGTAGACGATCATCTGGAATGAGGGGCTCTCCGGGAGAAAGTATTATAGAGAACCTAAAGTTAGATTTAGTAAAACCATTTAACCCGAATAGGAGAGAGATCAGAGTCCCAGAGTATAGACGAGGAATAAAAGATCCTAATACCACCCAATGGGGACGTGGGCCCGTAAGCCACACATCCATGTTAGTAAAACAGTTTTCACTGAATAGACTCAACTTCGGCCAAGGAGTGTGAAAGGGGGATTCCTACAGGCAGTCGGCTCTGATACCAACTTGTGACTCCCTCAATTTGACCGTACACTAATCATACATGCAAACGTGTACGATCAAGATCAAGGACTCACGAAAAGATATCACAACACAACTCTACAAATAAAATAAGTCATACAAGCATCATATTACAAGCCAGAGGCCTCGAGGGCTCGAATACAAGAGCTCGATCATAGACGAGTCAGCGGAAGCAACAATATCTGAGTACAGACATAAGTTAAACAAGTTTTCCTTAGGAAGGCTAGCACAAACTGGGATAGAGATCGAAAGAGGCGCATGCCTCCTGCCTGGGATCCTCCTAAACTACTCCTGGTCGTCGACAACGGGCTACACGTAGTAGTAGGCACCTCCCGAGTAGTAGTAGTCGTCGTTGACGGTGGCGTCTGGCTCCTGGGCTCCAACGTCTGGTCGCAGCAATCGAGTAGAAAGGGGGAAAAGAGGGAGCAAAGCAACCGTGAGTACTCATCCAAAGTACTCACAAGCAAGGAGCTACACTACATATGTATGCATTGGTATCAAATGGAATAAGGGTATCATATGTGGACTGAACTGCAGAATGCCGGAATAAGAGGGGGATGGCTAGTCCTTTCGAAGACTACGCTTCTGGTAACCTCCATCTTGCATCAGGAGAAGAGAGTAGATGGTAAGTTCACCAAGTAACATCGCATAGCATAATCCTAACCGATGATCCTCCCCTCGTCGCCCTGCGAGAGAGCGATCACCGGTTGTATCTGGCACTTGGAAGGGTGTGTTTTATTAAGTATCCGGTTCTAGTTGTCATAAGGTTAAGGTACAACTCTGGGTCGTCCTTTTACCGAGGGACACGGCTATTCGAATAGATCAACGTCCCTGCAGGGGTGCACCACATTCCCCAACATGCTCGATCCCCTTTGTTCGGACACACTTTTCTGGGTCATGCCCGGCCTCGGAAGCTCAACACGTCGCAGCCCTACCTAGGCACAACAGAGAGGTCAGCACGCCGGTCTAAATCCTATGGCGCAGGGGTCTGGGCCCATCGCCCATTTCGCACCTGCACGTTGCATACGCGGCCGGAAGCAGAACTAGCCCCCTTAATACAAGAGCAGGCTTACTGTCCAATCCGGCGCGCGCCGCTCAGTCGCTGACGTCACGAAGGCTTCGGCTGATACCACGACGTCGAGTGCCCATAACTGTCCCTGCGTAGATGGTTAGTGCGTATAGGCCAGTGGCCAGAGTCAGATCAAATACCAAGATCTCGTTAAACGTGTTATCTTGAATTAACCGCGAACGCCGACCAGGGCCAGGCCCACCTCTCTCCTAGGTGGTCTCAACCTGCCCTGTCGCTCCGCCACAAAGTAACAGTCGGGGGCCGTCGGGAACCCAGGCCCACCTCTACCGGGATGGAGCCACTGTCGGTGTTCTGGGAACGGGGGTCTCCAGACTTGCCTGCCTGCGGCCTGCGGCGTGGCTCAAAAGGGGGCCCAGCGCGGCCCATCTTCATCAACACAGACCCAAGACCCTCGCGAGGGGCCAAGCCTCGCGGGGCGGACGACACGGAGCTTCCTCAGGCACGGCCTCATCAGGCTGGCTCGCGAGGAGGCGGAGAGATCAAGGCGAGGTACCTCATGAGGTGCCCGTGACGCAAGCCATGACGACCAAAGGCGCCAGGCGGGCGCCAGCCGTGCAGTGTCCTCCTTTCCTCTTTGGTGCAAAGGGAGCAAGCGCAGGCGAGAGCATCAAGCAAAGGCACCCGTGTCGGTGCAACGAGACCAAGACCAGTCCAACGGCAGGGAGGAAGTCATTGTGGAGCCCAAGCCAGTGTCACCACCAGAGCCTTTGGCAGGCGAGGACCAACTTTAGTGAGGATAAGTGTACCAGATGTTCCCCTTCAAAATGGCCAATTGTTGTCGCCCTTCCCACTCAATATTTGGGAAGAGGCCCAGGGCCTTTGCCTATAAATAGGACTTGCCACCCCCAGGGTAGGGGGGCAATCAAGAAGGGAGAATCTAGAAGCCAAGAGAGAAACTAGCTAGGATCGGATCGAGTAGCATCACACACACAAAGAGAGAGAAGGGCGACTGAACTCCTCCTAGCAGTTCATCCCCCCAGCCAAGAACAGACCCTCGCGAGGCTGTTCTTCCTTGTATTGCTCATCATCATTAGCCCAAGAGGCAATCCACCACACCACACACTGGAGTAGGGTATTACACCACAACGGTGGCCCGAACTAGTATAAACCATGTGTCTCTTGTGTTGTTCTTTCCATAGCTTAGATCTTAGCGAGGCGGAGGGGTGCAGGTAGGTAGAAGGCAAAATCTCCGTGCGCACCCCAGTGTTCGAACCTCAAGGGTCTGCCGGAACCCGAAATCCAACATTTGGCGCGCCAGGTAGGGGGTGCGCCGGAATTCGTCTTCCACCACCCCGTTCTCCTCCGACCATCACGTCCATGTTTGACGCTCGTCGGGCCCGCGCCGAACGCCGGGCCGCTCTCGCTTCCCGCGTCGCCCAGACGACTCCTGTCGGCGGGCGTCCTCGCTGTTCCCGGTCACCTGCCGTCAACACCGCCACCGGCCCGGCGGGGAACGAGCAGCAAGCGTCGTCTCAGCATCCGTCCGTGCGGCAAGACGGCCGCACCGCTACTCCCTCACTCACCCCAGCTGGTTCTTCATCCCGCGTGCTCCATGCACCCATGGAGGCTCAAGCTGCGCTCATCGCGGCAAATGAGCTCCTGCGCTACCGTCCCATCGACGACGTCTACGAAGAATGGCTCGACCGCGTCGCCGAGATCGTCCGCGCCGCAGGGGGCTCCCCTGCGCCGTTCGTTCCGCTGCACCGCACCCCGCCCCGCGCGGGCGACGAAGCTCCGGGGGCGCCCCAGCCGCCTCCTCCTCAAGAAGGCGCCATGGCTCCAAGGCGCGTGGCCCCTGGGCGAAACCCGCTCCGTCAGGTGCCAGCGCGGCAAGAGCAGAGCTGCCAAGAAGTCCCTCACCCGCAAGAAGCTGCCCGGGCGCTCCCTGCTCCAGCACGTCGCGACCATGCTCCTGCTCCCGCACGTCAAGACCCCGCGCTGCTCCCAGCTGCAGCGCGTGGGGACATGCAAGACCAAGCTCTCCATCACCCAAGGCCTCCCATGGCCACATCAGGCTGCCGTGCCTTCACCACCGAGCTACGCAGCGTCGCGTGGCCCGGCAAGTTCAAGCCAGACCTGCCTCCTCGTTACGACGGCACGGCCGACCCTGCGGAGTTCCTCCAGCTCTATGAGCTGGGCATCGAAGCTGCCAACGGAGACGAGAAGGTCATGGCGAACTGGTGTCCCATGGCGCTCAAGGACGGGGCCCGCACCTGGCTCCTGAACCTGGCTCCAGGCACGATCTCCTCCTGGGACGAGATGCGCACCCGCTTCATCGCCAACTTCCAAGGTGCTCGCGACCGGCCACCCGCCGTGAGCGACATGCGCCGCATCAAGCAACAACCCGGAGAGACCCTGCAGAAGTACATCCAGCGCTTCAACAACGCACACCTCAAGATTCCCAAGGTGACCAAGGAGGCCATCATCTCAGCCTTCTCCGATGGCGTGCGCGATGTCAAGATGAAGGACGAGCTGGCGATGCATGAAGACCTGTGCACTTCCTTGGAGTTGTTAAACTTGGCAACCAAGTGCGCCAGGGCTGAGGAAGGGCGTCTCTCCCTCCTCGAGCTGCCTGACGCGGACCCAGAAGAGAAGAAGCCCAAGGCCAAGGATGTGAAGCGCAAGGGGGCTGCCGTGCTCGCGGCAGAACCAGACACCAAGCGGAGCAGAGATCAGCTCGAATCTTCCAAGGGCAGTCGGTACTGTGTGTACCACGACCTCCACACCCACAACACCAACGAATGTCAAGAGATCCGAGCCGTGCGAGAAGGAAGGATCGGCCGTCGCCCCGACCGCGGTGACCGGGGCTACGGTCGAGGAGGAGGAAGGAACGCAGGACGCTGGGAAGACCGCTGCCCACGCCAAGGGTGGCGCGATCGACCTCGCGAGGATCGCTGGCAAGACCCGCCTCGCGAGGGAGACTGGAGGGATCAGCCTCACTAGGATCGCCCGCAAGGCAACGCAGGCCTCCCTCCGTTGCCGCAGCCAAGGAGAAACGAGGACCGCCATCAGGACGAGGGGGCTGGGGGCTTCCAGGAGCCGCACGCGATCGCCTGCATCCTGGGCGGGGCTCAAGCCCCAGCCTCTCAATGCATCTTCAAGCAGTTCGCCCACGAAGTGAATGCAGTCCTCCCCAAGCTCGAAGCCACGCGCCCTCTCAGGTGGTCGGCGTGCGCCATCACGTTCAGCTCAACAGATCAGCTCAAGTGTGCGGCCACAGCCGGAGTCCTCCCGATGCTTTGTTCCCCGATCATCAGCAACATGGTGGTCACCAGGACTCTCATCAACGGCGGGGCAGGGCTCAACATCCTGTCCGTGGAAACATTCAACAATCTCCATGTGCCCTACAACCAGCTTCAGCCGACCAAGCCTTTCTCTGGAGTCACCGACGGCTCCACGGTCCCGATTGGGCAGGTCCACCTCCCTGTCACCTTCGGGGCACGTGACAACTACCGCACCGAGCTCATCGACTTCGACGTCGCTCACATTCGCCTGCCATGCAACGCCATCCTTGGGTACACAGCGCTGGCCAAGTTCATGGTCTTAACTCACCATGGCTACAACGTCCTCAAGATGCTAGGAAGTGGCGGAGTCATCACAGTGCCCTGTGAAGAGAAGGATCCCTGGAACGAGCCTTTTGGGCCGCATCACTGGAAGACCCGGATCGCGGAAGCAGGAGGCTTCCCGAGACCGCCCCCAAGAAGAAGAAGACATCATCCGGCCCGGCCCCTCAGGAGGCAGGCCCCTCAGGGCCCGCGCCTGCCCAGGGGGAACCTCCTTCCAAAACGTAGGAAAGCGCCCGGCGCCCTCCTCAAGCAGGGCTCGGGGGCTCTCCCCTAGAGGGCCACTGACCTGGCTAAGGTCACGAGGGAGGCGCTTGGGCACTACATGGAGGTGTGTTTCGAAGCACGTTTCCCTCAAGAAGGAGTAAGGCAAGGAGAGCCAGACCCTCAGGAGTTCGTCAGCAAGGCCATTCAGGAGCTACAGGAGTCAAGAGTCATGAAAGGCGGCCGCCGCCTACCAGCTGTGGCTCCCCATCCAGGCGAGGATGGTGGGCTGCGCATCTCCATCGACATACCAGGGCTCAATCGAGTCGCCTCTCTGGAGCGCCTCTGGCCCTCGCGAGTGGGGCGCTGCGAAGGTCCACCCCATAGCTACGTTCGCATGCCTTACGGCTTGCCGAACGCGGCTGCCACGTACCAACGCCTCATGAGGGGCATCATGGAGGCTCAAGAGGCCAGGCGTTCCACAGCCCTGGCGGAGATGGAGATGGTCTGCGAGGAGCCACCAGCGCCTCCGGAGCCTCCCGAGGCCTCAGGGCCTGGGGGCTCATGAGGATCGGCTTCCGCAGCCCACCGAGTCTGCTACACCAACATTCCTTCGTCCTCAACATCATCAGGTGACATCTTTCAAGTTTCATTTCCAGCTGGGAGCGCCCCCCAGGGCTGCATTATTCCCAGGCCGCGTGGGTCCGTCCCTGTGGCATGTATCCCTTTTATTTCATGTTGTTAGCTTACTTTGTTGGGGGCGCCCCACGGGCTGCGTCATCCCCCAAGTCGCTCGGGCCAGACCCAACGGCATGTATCCCTTTTGCGTTTATTTCCGGCTATGCGTTCGACCCACCATGCTTGATTATTTGATACCTGTCCACGGCACCTCTTCTTCTCCATGCCGACCACTTGCACGTTAAAGGGGGGTACCTGAGCATCACGACTCAGGGATCTTATTGGTTCTCCAGCCCTCACCCTCTGGCCTTGTCCACGGCATCGCGACCTGGCATACCAGCGACGGCTGAGACCAGCTCGAGGGCCGGGACCCGAGGACGTAGAGTGCCGGCTGTTGGGGAACGTAGTAATTTCAAAAAAATTCCTACGCACACGCAAGATCATGGTGATGCATAGCAACGAGAGGGGAGAGTGTGATCTACGTACCCTTGTAGACCGACAGCAGAAGCGTTAGCACAACGCGGTTGATGTAGTCGTACGTCTTCACGGCCCGATCGATCAAGCACCGAAACTACGGCACCTCCGAGTTCTAGCACACGTTCAGCTCGATGACGATCCCCGGACACCGATCCAGCAAAGTGTCGGGGAAGAGTTCCGTCAGCACGACGGCGTGGTGATGATCTTGATGTACTACCGTCGCAGGGCTTCGCCTAAGCACCGCTACAATATTATCGAGGGTTATGGTGGAAGGGGGCACCGCACACGGCTAAGAATATGATCACGTGGATCAACTTGTGTGTCTAGGGGTGCCCCTGCCCCCGTATATAAAGAAGCAGGGGAAGGTGCGGCCGGCCAGGAGGAGGGCGCGCCAGGAGGAGTCCTACTCCCACCGGGAGTAGGATTCCCCCCTTTCCTAGTTGGAATAGGATTCGGGAGGGGGAAAGAGGAGAGAGAGAAGGAAGGGGGGAGCGCCACCCCCTCTCCTTGTCCTATTCGTACTAGGGGGGAGGGGCGCGCGGGCCAGCCCTGGCCACCTCTCCTCTCTTCCACTAAAGCCCACTAAGGCCCATATACCTCCCGGGGGGTTCCGGTAACCTCCCGGTACTCCGGTAAAATCCCGATTTCACCCGGAACACTTCTGATATCCAAATATAGGCTTCTAATATATCAATCTTTATGTCTCGACCATTTCGAGACTCCTCGTCATGTCTGTGATCACATCCAGTACTCCGAACAAACTTCGGTACATCAAAATGCATAAACTCATAATATAACTGTCATCAAAACCTTAAGCCTGCGGACCCTACGGGTTCGAGAACAATGTAGACATGACCGAGACACATCTCCGGTCAATAACCAATAGCGGAACCTGGATGCTCATATTGGCTCCCACATATTCTACGAAGATCTTTATCGGTCAGACCGCATAACAACATACGTTGTTCCCTTTGTCATCGGTATGTTACTTGCCCGAGATTCGATCGTCGGTATCTCAATACCTAGTTCAATCTCGTTACCGGCAAGTCTCTTTACTCGTTTCGTAATACATCATCTTGCAACTAACTCATTAGTTGTAATGCTTGCAAGGCTTATGTGATGTGCATTACCGAGAGGGCCCAGAGATACCTCTCCGACAATCGGAGTGACAAATCCTAATCTCGAAATACGCCAACCCAACATGTACCTTTGGAGACACCTGTAGAGCTCCTTTATAATCACCCAGTTACGTTGTGACATTTGGTAGCACACAAAGTGTTCCTCCGGCAAACGGGAGTTGCATAATCTCATAGTCATAGGAACATGTATAAGTCATGAAGAAAGCAATAGCAACATACTAAACGATCGGGTGCTAAGCTAATGGAATGGGTCATGTCAATCACATCATTCTCCTAATGATGTGATCCCATTAATCAAATGACAACTCTTTGTCTATGGTTAGGAAACATAACCATCTTCGATTAACGAGCTAGTCAAGTAGAGGCATACTAGTGACACTCTGTTTGTCTATGTATTCACACATGTATTATGTTTCCGGTTAATACAATTCTAGCATGAATAATAAACATTTATCATGAAATAAGGAAATAAATAATAACTTTATTATTGCCTCTAGGGCATATTTCCTTCAGTCTCCCACTTGCACTAGAGTCAATAATCTAGTTCACATCGCCATGTGATCTAACATCAATAGTTCACATCTTTATGTGGTTAACACCCATAGTTCACATCGATATGTGACCAACACCCAAAGGGTTTACTAGAGTCAGTAATCTAGTTCACATTGCTATGTGATTAACACCCAAAGAGTACTAAGGTGTGATCATGTTTTGCCTGTGAGAGAAGTTTAGTCAACGGGTCTGCCATATTCAGATCCGTAAGTATTTTGCAATTTTCTATGTCTACAATGCTCTGCTCGGAGCTACTTTAGCTAATTGCTCCCACTTTCAATATGTATCCAGATGAAGACTAAGAGTCATTTGGATCAGTGTCAAAAATTGCATCGACGTAACTTTTTTACGACGAACCTTTTGTCATCTCCATAATCGAGAAACATATCCTTATTCCACTAAGGATAAATTTTGACCATTGTCCAGTGATCTACTCCTAGATCACTATTGTACTCCCTTGCCAAAATTAGTGTAGGGTATACAATAGGTCTGGTACACAGCATGACATACTTTATAGAACCTATGGCCAAGGCATAGGGAATGACTTTCATTCTCATTCTATTTTCTGCCGTGGTCGCGTTTTGAGCCTTACTCAATTTCACACCTTGTAACACAGGCAAGAATTCTTTCTTTGACTGTTCCATTTTGAACTACTTCAAAATCTTGTCAAGGTACGTACTTATTGAAAAAAACTTATCAAGTGTCTTGATCTATCTCTATAGATCTTGATGCTCAATATGTAAGCAGCTTCACCGAGGTTTTCTTTGAAAAAACTCTTTTAAACACTCCTTTATGCTTTGCAGAATAATTCTACATTATTTCCGATCAAGAGTATGTCATACACATATACTTATCAGAAATGCTGTAGTGCTCCCTGTCACTTTCTTGTAAATACAGGCTTCACCGCAAGTCTGTATAAAACTATATGCTTTGATCAACTTATCAAAGCGTATATTCCAACTCCGAGATGCTTGCACCAGTCCATAGATGGATCGCTGGAGCTTGCATATTTTGTTAGCACCTTTAGGATTGACAAAACCTTCTGGTTGCATCATATACAACTCTTTTTTAAATCCATTAAGGAATGTAGTTTTGTTTATCCATTTGCCAGATTTCATAAAAATGCGGCAATTGCTAACATGATTTGGACAGACTTAAGCATCGCTACGAGTGAGAAAATTTCATCGTAGTCAACACCTTGAACTTTGTCAAAAACCTTTTTCGACAAGTCTAGCTTTGTAGATAGTAACACTACTATCAGCGTCCGTCTTCCTCTTGAAGATCCATTTATTTTCTATGGCTTGCCGATCATCAGGCAAATCCATCAAAGTCCATACTTTGTTCTCATACATGGATCATATCTCAGATTTCATGGCCTCAAACCATTTCGCGGAATCTGGGCTCATCATCGCTTCCTCATAGTTCGCAAGTTCATCATGGTCTAGTAACATGACTTCCAGAACAGGATTACCGTACCACTCTGGTGCGGATCTCACTCTGGTTTACCTATGAGATTCGGTAGTAACTTGATCTGAGGTTACATGATCATCATCATTAGCTTCCTCACTAATTGGTGTAGTAGTCACAAGAATAGATTTCTGTGATGAACTACTTTCCAATAAGGGAGAAGGTACAATTACCTTATCAAGTTTTCTACTTTCCTCCTACTCACTTCTTTCGAGAGAAACTCTTTCTCTAGAAAGTTTCTGAATTTAGCAACAAAAGTCTTGCCTTCGGATCTGTGATAGAAGGTGTATCCAATAGTTTCCTTTGGATATCCTATGAAGATGCACTTCTCCGATTTAGGTTTGAGCTTATCAAGTTGAAACTTTTTCACATAAGCATTGCAACCTCAAACTTTAAGAAACGACAACTTTGGTTTCTTGCCAAACCATAATTCATATTGTGTCGTCTCAACGGATTTAGATGGTGCCCTTTTTAATGTGAATGCAGCTGCCTCTAATGCATAACCCCAAAACAATAGCGGTAAATCTGTAGGAGACATCATAGATCGCACCATATCAAATAAAGTACGATTACGACGTTCGAACACACCATTACACTGTGGTGTTCCAGGTGGCGTGAGTAGTGAAACTATTTCACATTGTTTTAACTGAAGACCAAACTCGTAATTCAAATACTCTTCTCCATGATCAGATCGTAGAAACTTTATTTTCTTGTTACGATGATTTTCCACTTCACTCTGAATTCTTAGAACTTTTCAAATGTTTCAGACTTATGTTTCATCAAGTAGATATACTCACATCTGCTCAAATTGTCTGTGAAGAACAGAAAATAATGATACCTGTCGCGAGCCTCAATATTCATCGGACCACATACATTAGTATGTATGATTTCCAACAAATTTGTTGCTCGCTCCATTGTTCCGAAGAACGGAGTCTTAGTCATCTTGCCCATGAGGCATGGTTTGCAAGCATCAACTGATTCATAATCAAGTGATTCCAAAAGCCCATCAGCATGGAGTTTCTTCATGCGCTTTACACCAATATGACCTAAACGGCAGTGCCACAAATAAGTTTGCACTATCATTATTAACTTTGCATCTTTTGGTTTCAATATTATGTTTATGTGTATCACTACGACTGAGATCCAACGAACTATTTTCATTGGGTGTGTAACCATATAAGGTTTTATTCATGTAAACAGAACAACAATTTATTCTCTTACTTCAATGAATAACCGTATTACAATAAACATGATCAAATCATACTCATGCTCAACGCAAACACCAAATAACACTTATTTAGGTACAACACTAATCCCGGAAGTATAGGGAGTGTGCGATGATGATCATATCAATTTTGGAACCACTTCCAACACACATTGTTACTTCACCCTTAACTAGTCTCTGTTTATTCTGCAACTCCCATTTCGAGTTACTAATCTTAGCAACTGAACTAGTATCAAATACTGAGGGGTTGCTATAAACACTAGTAAAGTACACATCAATAACATGTATATCAAATATACTTATGTTCACTTTGCCATCCTTTTTATCCGCCAATCACTTGGGGTAGTTCTGCTTCCAGTGACCAGTCCCTTTGCAGAAGAAGCACTTAGACTCAGATTTAGGATCAGACTTGGGCTTCTTCACTTGAGCAGCAACTTGCTTGTCGTTCTTCTTGAAGTTCCCCTTCTTCCCTTTGCCCTTTTCTTGAAACTAGTGGTCTTGTCAACCATCAACACTTGATGTTTTTCTTGATTTCTACCTTCGTTGATTTCAGCATCACGAAGAGCTTGGGAGTTGTTTCCGTTATCCCTTGCATATTATAGTTCATCACGAAGTTCTACTAACTTGGTGATGGTGACTAGAGAATTCTGTCAATCACTATCTTATCTAGAAGATTAACTCCCACTTGATTCAAGCGATTGTAGTACCCAGACAATCTGAGCACATGCTCACTAGTTGAGCGATTCTCCTCCATCTTTTAGCTATAGAACTTGTTGGAGACTTCATATCTCTCAACTCGGGTATTTGCTTGAAATATTAACTTCAACTCCTGGAACATCTCATATGGTCCATGACGTTCAAAACGTCTTTGAAGTCCCGATTCTAAGCCATTAAGCATGGTGCACTAAACTATCAAGTAGTCATCATATTGAGCTAGCCAAACGTTCATAACGTCTGCATCTGCTCCTGCAATAGGTCTGTCACCTAGCGGTGCATCAAGGACATAATTCTTCTGTGCAGCAATGAGGATAAACCTCAGATCACGGATCCAATCCGCATCATTGCTACTAACATCTTTCAACACAATTTTCTCTAGGAACATATCAAAATAAACACAGGGAAGCAACAACGCGAGCTATTGATCTACAACATAATTTGCAAAATACTACCAGGACTAAGTTCATGATAAATTTAAGTTCAATTAATCATATTACTTAAGAACTCCCACTTAGATAGACATCCCTCTAATCCTCTAAGTGATCACGTGATCCAAATCAACTAAACCATGTCCGATCATCACGTGAGATGGAGTAGTTTCATTGGTGAACATCACTATGTTGATCATATCTACTATATGATTCACGCTCGACCTTTCGGTCTCCGTGTTCCGAGGCCATATCTGTATATGCTTGGCTCGTCAAGTATAACCTGAGTATTCCGCGTGTGCAACTGTTTTGCACCCGTTGTATTTGAACGTAGAGCCTATCACACCCGATCATCACGTGGTGTCTCAGCACGAAGAACTTTCGCAACGGTGCATACTCAGGGAGAACACTTCTTGATAATTAGTGAGAGATCATCTTATAATGCTACCGTCAATCAAAGCAAGATAAGATGCATAAAAGATAAACATCACATGCAATCAATATAAGTGATATGATATGGCCATCATCATCTTGTGCTTGTGATCTCCATCTTCGAAGCACCGTCGTGATCACCATCATCACCGGCGCGACACCTTGATCTCCATCGTAGCATCGTTGTCGTCTCGCCAATCTTATGCTTCCACGACTATCGCTACCGCTTAGTGATAAAGTAAAGCATTACAGCGCGATTGCATTGCATACAATAAAGCGACAACCATATGGCTCCTGCCAGTTGCCGATAACTCGGTTACAAAACATGATCATCTCATACAATAAAATTTAGCATCATGTCTTGACCATATCACATCACAACATGCCCTGCAAAAACAAGTTAGACGTCCTCTACTTTGTTGTTGCAAGTTTTACGTGGCTGCTACGGGCTTAAGCAAGAACCAATCTTACCTACGCATCAAAACCACAACGATAGTTTGTCAAGTTGGTGCTGTTTTAACCTTCGCAAGGACCGGGCGTAGCCACACTCGGTTCAACTAAAGTTGGAGAAACTGTCACCCGCTAGCCACCTTTGTGCAAAGCACGTCGGGAGAACCGGTCTCGCGTAAGCGTACGCGTAATGTCGGTCCGGGCCGCTTCGTCCAACAATACCGCCGAACCAAAGTATGACATGCTGGTAAGCAGTATGACTTATATCGCCCACAACTCACTTGTGTTCTACTCGTGCATATAACATCAACACATAAAACCTAGGCTCGGATGCCACTGTTGGGGAACGTAGTAATTTCAAAAAAATTCCTACGCACACGCAAGATCATGGTGATGCATAGCAACGAGAGGGGAGAGTGTGATCTACGTACCCTTGTAGACCGACAGCGGAAGCGTTAGCACAACGCGGTTGATGTAGTCGTACGTCTTCACGGCCCGACCAATCAAGCACCGAAACTACGGCACCTCCGAGTTCTAGCACACGTTCAGCTCGATGACGATCCCCGGACTCCGATCCAGCAAAGTGTCTGGGAAGAGTTCCGTCAGCACGACGGCGTGGTGACGATCTTGATGTACTACCGTCACAGGGCTTCGCCTAAGCACCGCTACAATATTATCGAGGATTATGGTGGAAGGGGGCACCGCACACGGCTAAGAATATGATCACGTGGATCAACTTGTGTGTCTAGGGGTGCCCCCTGCCCCCGTATATAAAGGAGCAGGGGAAGGTGCGGCCGGCCAGGAGGAGGGCGCGCCAGGAGGAGTCCTACTCCCACCGGGAGTAGGATTCCCCCCCTTTCCTAGTTGGAATAGGATTCGGGAGGGGGAAAGAGGAGAGAGAGAAGGAAGGGGGGGGCGCCGCCCCCCTCTCCTTGTCCTATTCGGACTAGGGGGGAGGGGCGCGCGGCCCAGCCCTGGCCACCTCTCCTCTCTTCCACTAAAGCCCACTAAGGCCCATATACCTCCCGGGGGGTTCCGGTAACCTCCCGGTACTCCGGTAAAATCCCGATTTCACCCGGAACACTTCCGATATCCAAATATAGGCTTCCAATATATCAATCTTTATGTCTCGACCATTTCGAGACTCCTCGTCATGTCCGTGATCACATCCGGGACTCCGAACAAACTTCGGTACATCAAAATGCATAAACTCATAATATAACTGTCATCAAAACCTTAAGCGTGCGGACCCTACGGGTTCGAGAACAATGTAGACATGACCGAGACACGTCTTCGGTCAATAACCAATAGCGGAACCTGGATGCTCATATTGGCTCCCACATATTCTACGAAGATCTTTATCGGTCAGACCGCATAACAACATACGTTGTTCCCTTTGTCATCGGTATGTTACTTGCCCGAGATTCGATCGTCGGTATCTCAATACCTAGTTCAATCTCGTTACCGGCAAGTCTCTTTACTCGTTTCGTAATACATCATCTTGCAACTAACTCATTAGTTGTAATGCTTGCAAGGCTTATGTGATGTGCATTAGCGAGAGGGCCCAGAGATACCTCTCCGACAATCGGAGTGACAAATCCTAATCTCGAAATACGCCAACCCAACATGTACCTTTGGAGACACCTGTAGAGCTCCTTTATAATCACCCAGTTACGTTGTGACATTTGGTAGCACACAAAGTGTTCCTTCGGCAAACGGGAGTTGCATAATCTCATAGTCATAGGAACATGTATAAGTCATGAAGAAAGCAATAGCAACATACTAAACGATCGGGTGCTAAGCTAATGGAATGGGTCATGTCAATAACATCATTCTCCTAATGATGTGATCCCATTAATCAAATGACAACATATGTCTATGGTTAGGAAACATAAACATCTTCGATTAACGAGCTAGTCAAGTAGAGGCATACTAGTGACACTCTGTTTGTCTATGTATTCACACATGTATTATGTTTCCGGTTAATACAATTCTAGCATGAATAATAAACATTTATCATGAAATAAGGAAATAAATAATAACTTTATTATTGCCTCTAGGGCATATTTCCTTCACCGGCATCTAACCAAATTTGCAGGGACACATCACAAGATAAGGCCCAGTGCCAGGCGCAACCCGCCTAGAGGTAGGGCCCCGTGAGTCCCGCGCTGGCTCACGGGTGCCCAGATACACCTCGCCAGGCCCTACCGTGCCAGCCATGTGTCAGGGCGGGGCTGTACACGCCCCGGGGGCTCCTCCCCGAGGGGAGCCCCCTCCCACGTACCAGTGGAAGCACCATGCTCCGCGCTGGCTAACGACACTGCCGAGGAGCGGCTATGCCCGTACACATACGGAAGCACTATGCTCTGCGCTGGTGATAAACAACTGAGGGCGGCCCCCGGGCCGCATCAACCTCAGGGAGCCCAGAGCTCAGTGTCTAGCCTCATCATAACGCCTCCCCTTGGGAGTGCCGCGCAAGGGGGCTGGGCACGGGGGCTGCGCCTTGGTCATGCCCAGACGCACGCCACCCAGCCAGGCCCCCCGGGCCTGGTTCGTCGCGCGTCTCTCCCCGAGCGGAGCCAAGGTACGAAGGCTGTTTGAGCGTCAAGGGGGACTCCTGAGCATCACGACTCAGGAGCCTAGCTGGTCACGTAGCCCCTCACTCCATAGTTCCGAAAGGCTAACGGCGGTTGAGGTATGCGCGCGGCCGGGCTCTGCAGACGTAGAACGGTAGATCCACCCACATCACACCTCCCTACTTGCTGTTCGTGCGCCAAGGGGGACTCTTGAGCATCGCGACTCAGGAGCCTAACTTGTCACGTAGCCCCTCACTCCTTGGTCCCGTCCTGGTTTCCGGTCGGGGCTAACGGCGGCTGAGGTATGCGCGGGGCCAGGCTCTGCCGGCGTAGAACATAATCAAGTAGGAAGGAAAAGCGTAAATTTCAAGGAATTCAAAGGCAAATATTACAGTCCACACTGTTATCTCAATGCCAAACGCAAGTTTAAACGCCTCCCCGAGGCATGATACATGTGCAGGAATTAAAGGCAGGACAGGAGCCACAACGGAGTCACTTGTCGGCGGTGGAGCAGCGCGGAGTGGGTTCACCTCATGGAGCAGCAGGGTTGACAACGCCTTGCTTCGGCTTGGTGCTGAAGGCCCGGAACTTCCCCAGCAGAGCCTCCGCGCGACCCTTCACGGCCTCGGCAGCAGCAGCGGCACGCTCGCCGCTTACTAGCTCCAGCAGGCTGTCGAGGTCGACGCCGGGATTGCGAAGGTAGATGTGGGTGAGGACCCGCGTCAGCGCTGCAAAAGACAGGACACGCGCCTCGGCCTCGGCCGTGGGGCCAAGGCCAAGGGCGACATCTTCAAGAGCGCGAACCAGGAAGGGAAGCAGCTTGGCGGGGCCGTCCTCGGCGCCAGCCAGTGGGCTCTCCAGGCCGCTGTCGTAAAGCGTCCTCAATGAGGAGCGAGCCTTCGCCTCCATCTCTGCGAAGGCCACGCGGTCCTCGGCAAGAACCTGGGCCTTGTCGTCTAGCTCGACCTTCCTCGCCCCCAACTCCTGCTCCAGCGCGCCTAGGCGATCACGGCGCCTCCTGAGCTTGACCTCCCTCTCCTTGACGGTCGCCTCGCGAGCCTTCACGCCTTCTTCCTGCTCTTGGCGAAGGCGGGCCTCTTTCACGAGCTGGTCCCGCAGGCCTTGCAGCTCGTCCTCCAGCGCCTTGCAGCGACCACGGACGTCGACCACCTCCCCCAGGGCTGCGTCACGAGCAGCCTTCGCCTCAAGGACGGCCTGCCTCTCCTCATCGCAAGTCGTCGAGGCCTGGACCAGCGCCGCCCGAATCGAAGCGTCGGAGCGAATCCATCCTGAAGCCAGCTCCAAGCGCCCGGCCACCAAGCGAGGGTCGGCGCCAAGAAGATCCTGCCGCAGCCGGTCCAGCTCAGCAGCAGCACAATCCAGAACGGCAGGAGAAGTTGGAGAGACAGCAGTCGGTGGAGTAGGAGGAGAAGGCGGCAGCGCGACCACAGCATCCTGAGGCGGAGCCTGCTGCGCCCCAATGGCTGTAGTGGCGGCAGCAGGCAAAGGCACCTCGGGAGTCACTTGGGCCATGGGGGCTGAGCTCGCCCCAGCCGGCTCAGCCAGGCCTCGCGAGGACGACCGGGCAGGAGAAGCCCGTGCGTCGTGGTCACCTTCCTTCGCGGGCAGAGGCGCTGCCACAGATGGAACCTCAGGAGCTCCCTTCGGCTTCTTTGCTGCGGGTGCCAGCCTGTCCAAGAGATGTGGACGTCGCCTCAGCAGCAGAACAAGAAATAAAGACAAGAATCAAGCATTTACGGGTCGTCGTTAGTGAGCTCAGGCAGCCTCCGGCCAAATTTGAAGCCTGAAAGCTGGCTGGAAGGGTCAACCTTGGGAAGCTCGGGAGTGGAAGGCGCGTCTACGGTCCGCCTCGGGGCCGGGGCAGACCTTTGGGAGATCAGCCCGGTCCTGTCCTTCTTCGGGATCGGGGGCAAGCTCCCGCCGCCCTGCTCGTCATCATCCTCGCCGTCATCGCTCGGAGAGAGGCGGAGAGCGTGGGACCTGCGCCGGGGGAGGGGAGCCCTCGACTCTCCATCAGTCGCCTCGGAGTTAGGCCCTTTTTCCCGCTCCCCTCCTTCCTCCTCTTCGCTGGAGTCGTCGAAGGACACATCCACCGATTCCCCGGGAGTTTCCATGGGCATGGGCCCGTCCCCGTTGAAGACGGGCATGGACTCCACTACCTGCTCCCAGTCGTCGCGGGGGAACAAGGGCATAGGAGCGCCCTCCAACCTCGCCACATCGCCCCCGACCAGAGATTGGAGGACCGCAGCCAGATCTTCGTCGGCCAAGGCCGCGGGGCTCGGATGGGGCCTCCACATCGGAAGTGAGTAGTGCTGAAGTGGAGCCAGCTGGTGCTCCAGGAATTCCCTCAGCAGTGACGTGCCGGTCAGCTTCGCCGCCACCATGTTGGCCGGCCTCAGATCCGCGTCCATCTTCTCCAACACCAGCTTTGCGCGGGGGTCCGCGAGCTCCGCTCGACCCCAACCGCTGGAGCTCGTGGGTTGCTCCATGGGCAAGATCAGCCGAGGGTGGATGCGCCCAGCATCTGCCAAGACCCACTTGCTCCTGAAGCCGTCAATCCTTTTCCCGGGGTTCAAAATGGCAATGGCGCCACCATACGCGATGAAGCTCGCGCACGCGGAAGCAGGACCGCGAGAGGTCCGAAGGTAGAAGTAGTGGCGCAACAAGGCCACTGACGGCTGCACCCCTATGTGAGCCTCGCAGTAATAGGCGAAGATTGCCAGGAGAAGGACGAAGTTGGGGTGGAGATGCAGAGCCTGTAGCTTATAATGGCGGAGGACAGAGAAGAAGAACTCGGAGAAGGGAGGCACCAGGCCAGCAGCAATGGCGCTTACAAAGAACGAATAGAAGGTGCTCCCTTGGCCCTCAGGGGTGGCGGAGCCGGCCTTGAACACCTTCGCCCCGTCGATGCCCTGCGCCGCCGCCATCCGGCGCAACCGGGCGAGGCTCGCCTCTGACACGTTCGGCGAGTCCAGGGCAGACGAGTAGCAAGCTCTGGCCGGGGACTGACGAGGCGCCATGGCTTCCTAGGTCACGCGGTCGGAGTAGATCTGGAAATTTGGAGGAAGGAAGGAGAGGCGCAAGAAAGGGGATTTGAGCAGCAACCGGAGGAAGCAAAAAAAGCAAAGCCTAGGCAGATGCCGCTCCCTTATCAACTCGCGCGGTTGCTGAGGCGCCCACGTCCAGTCAACCTCCACGCGGCGCCCAAGGCCGCAGGCTGTTAGGGCCCGCGGCGCTTCGCTCTTGCCCTTTTGCCTCCCTGCGCGGCCAAGTCCGGGCGCGCCTTGGGCCCGGGGGCTACTGTCGGCGTTCTGGGAACGGGGGTCCCCAGACTTGCCTGCCTGCGGCCTGCAACGTGGCTCAAAAGGGGGCCCAGTGCGGCCCATCTTCATCAACACAGACCCAAGACCCTCGCAAGGGGCCAAGCCTCGTGGGGCAGACGACACGGAGCTTCCTCAGGCATGGCCTCATCAGGCTGGCTCGCGAGGAGGCGGAGAGATCAAGGCGCGGTACCTCACGAGGTGCCCGTGACACAAGCCATGACGACCAAAGGCGCCAGGCGGGCGCCAGCCGCGTAGTGTCCTCCTTTCCTCTTTGGTGCAAAGGGAGCAAGCGCAGGCGAGAGCATCAAGCAAAGGCACCCGTTTCGGTGCAACGAGACCAAGACCAGTCCAACGGCAGGGAGGAAGTCATTGTGGAGCCCAACCAGCGTCACCACCAGAGCCTTTGGCAGGAGAGGACCAACTTTAGTCAGGATAAGTGTACCAGATGTTCCCCTTCAAAATGGCCAATTGTTGGCGCCCTTCCCGCTCAATATTTAGGAAGAGGCCCAGGGCCTTTGCCTATAAATAGGACTAGCCACCCCCAGGGTAGGGGGGCAATCAAGAAGGGAGAATCTAGAAGCCAAGAGAGAAACTAGCTAGGATCGGGTCGAGTAGCATCACACACACACAGAGAGAGAAGGGCGACTGAACTCCTCCTAGCAGTTCATCCCCCCAGCCAAGAACAGACCCTCGCGAGGCTGTTCTTCCTTGTATTGCTCATCATCATCAGCCCAAGAGGCAATCCACCACACCACACACTGGAGTAGGGTATTACACCACAACGGTGGCCCGAACCAGTATAAACCCTGTGTCTCTTGTGTTGTTCTTTCCATAGCTTAGATCTTAGCGAGGCGGAGGGGTGCAGGTAGGTAGAAGGCGAAATCTCTGCGCGCACCCCAGTGTTCGAACCTCAAGGGTCTGCCGGAACCTGAAATCCGACAGCCACCTACCCCTTCAGCCCCCATCTCCGAACAGTATCATAAATAATGTAACAGTATAAAGTATATATCATATGCCCGTGATCACCTCCCGAAGTGATCACGGCCCAATAGTATAGCATGGCAGACGGACAAGAGTGTAGCACCACTGATGGAACACTAGCATCCTATACTAAGCATTTAGGATTGCAGGTAAAGGTAACAACAGAAGTAGCAAGGACATGCTATGCATCAGGATAGGATAACGGAAAGCAGTAACATGCTACACTACTCTAATGCAAGCAGTATCGAGAAGAATAGGCGATATCTGGTGATCAAAGGGGGGGGGGGCTTGCCTGGTTGCTCTGGCAAGGAGGGGTCATCAACACCGTAGTCGAACTGGGGTTCGCCGGCAGTCTCGAGGTCTACCGGAAAGAAGTAACGGAGGGGGAACACAATAAATAACAAAGCAGTCAAAGCATCACAAAGTGTAACATGGCATTACGTGGTGCTAGAGGTGACCTAACGTAGTAGTAGGTGCTACTGGCGAAGGGGGAAAACATCCGGGAAAGTATTCCCAGTGTTTGACGTTTTCGGACAGACGAATCGGAGGGGATTGTTGCACGTTTGCTATGCTAGGGATGTGTGGCGGACGAACGGACTGCGTATCCGGATTCGTCTCGTCGTTCTGAGCAACTTTCATATACAAAGTTTTTCCATCCGAGCTACGGTTTTATTTTTTTATTAATTTTTAATGTTTAAAACAAATTCTGGAATTATTATTGATTGAAAATTAAATAGCAATTTGCTATGCGTACACACTGAAGTATACCCAGCAGAGTTGTTAGAGGCTGACAGTGGGCCCTGTTGACTGCTGAGTCAGCAGTCGACAATCAGCTGTTGACTGGTCAAATTGACCAAGGGGGTCCACCTGCCATTGACTGGTAGTTAAACTAATTTAACTGATGTGATAAATTTAGCAATGTGACCAATAGGTTAGTGGGCCGTTTTATTAACTTGCAAATTACTTAAGTAAATGGTTAATTAGGGACGCGGGGTCCATGTGTCATTGACAGCGGTTAAACTAGTATTTGTAAAATTAATTAATTAAGTTGATAGTGGGGTCCATATGGCACTGAACAAATAGGGATAATTAAGCGGCCGGATTAGCCGTGGCTAATCGCTGGTGGCCACCGTGGGCGACAAAAGCTCAATCGAGCGCTGCAATGGGCGGCAACTCGAGTCTCAGACACCACCGGGGGCATGCTGGAGCTCGCGGGCTCCCAAGGAAGCAGGGGAAGGCCACGGAGTGGGAGGAGGAGGCCATGGCGGAGCTGGGCGGCGGCGGCGAAGGCGGATGCGTGCGGGGAGGCACTAGAAGCGCAGGCGTGCATGGGACGGCGCTGGACAGTGGCGGCAGCGGCAAGTAGCGCGGCGGCGAGTGGAGGTGGGTGAGGGAGGCCCGGGGCCGGAGGGGGGCGCGGGCGGTGTGTGCGTGTGCGCGCGGCCGCGGGCGCGAGATGGTGCTGCTGGGCGCACGTGATGGGGCAGCCACGACTGCGCAGGGAGGCGCAGTAGTCGGCCGGAGATGGGCGTGAGGCGAGGTGCTAGGCAGCGGCCTCAGGAGCGTGGGCGACGCCGGTGACCGGTCCAGCGACAAAGGGCAGGGGAAGAGGAGGTCGGGGTTGGCCTCACCAGCATTGCAGAGACGAGGGGCGGCGAGGCGCGATGTGGTCCGACGAGGAGGAGGACGGGGACGAGCGACGTGGACGGGGAGCACCGGCGACGACGAGGCAGCACTGGGCGGCGTCGGGCTCGGCGAGGCGTTGGGGATCGACAATGAGCGGCGTTGGCATCGGGCCCCCGATCTCGATCCAGATCGGGGGGAGGGAGAGAGCGTAGTGGTGGAGTGGGGGGTTATGGTTAGGGTTACGGGGTGTGGGGGGTTAAGTGGTGGGGGCGGGCCGGCCTGGGGTTGGCTTGGTGGGCCTAGGCCCTGTGGCGCAGGGGGGTTTCCTTTTCTTTATTTTTGTTTTACTTTTCTTTTCTCTTTTTATTTATTTTGTTTCTTCACTTTTTATTTATGTTTCTTTTACTATTTTATATTTTATAGTTTTACAAAAAGTGAAACCCTACCTAAAATAGAGTTACAATTATAACTACTACCACAAAAGGTTTTATCCCTGAACAAAATAGTATAGTATTTTATAAAATCCAAAACACATTTGTTTAATTGTTTTACCTACTATTTTAGTTACTTAAGTGCATTTAAACCTTTTATAAAAATGTGGTTTCTCCATCATAATTACCTATGCATTATTTGACACAACCCGAACAATTTAGTTTTTATATTGGAAAACTTTTGTTGTTTGCCTATTTTTGAATTTGAATTTTGAATCAGTTTTGAACTAATGCGAGATTAACAACAGTACCCGTGGTGATGTGGCATCGTTAATGTGGGATTACTGTAGCCTAATTATGCGGGTGTCACATAACTATGCGCTTTTCTATCAATTGCTCGGTGGTAATTTGTTCACCCACCGTAATATATGTTATCATGAGAGAAGCCACTAGTGAAACCTATGGTCCCCAGGTCTACTTTACATCATATAAGTTTCCGATCTATAATTCTAGTTTACTATTTATTTTGCAATCTTTATTTTCCAATCTATACAACAAAAATACCAAAAATATTATCTTATTATCTTTATCATATCTCACTTTTGCAAGTGGCCGTGAAGGGATTGACAACCCCTTTATTGCGTTGGTTGCAAGGTTCTTGATTGTTTGTGCAGGTACTAGGCGACTTGCGTGTAGTCTCCTACTAGATTGATACCTTGGTTCTCAAAAACTGAGGGAACTACTTACGCTACTTTGCCGCATCACTCTTTCCTCTTCAAGGGAAAACCAACGCATGCTCAAGAGGTAGTAGTGAGCTTGATGTCTTCGTCTTGTGTAGCTCTTTGATGATTTGTCCTTCCTTTTCGAATCATTGCTTCTTCGAGAGGGTCTTCGTTCATAATGATCATCTCTACTCCTTCTCTCTCTGGGAGGTGATTCATCTCTTCTACTTCTCGTTTTTGGTGAGTATTCTCTTTTCTTGTTGGGAGTCGTACACTCATTTGAGCAGTGTCCGGCTTTTCCAAAATTGTAGCAATTACGATCACGACTAGAAGATCTTTTGTCATTGTAAGACCTTGACTTGGAGCTTCTCTCTTTGCTTCTACTCTTGTAGAACTTGTTGAAATTCTTCACCATTAAGCTCAATTCTTCATTGGAGACTTGATTCTCACTTGATGTTGTAGGAGCATCACGTGAAGCTTTGTAAGCACCACTAGACTTGCTGTGAAGCTCTTCCTTATCCTTGAGTGACATCTCATGAGCAATAATTCTACCAATTCAGTGACTTCCGTGGGCTTGAGATCTTTGTAATTGGGCATCATTTGGATCAATGTGCACATGGTATCATATTTTCCATCCAAGGCTCTAAGGATCTTCTTGATGATGAAATTGTCGGTCATCTCTTCACTTCCTAAACCGACAATCTCATTTGTGATGAGAGCAAGCCTAGAGTACGCTTCGGCGACTCCTTCACCATCCTTCATCTTGAACATTTCAAGTTGACTTTGAAGCACATCCAACTTGGATTCCTTGACAGACTCGGTACCTTCGTCCATATCAACCAAAGTAACCCAAATTTCCTTTGCATTCTTAAGGCGGCTGATTTTGTTGAATTCTTCGGGGCACAATCCCTTGAAGAGAATATTGCAAGCTTGAGCATTGTATTACAACATCTTCAATTCTTCTACAGTCGCTTCACGATCCGGCTCTTTAACATCCTTGAATAAATCACCTTGCAAGCCAACACGCACAACAGCCCAAATGGCGGGGTTATGACCAAGAATATGCATTTTCATCTTATGCTTCCAACTAGCAAAATTTGTACCATCAAAATAAGGACCTCTATAGTGATAGTTACCCTCACTAGACGCCATACTCTCCTAGGTTGTGAAACCAATGCTATGATCACCAAAGCCATGCAAACCAAAGCTCTGATACCACGTGTAGGATCCAAAGTATGTCTAGAGGGGGTGACTAAACTACTTTACCAAATAAAAATCTTTATTTTTCCCAATTTTAGTTGTGGGAAGATTTTAGCAATTAGCACAAGTCAAGCATTAATCAACCTACACATGCAATTCTAAGAGTATAGCAGCGGAAGGTAAAACATTGCATATGAAGGTAAAGGGAAGGGTTTGGAGAAGGCAAACGCAATGGAGACACGGAGATTTTTGGTGTGGTTCCAATAGGTGGTGCTATCGTCCATCCACATTGATGGAGACTTCAACCCACGAAGGGTAACGGTTACGTGAGTGCACAGAGGGCTCCACCCACGAAGGGTCCACGAACAAGGAACCTTGTGTATCCCACCATGGTCATCGCCCATGAAAGACATGCCTCATTGGGTAGATCTTCACGAAGTAGGCGATCTCCTTGCCCTTACAAACTTCTTGGTTCAACTCCACATCACGAGGAGGCTCCACACAAAATGAAGAAGGGGTATATATAGCCTCCACACAAAATCCAACCGTTACACACATTTGACTCATCTCGGTGGCACCGATTAGTTAAACTCGGTGGCACCGATCTGTTCAAAGATATGAGCATTGGTAATATCGGTGGGACCGACTAGAACAACTCGGTGGGACCTATGTGCTTGGGCTTAGTGCAAACCTTGTCTCGGTGGCTCCGATTGCATCAACTCAATGGGACCGAAGTGAAGCAATACAACAAAAGAGAGTTGGCAAGCCATCTTGGTGAGACCAATTGCAATTCTCGGTGAGACCAAAATAATTACAACAAGTAATAAAGAGTTGGCAAGGCCATCTTGGTGGGACCGAGATCCGTACTGGTGTGACCAAATCGTTATGGTTTCTAGCAGTGGCTATGTCAAGTGAACTCGGTGGCTCTGGGTAGAAAGAATTGGTGGGATCGAGTTAGAGTTTAGGGTTTTGACATATTTGGATGGAGAAAGTGGCTGAGGTTTTTGGAGCAATATCACTAAGCACATTGAGCAAGTAGACCATTAAGCAACACCTCATCCCCTTTTAATAGTATTTGCTTTCCTATGGAGTCAATGTGATCTTGGATCACTAAAAATAGAAATGAAGAGTCTTGAGCTTTTGCTAAACTTTATTCTTAGCATTTATGGGGTCCACTGAAGGAAATATGCCCTAGAGTCAATAATAAAGTTATTATTTATTTCCTTATTTCATGATAAATTTTTATTATTTATGCTAGAATTGTATTAACCGGAAACATAATACATGTGTGAATACATAGACAAACAGAGTGTCACTAGTATGCCTCTACTGGACTAGCTTGTTGAATCAAAGATGGTTAAGTTTCCTAGCCATAGACATGAGTTGTCATTTGATTAATGGGGTCACATCATTAGAGAATGATGTGATTGACTTGACCCATTTCGTTAGCATAGCACTTGATCGTTTAGTTTGTTGCTATTGCTTTCTTCCTGACTTATACATGTTCCTATGACTATGAGATTATGCAACTCCCGTTTACCGGAGGAACACTTTGTGTGCTACCAAACGTCACAACGTAACTGGGTGATTATAAAGGTGCTCTACAGGTGTCTCCGAAGGTACTTGTTGGGTTGGCGTATTTCGAGATTAGGAATCCGATTGTCGGAGAGGTATCTCTGGGCCCTCTCGGTAATGCACATCACTATAAGCCTTGCAAGCATTGTGACTAATGAGTTAGTTGCAAGATGATGTATTACTGAACGAGTAAAGAGACTTGACGGTAACGAGATTGAACTAGGTATTGAGATACCGATGATCGAATCTCGGGCAAGTAACATACCGATGACAAAGGGAACAACGTATGTTGTTATGCGGTTTGACCGATAAAGATCTTCGTAGAATATGTGGGAGCCAATATGAGCATCCAGGTTCTGCTATTGGTTATTGACCGGAGACGTGTCCCCGTCATGTCTACATAGTTCTCGAACCCGTAGGGTCCGCACGCTTAAAGTTCGATGACGGTTATATTATGAGTTTATGTGTATTGATGTATCGAAGGTAGTTCAGAGTCCCGGATGAGATCGGGGACATGACGAGGAGTCTCGAAATGGTCGAGACGTAAAGATCGATATATTGGACGACTCTATTCGGACATCAGAAAGGTTCCGAGTGATTCGGGTATTTTTCGGAGTACCGGAGAGTTACGGGAATTCGCCGGGGAGTATATGGGCCTTATTGGACTTTAGGGGAAAGAGAGAGGAGAGGTTGGGCGCCCCCAAGGCCTAGTCCGAATTGGACTAGGGGGAGGGGTTGCGCCCCCTCCTTCCTTCTCTTCTCTCTTCCCTTGCCTTGACTCCTACTCATACTACTTGGAAGGGGGGAATCCTACTCCCGGTGGGAGTAGGACTCCTCCAGGGCACGCCATAGGGGCCAACCCTCTCCCCCCTCCTCCACTCCTTTATATACGTGGCCAGGGGCACCCCATAGACACAACAATTGATCCCTTGGATCTCTTAGCCGTATGCGGTGCCCCCCTCCACCATAATCCACCTCGATAATATCCTAGCGTTAGCTTAGGCGAAGCCCTGCGTCGGTAGAACATCATCATCGTCACCATGCTGTCGTGCTGAAGAAACTCTCCCTCAACACTCGGCTGGATCGGAGTTCGAGGGACGTCATCGAGCTGAACGTGTGCAGAACTCAGAGGTGTCGTACGTTTGGTACTTGGATCGGTCGGATCGTGAAGACGTACGACTACATCAACCGCGTTGTCATAACGCTTCCACTTTCGGTCTACGAGGGTACGTGGACAACACTCTCCCCTCTCGTTGCTATGCATCACCATGATCTTGCGTGTGCGTAGGAAATTTTTGAAATTACTAGGTTCCCCAACAGTGGCATCCGAGCCTGGTTTTATGCATTGATGTCATATGCATGAGTAGAACACAAGTGAGTTGTGGGCGATATAAGTCATACTGCTTACCAGCATGTCATACTTTGTTTCGGCGGTATTGTTGGATGAAGCAGCCCGGACCGACATTACGCGTACGCTTACGCGAGACTGGTTCTACCGACGTGCTTTGCACACAGGTGGCTGGCGGGTATCAGTTTCTCCAACTTTAGTTGAACCGAGTGTGGCTATGCCCGGTCCTTGCGAAGGTTAAAACAACACCAACTTGACAAACTATCGTTGTGGTTTTGATGCATATGTAAGAACGGTTCTTGCTAAGCCCGTAGCAGCCACATAAAATTTGCAACAACAAAGTAGAGGATGTCTAACTTATTTTTGCAGGGCATGTTGTGATGTGATATGGTCAAGACATGATGAGATATAAGTTGTTGTATAAGATGATCATGTTTTCTTGAAATTATCGGCAACTGGCAGAAGCCTTATGGTTGTCTCTTTATTGCATAAGATGCAAGTGCCAAATAATTGCTTTACTTTATCACTATGCGATAGCAATAGTTGCAAGAGCAATAGTTGGCGAGACGACCATGTGACGACACATTGATATAGATCAAGATGATGGAGATCATGGTGTCATGCCGGTGACGATGGAAATCATGACGATGCTTTGGAGATGAAGATCCAAGGCACAAGATGATGATGGCCATATCATGTCACATATTTTGATTGCATGTGATGTTTATCTTTTATACATCTTATTTTGCTTAGTTCGACGGTAGCTTTATAAGATGATCTCTCACTAATTATCAAGGTACAAGTGTTCTCCCTGAGTATGCACCGTTGCGAATGTTCTTCGTGATGAGACACCACGTGATGATCGGGTGTGATAGGCTCTATGTTCAAATACAACGGGTGCAAAACAGTTGCACACACGGAATACTCAGGTTAAACTTGACGAGCCTGGCATATAACAGATATGGCCTCGGAACACTGAGACCGAAAGGTCGAGAATGAATAATATAGTAGATATGATCAACATAGTGATGTTCACCATTGAAACTACTCCATCTCACGTGATGATCGGACATGGTTTAGTTGATATGGATCACGTGATCACTTAGAGGATTAGAGGGATGTCTATCTAAGTGGGAGTTCTTAAGTAATATGATTAATTGAACTTAAATTTATCATAAACTTAGTCCTGGTAGTATTAGCATATCTATGTTGTAGATCAATAGCTCGCGTTTAGCTCCCATGTTTTATTTTTGATATGTTCCTAGAGAAAACTAAGTTGAAAGATGTTAGTAGCAATGATGCAGATTGGATCTGTGATCTGAGGTTTATCCTCATTGCTGCACAGAAGAATTATGTTCTTGATGCACCGCTAGGTGACAAACCTATTGCAGGAGCAGATGCAGATGTTATGAACGTTTGGCTAGCTCAATATGATGACTACTTGATAGTTTAGTGCACCATGCTTAAACGGCTTAGAATCGGGACTTCAAAGATGTTTTGAACGTCATGGACCATATGAGATGTTCCAGGAGTTGAAGTTAATATTTCAAGCAAATACCCGAGTTGAGAGATATGAAGTCTCCAACAAGTTATATAGCTAAAAGATGGAGGAGAATAGCTCAAGCAGTGAGCATGTGCTCAGATTGTCTGGGTACTACAATCGCTTGAATCAAGTGGGAGTTAATCTTCCAGATAAAATAGTGATTGACAGAATTCTCTAGTCACCATCACCAAGTTAGTAGAACTTCGTGATGAACTATAATATGCAAGGGATAACGGAAACGATTCCCAAGCTCTTCGTGATGCTGAAATCGACGAAGGTAGAAATCAAGAAAAGCATCAAGTGTTGATGGTAAACAAAACCACTAGTTTCAAGTAAATGGACAAAGGGAAGAAAGGGGAACTTCAAGAAGAACGGCAAACAAGTTGCTGCTCAAGTGAAAAAACCCAAGTCTGGACCTAAGCCTGAAACTGAGTGATTCGACTACAAAGGGACTAGTCATTGGAAGCGGAACTACCCCAAGTAATTGGCGGATAAGAAGGATGGCAAAGTGAACATAGGTATATTTGATATACATGTTATTGATGTGTACTTTACTAATGTTTATAGAAACCCCTCAGTATTTGATACTAGTTCAGTTGCTAAGAATAGTAACTCGAAACGGGAGTTGCAGAATGAATAGAGACTAGTTAAGGGTGAAGTGACGATGTGTATTGGAAATGGTTCCAAGATTGATATGATCATCATCGCACACTCCCTATACTTTCAGGATTAGTGTTAAACCTAAAATAAATGTTATTTAGTGTTTGTGTTGAGCATAAATATGATTGGAACATGTTTATTGCAATACGATTATTCATGTAAGTTAGAGAATAATTGTTGTTCTATTTACATGAATAAAACCTTCTATGGTCATACACCCAATGAAAATGGTTTGTTGGATCTTGATCGTGGTGATACACATTTTCATAATATTGAAGCCAAAAGATGCAAAGTTAAAAATGATAGTGTAACTTATTTGTGGCACTGCCGTTTAGGTCATATTGCTGTAAAGCGCATGAAGAAAATCCATACTGATGGGCTTTTGGAATCAGTTGATTATGCAGTTGATGCTTGCGAACCATGCCTCATGGGCAAGATGACTAAGACTCCGTTCTCCGGAACAATGGAGCGAGCAACAGATTTGTTGGAAATCATACATACTAATGTATGTGGTCCGATGAATATTGAGGCTCGCGACAGGTATCATTATTTTCTGATCTTCACGGATGATTTGAGCAGATATGAGTATATCTACTTGATGAAACACAAGTCTGAAACATTTGAAAAGTTCAAAGTATTTTAGAGTAAAGTGGAGAATCATCGTAACAAGAAAATAAAAGTTTCTACGATATGATCGCAGAAGTAAAACATTTGAGTTAACGAGTTTGGCCTTCAGTTAAAACAATGTGAAATAGTTTCACTACTCACGCCACCTGGAACACCACAGTGTAATGGTGTGTCCGAATGTCATAACCGTACTTTATTAGATATAGTGTGATCTATGATGTCTCTTACCGATCTACCACTATCGTTTTGGGGTTATGCATTAGAGACAACTACATTCACGTTAAATAGGGCACCATCTAAATCCATGGAGATGACACCGTATGAACTGTGGTTTGGCGAGAAACCTAAGCTGTCGTTTCTTAAAGTTTGGAACTGCGATGCTTATGTGAAAATTTTTAACATGATAAGCTCAAACCCAAATCGGAGAAGTAAATCTTCATAGGATACCCAAAAGAAACTGTCGGGTACACCTTCTATCACAGATCCGAAGGCAAGATATTCGTTGCTGAGAATGGATCCTTTCTCGAGAAGGATTTTCTCTCGAAAGAAGTGAGTGGGAGGAAAGTGGAACTTGATAAGGTAATTGTACCTTCTCCTGAATTGGAAAATAGTTCATCACAGAAATCAGTTCCACTGATGTCTACACCAACAAGAGAGGAAGTTAATGATGATGATCATGAAACTTCAGATCAAGTTACTACATAACTTCGTAGATCAACCAGAGTGAGATCCGCACCAGAGTGGTACGGTAATCCTGTTTTGGAGGTCATGTTACTTGACCATGACGAACCTACGAACTATGAGGAAGCGATGATGAGCCCAGATTCCGCAAAATGGTTTAAGGCCATGAAATCTGAGATGGGATCCATGTATAAGAACAAAGTATAGACTTTGATTGACTTGCCCGATGATTGGTGAGCCATTGAGATTAAATGGATCTTCAAGAGGGAGACGGACGCTGATAGTAGTGTTACTATCTACAAAGCTAGAATTGTTGCAAAATGTTTTTGACAAGTTCAAGGTGTTGACTATGATGAGAGTTTCTCACTCGTATCTATGCTTAAGTCTGTCCGAATCATGTTGGCAATTGTCACATTTTATGAAATCTGGCAAATGGATAAACAAAACTGCATTCCTTAATGGATTTATTAAAGAAGAGTTGTATATGATGCAACCAGAAGGTTTTGTCAATCCTAAAGGTACTAACGAAATATGCAAGCTCCAGCGATCCATCTATGGACTGGTGCAAACATCTCGGAGTTGGAATATACGCTTTGATAAGTTGATCAAAGCATATAGTTTTATACAGGCTTGCGGTGAAGCCTATATTTAGAAGAAAGTGAGTGGGAGCACTATAGCATTTCTGATAAGTATATGTGAATGACATATTGTTGATCGGAGATAATGTAGAATTATTCTGCAAAGCATAAAGGAATGTTTGAAAGGAGTTTTTCAAAGAAAGACCTCGGTAAAGCTGCTTACATATTGAGCATCAAGATCTATAGAGATAGATCAAGACGCTTGATAAGTTTTTCAATGAGTACATACCTTGACAAGTTTTTGAAGTAGTTCAAAATGGAACAGTCAAAGAAGGAGTTCTTGCCTGTGTTACAAGGTGTGAAGCTGAGTAAGACTCAAAACCCGACCACGGCAAAAGATAGATAGAGAATGAAAGTCATTCCCTATGCCTCACCCATAGGTTATATAAAGTATGCCATGTTGTGTACCAGACCTATTGTATACCCTGCCCTGAGTTTGGCAAGGGAGTACAATAGTGATCTAGGAGTAGATCACTGGACATTGGTCAAAATTATCATTAGTTGAATAAGGATATGTTTCTCGATTATGGAGGTGACAAAAGGTTCATCGTAAAGGGTTACGTCGATGCAAGTTTTGACACTGATCCAGATGACTCAAAGTCTCAATCTGGATACATATTGAAAGTGGGAGCAATTAGCTAGAGTAGCTCCGTGTAGAGCATTGTTGACATAGAAATTTGCAAAATACATACGGATCTGAATGTGGCAGACCCGTTGACTAAACTTCCCCCACAAGCAAAACATGATCACACCTTAATACTCTTTGGGTATTAATCACATAGCGATGTGAACTAGATTATTGACTCTAGTAAACCCTTGGGGTGTTGGTCACATGATGATGTGAACTATGGGTGTTAATCACATGGTGATGTGAACTATTGATGTTAAATCACATGGCGATGTGAACTAGATTATTGACTCTAGTGCAAGTGGGAGACTGAAGGAAATATGCCCTAGAGGCAATAATAAAGTTATTATTTATTTCCTTATTTCATGATAAATGTTTATTATTTATGCTAGAATTGCATTAACCGGAAACATAATACATGTGTGAATACATAGACAAACAGAGTGTCACTAGTATGCCTCTACTTGACTAGCTCGTTGAATCAAAGATGGTTAAGTTTCCTAGCCATAGACATCAGTTGTCATTTGATTAACGGGGTCACATCATTAGAGAATGATGTGATTGACTTGACCCATTCCGTTAGCATAGCACTTGATCGTTTAGTTTGTTGCTATTGCTTTCTTCATGACTTATACATGTTCCTATGACTATGAGATTATGCAACTCCCGTTTACCGAAGGAACACTTTGTGTGCTACCAAACGTCACAACGTAATTGGGTGATTATAAAGGTGCTCTACAGGTGTCTTCGAAGGTACTTGTTGGGTTGGCGTATTTCGAGATTAGGATTTGTCACTCCGATTGTTGGAGAGGTATCTCTGGGCCCTCTCGGTAATGCACATCACTATAAGCCTTGCAAGCATTATAACTAATGAGTTACTTTCGAGATGATGTATTACGGAACGAGTAAAGAGACTTGTCAGTAATGAGATTGAACTAGGTATTGAGATACCGACGATCGAATCTCGGGCAAGTAACATATCGATGACAAAGGGAACAACGTATGTTGTTATGCGGTTTGACCGATAAAGATCTTCGTAGAATATGTGGGAGCCAATATGAGCATCCAGGTTCCGCTATTGGTTATTGACCGGAGACATGTCCCGGTCATGTCTACATAATTCTCGAACCCATAGGGTCCGCATGCTTAAAGTTCGATGACAGTTATATTATGAGTTTATGTGTATTGATGTACCGAAGGTAGTTCGGAGTCCCGGATGAGATCAGGGACATGACGAGGAGTCTCGAAATGGTCGAGATGTAAAGATCGATATATTGGACGACTATATTCGGACATCGGAAAGGTTCTGAATGATTCGGATATTTTTCGGAGTACCGGATAGTTACGGGAATTCACCGGGGAGTATATGGGCCTTATTGGACTTTATGGGAAAGAGAGAGGAGAGGTTGGGCGCCCCCCCCCAAGGCCTAGTCCGAATTGGACTAGGGGGAGGGGCTGCGCCCCCTTCTTCCTTCTCTTCTCTCTTCCCTTGCCTTGACTCCTACTCCTACTACTTGGAAGGGGGGAATCCTACTCCCGGTGGGAGTAGGACTCCTCCAGGGCGCGCCATAGGGGCCGTCCCTCTCCCCCTCCTCCACTCCTTTATATACGTGGCCAGGGGCACCCCATAGACACAACAATTGATCCCTTGGATCTCTTAGCCGTGTGCGGTGCCCCCCTCCACCATAATCCACCTCGATAATATCGTAGCGGTGCTTAGGCGAAGCCCTACGTCGGTAGAACATCATCATCGTCACCACGCCGTCGTGCTGACGAAACTCTCCCCCAACACTTGGCTGGATCAGAGTTCGAGGGACGTCATCGGGCTGAACATGTGCAGAACTCGGAGGTGTCGTACGTTCGGTACTTGGATCGGTCGGATCGTGAAGACATACGACTACATCAACCGTGTTGTCATAACGCTTCCGCTTTCGGTCTACGAGGGTACGTGGACAACACTCTCCCCTCTCGTTGCTATGCATCACCATGATCTTGCGTGTGCGTAGGAAATTTTTGAAATTACTACGTTCCCCAACATCCACATCTCTATCTCATGCCATGCCAATCATTGAACATCCTGAAATATTTATCTGGAATGGGTATTAGTTCAATGAGCTACATGTTGTTATGAATTACCAAAACCACCCGGGGATTAGTTGCACTTTCAAGAGGATCAGCTCGTCGTCGACAGGGCGATAGTGCCGAACATGGATGTGGCGGAGCAGATGCTGCTGCTCAACTCCTACCACTCCGCTCACGAGATCAGCCTCGCCCGCTGGCGATACCGCGAGCAGGCAGTGACAGTGTTCTGGACTATGCGGTACTCATCACATCGTCTCCCGACCAGGTGGATCGGGCCGAGGACCCCCATGGCGGTTCACTAATGTGCCACTTCGGGCAGACCATGACATATACAAGGAAGACTCCACAAGACTTGGCTCCCAAGCTGAGGACTTTCCTAAACCCTAGGCCTCCGGTGTATTATATAAACCGAGGTGAGGCTAGTCGATAGATCATCTAATATTCATGAGAACAATCTCGTGGTAGATACATGTACTCTGTATTACACCCCATATGAATACAATCAAAAGCAGTACGTAGGGTATTATCTCTTCGAGAGAGCCTGAACCCGGCTAAAATCCTATGTCTGTGTTACGATCGCTCCAAGACGCCTAGCTTAGGACCCCTACTACGAGATATGTCGGATTTAGAACCGACATTGGTGCTTTCATTTAGAGCCTGCTGGCAGTTACCGCGGTATGATGGGAATTCAGATCGTCTTCGGCGCGATCTACGCGTCGGAACCAAGCTTTATTGTCGATGTTGGCATTGTCGTCGCTGGCTCGATTGGTCACCTCGGCTGGACCGAGGACTAGGGTCCTCTTCGGATCATCAAGATCAGACGAATGTTCTCTTCATTATGATCAACTCCGATCTCATCCGAGATCATGGAAGAATAGTCCATGGAGCTTGGGGGCTGAATATCAACATTACCCTCGCACGATCGTGCAGTTTTTTCTGGACAGCAGATTCTTGTTCGCCGTCCCCGCCTCCTCGAGCGTCGCTTTGGTGAAATTATGCGTAATTGAGTCTACAACAACACTGTAAAATTTCGTCGCGCTCCGATGGAGGAATCTCTGGTGATCTCCAATATACGGGAGCCCTATCGAATTAGGACGGGAATCTGGACGAGTTTAGGGCGATGAGTCCAGCAGTCAGCTCGGACGTCCTTTGGAAGATCCAACCATTCATCGGCTGCGGAATTCCCATATCCATCACCCCTTAAAATTTCCGCTCGATTTGACCGTTTAAACTCCGGGAAACGTCCAATGAGTGCATCAATTTTCGAATCTATTTTCTGCGCGAAAATGAATCTGACCCGAGTTCATCTTTCTTCATGAATGGGATATTGGACATCCTTTCTGGAGGAGTTTTTTCTTAGGGTATTGTGTGTTGTTCTCACACACGCGCCCACAAATTTTAAAACCTTTTTCGAGGTAATCTTCACTGTCGCGTTGGTGTCAAACCAGCCCGGCAACGTCGCTCGATGGCTGCCGACATGCGCTAGACAGATCATCGCTTCGTTGAGCCGAGGTCAAAGTCATCGGATCATCACCTCGGCGAGCCAACCAAGAGTTCATCATCGCAAAGACTAAATCATCACCAACATTGCCGCCCCACGGATTACACGGGGCAGGCAAACTGCCATCATTGTGCGGTTATTTCATCAAGCCGGCGTCGACCGCGTCACAAATTTTGACCTGTGTCGGCATCGACGTGCCGCCTCTTCTTCAAACCAACATCCAACACGCCGACCAGTTTTGACACGTCGGCTGACATGGAGGCTTTAACACCTCGACTGGACCAGGGGCTTTGTCATCTCTCCAACAATACTCTGGGGACTTTGGCGTCACCAACGGACCAGTTTAGTCACCTCGGCTGGACCAGGGGCTTCACCTCGCCACATCGACAGTGCTGCGTCCCCACTTCATCAAGCCGAGCTCTTTGTTCCCACACCTCGGGACTGATTTGGGGGTTGGGACCTCGACCTGCGCAAACTCGGCCCACGTCATCAACACCGAGCACATTAACCAGCTAAGTCGCTTTCATGCTCAACTTTTTCAATTTTTAATTTCTGTCCGGTTCGACCAAGCATTATATTGGTGTTAAAAAAAGTTGTTTGTCAAAAACGATGTCGGTTAAAAACAAATTTCTTTGCCTAGGTTAATTGGGGGCTCTTACATTTATATGAGTCATTTTATAATAAATATTTTGTCTTCCAAGTCGTTGCAAAGTCTTTTATAACACTCCTTTTTCAACTCGAGTGTACGGTCAATAGCCGAATAGCCTGGTTTTTCTCTAAAGCCGTTCAAGTTTAGTTCACTAAATTGGCCTCTTAGAAGCACTCCGCCTTCGAGATATGGAGGTTAAAGTCGAAGGCTGACCTACTTGAAGTTTAGAGACCGGATGTGTCATGTTAAAGCACGACCGAAGGAAAATTTATTTTAAGACCAATTTCAGATTGGCACCAAAAGACTTGATTCAATTTAGACGTAAAGTTTTTATAAGTTTTTTGGTTTTTTGAGCTTATGGCACTTTTAAGCTATTTGTATGCTTTTTTTTTTCAGGAGGTGGGACATCTTCTTGACCGAGGTGCCCTGCACAATAATTCATCTCGGGAAATCTTTTCCGACCCGCAACTCGACATCTTTCCTGCCAACCTACACCTCGGCATTGGCGAAACACACATGACATCTGGACTAGTTCCCGAGGAGATTCGATCCTCAGGTTGTTCGGCCGCACCCAACCTGAGTCTCGGGGGCTACCATGTGTCTCTAACATAATTCTCATAGTACAACGCCAAACACCTTTAAAGTATCAGCAACATCAACGGGGGGCTGCGACTAGAGCCGAACCCATCAAAAGCCAATGTACTCCGTGGAGTCCTCGGCAAAACTTTATCGGATATTCCTTTATATGCATCAGTTTTAAATTGTGTCTTCGTTTGGTGATTTTCCGCCCGCCACGTAAAAACGACCCCCATTGCATAGGTTAACATCCTGCTGATCATTCAAAAAACATGTGTACTCACAAAAAGCTTTGTTTTGTGGTTGTAGTTGGTCTTCGCGCCAAAAACACAACGGGTCATCTAGTAAGACAGGACCTCCGTGCTTATAGCCTTTAACAACAGAACTGAGTCGTCTGCGAAGAAACGATGAGACACTCTAGGACAGGTGCCCTTGGGCAAATATTCACCCCGCTGTTTCTCCCTCAGTCTACATTTACAAGGCTCATATATCTTGTCTTAAGTAGGAAGTATATACTGGCAATCCACTAATTATGTAATTTTTGGAGGAACGTACCGATGGAACCTGGTTTGGTTTGTTCGCTTCCCACCATGAGGTCCAACTCAACTGGGACCATCCATCCATCCTGGAGAAAGGAATCTTGGACTTTTGTTAGTCTGCTTGCATTAAGATAATGAAAGGTTAGACTATAATAGAGCAACATGGGTATAGGGGCCAAAAGGTCTGCAAAAAATACATTTTCTCCTGTTCAAGGCAGGCACACAGAATAATGTTTAAGGGCCTATCACAAGTCTAGTGCTTGGACTGTACCTGGACTGCTTGAGCACCGATGGACTTGAGGAATTAATATGTGTAGAAATCTGGATCGCTTGGAGAGCTACACCATTGTTAAAGAGGATAGAGAACCATTGTTAAAAGAAGATAGAGAGGTTCGCTACGCCTTTTGCACAATTGACCTGTTGTTTAGATCGACAAAGATCATTAGATGTACCATGACCAAGCAAGCTCTCTTGACGGACAAAAGCCAGCAGATCTTTGATGCACCCCAAGCAAAGCAACAGCAGCCAGGAGACCAAATCCACACTTCTGGGGAAATATAATTGGCTCGTAGGGGTGGCAAAAAGGACCAGCTTGGACTTGGAGGATGAACCCTACCAAAAAAGCTGTCTCCATTCAGTAACACTACTACTACTACTACTTGATATGTTTGTTCTGAAAATGTGGAATCTATGCTCTTGTGTAGCCTGCATCCACAAAACAGGAACTGCTTTGATCAATTAACAGTGCACTAAGCCACCAACTTAATCCCTGCAAAGTGTTCCTTATCTTGCGTAATAGTGGTGGACTGACATACCAAAATTTAGTCTCACACTGCACAACAGCGAGTGCCTGTCGTACCGAATTCTAACACTTCGCCATGCCAGATGTGTAATGTCTAAGATCCAGAACCAAAAATAGCAATGGGAACTTTAGATTATACAGGCATTGGAGTATATACCATAAAAATAATTTGGATAAGCTACCGGAAATAAGATACACATAAACAGTAAAATTAGTACACACAGAATTAGAACAAGAAGTTGCCAATTTATCAAGTTTCCATTAAAAAGCATGCAATCGAGCCATCAGCTACAACAAAATTCAGCACATAGGTAACCAACTGGTCTATGGAAGTAGTTCCATTTTTTTATAAATTTTTTTTCAAAACATGAGATCATATTATTTTCAAAGATATGTTTACACTGGCCCAGGAATATTGGACAATTCCTAACTGCATGCTACAGCAACTGAAGATAGATATGAGATATAAGCATGAGTTCTCCAGGTATTTTAACAGTTTCAGTTTGGCAATAATATGTAATTAGATTCAAGAATATATCTATTGATATCACCCCTTAGCTGATACCGTGATACCAACAAATAGTTATAAAAATATCCTGGAATTTTGTGGAGTGAAGCTCTCCTGCAGAGCTCTAACTGAAACTGGGATTATATCAAGAGAAGGGAAAAAAAGGGGAAAAATCAGTTGAAAATGGCTTCTCCTTTTCCTTTTATTTTGAATCTATTTTTCAGTTGATTATCGTTTTTCTTTTCTTTTTCTGAACATGTAGATCAGATCCAAATTTGAAATTGTAGGGCATCCTCTGTTTTATTTGACATCAATGTCACAAACTATTGTTCAGGATTATTCATGTCCATCTACACCACCATTTCTATGTTGAGTAACTTATTATCATGGTGTCACCTAACAGGTGGTCTCACTAGTTATGTTAATGTTTGTGTCACCTAAAGGGTGGTATCATTTGATACGATGTTCTCAATTCGGTTCACTTAGAAGTGTTGAGAATGACTGTATACTAATCATGCACCATGAACATGATAGAACTTTGCAAGTTGCAGTAGACTGTGCAAATTGCAGTAGACAGGAAATTGTGCAACAGAAGTATGGACCAAAGTAGCTGAACAGAATATTGCTATACTATCAAGTGGCTGAACTATGTTAGTCAAAGCAAAGGAACCCACCTGATAGGGGTGTTTCAGCAAATCCTGTTTGGAAATAAATGTCGATTATACTGCCAACAAGAAAATAAAAACATTGGCAAATAAATCAAATGAAGTACTTATTGCACACTTCAAACCATTTACATTAAAGGCACCAACAAGTCTATGGTTTGACACCTATTCATTATGTTTTTTATTAGACGACCACCATTAAGAAAATGTCACTGATTTATGCTGTCCAGTCGAGCCTTCAACAAAAGGCTGCGCAACAAATTGCAGGCACAGAACAAAATCAAATAGGTCAACTGTATCTACTGCTGAAGCTTAAACGAGAAGCGAGGGTCCCAGTAGCAATACGAATTATGGGGAAAGGAATGTCAGTGTCAAGATATTCATATAAGAGCAGTGCACAACTAGTCTCTTAGCCAGTGAAATATATATATATAAAAACAAGAGAATCCGAAGGTCTGGATGGGTGATGTCAGCAAAAGAAGCAAAGGAAAATAAAAAGTGACGTTTAGAGGAAAGGAATTGACGAATGAAATGATTAAACACGAAGGCACATTAAGTACAGTGGAGTCTAAGGATGAGAAACAACATCAGAAAACTGATTAATTAGCCAGGAAATCTCATCTGTCAACGTCAGATTCTATGTTATGCGACCCTGTGAAGGTAGAAATTAAGAGTGTAGCAGTTGAGGTGACCACCAAATGTCGTCGTAGGAAATTTTCGCATCACACATCACGCTTCTTTACCCATCCTAACCGCTAGACCATGATCATTCACCAACCTAGACACTGCTTTTGAGAATTCAGTTAACGAGGGTTGGCAGAAAAAACTGGGAGTTCCTTGTAACTGTCTTAACAAAACCCTCACTCTTGCATCAAGTCACAGGATTCCTTTTCCAATAGCTTCTAGAGGAACAAAACCAAAGTTCTACATAATGAAAGTATAAAATATTTAGTGAAAACTTGTTGGACCAAAACAGTTGTACCCTTAGAAAACAAAAGGCAACACAAACTAGACAAATAACTTTGGAATGTACTCATCCGTTCGAATTATAAGATGTTCTAACTTTTTTTGGATCAAACATATATAGACGCGTTTTAGTGTGTTTGTTCACTCATTTCATTCTGTGTGTAGTCCATATTAAAATATCCAAAGCATGTGGGTAGTATTATGATAATAGTCCGCATGTGGTAACGACAGATTTTTGGATTTGTCATCTCTCAGGACAAGGCCTCTTGGACAGTGCTTCACATTCCTCAATGAATTGGAAGCGCTCGTTTTTCGAAAAGGAGGGACTCCCCGGCCTCTGCATCAGAACGATGCATACGGCCACATTTATATAATAAAAAAGTTCAACAAGGTCTTATAGTCTGAAAACAAAATAACGGCAAGCTCACAAAGAGCCATAACGCCAAGAAACAAAAGGCCCAAAAGCCACAACCGGCTGGCATAACAAAGATAGGTAAACTAATTGCTTATCCTATTACATGACCGCCATCCAAACCGGTTGAAGATATCCCGCGCTACCATCTCCCATCGGACAGATCCAGTAACCAAACGCTCCCTGGCCTCCGTCGGAGTGAGTAACGACCACATACGGATCAGCGCAGTAGCTCGGAATAAAACCTGCAAAAAATGAATATTTGTTGTTCTGTTAAAAGCCAAATCATTTCTCTAATTCCAAATTTCCCACAACAAAGCACATACTCCTACACGAATGTGTCTAGCTGTTTCAGACTCTATCCCAACAAGCCACGTTCCAAATAACATACTGACCGAATTCGGAGGAGTAATGTTAAAGGCAATATGCACCGTGTGCCACAAAACTCTTGCCAACGGGCAGTCAAAAAAGAGGTGCTTGATAGTTTCGTCCCGATCACAAAAACTACACCTAGTAGATCCTGTCCAGTTGCGCTTAACCAAATTATCCTTTGTTAAAATGACTTGTTTATGTACAAACCACATAAACACTTTAATTTTCAAAGGAACTTTGACTTTCCAAACCTCTTTGGAACTAGGAATGACACTAGAGTTAATGACATCGATATACATCGACTTAACTGTGAACTCTCTAGACCTAGTGAGCTTCCAACACAACTGATCGGGCTGATGAGATAGCTGAATCTCCATCAGTCTACTCACCAAATGAAGCCATGCTTCCCACCGGTCACCAACAAGCACCCTCCTAAACTGAATATTAAGGGGAATGGACTGCATAATCGTTGCAACAAGAGCATCACGACATTGAACAATACGATACAAGGACGGATACTGAAGCGCCAACGGCGTTTCACCAAGCCAGGTATCCTCCCATAAGCGAGTGGTGTTTCCATCACCGACTACAAACTTTGTTCTACTAAAGAAGACAGCTTTGACTCCCATAAGCCCCTTCCAAAATGGCGAGTCCGTCGGTCTCACTGTCGCCTGGGACAACGTCTTGGACTGCAGATACCTATACGGAGAATCTGCGCCCACGTGGCCTCAGTCTCAACTGATAGTTTATACAGCCACTTACTGAGAAGACATTTGTTCTTGACTTCAAGATTCTCGATACCAAGGCCCCCCTGGTCCTTTGGTCGACAGATGATATCCCATTTGGCGAGTCGGTATTTTCTCTTTAGTTCATCACTCTGCCAGAAGAACCGTGATCGATAGAAGTCCAGCCTTTTCCTAACACCAACTGGGACTTCAAAGAAAGATAAAGAGAAACATAGGCATACTCGTGAGCACCGAATTAATAAGAATCAGTCGGCCTCCATATGACATGAGTTGCCCTTCCAGCAACTCAGTTTCTTCTCAAACCGATCCTCGATGCACTTCCATTCTCTGTTTGTCAGCTTACGATGGTGAATGAGTATACCTATGGTTTCTCAAAATAAAAGCCAATTAGAAAGAAGTCTGTCTGTTCGACCATGATGTGATAAATGTAACTTGATAAGGCACCCCTTCAGTCCTGCTCCCTGGCAACCTTCTTGGCTCCTTGAGAAAATCGACACTTTTTTCAGGCATTCATCGTATCCGCCTTAAGCACCAAGTTATAAGAAAAGTAGAAAATGGTAGATATTTCTAAATATATATAACTCATGATTAACAATAGAATTAGCTTTCAAATAAAAAAGAAAGCGAACACATTGAATTAAACTGTAATCGTCAAAGAGTAAATTACTAATAGTTGCCGACATAAATTTTCTTTTTTTCTTCCAAACCAGTTTACCCATATAAAATTCAAACTGCATACTGAGATACTATAAGCATTGAAAATCATGCTACAATATATTAACTAAGAGATGACAGTAATTTATTGTAACTAAAATTGGAATAAATAATGCCTTATGTGGGTTGGATCATTAATTATTCAAATTAAGGTTCGTTTGTTGTTTATGCATATTCTGCCAGATACCACCGAACAACCTGAAAAGTTTGGTGCCAACGGATTTGGATTTTTTATTCATATTAACTTAAAGATAAAAATATGGAACTACACTTCAACAAAATGTCAGCAGCTACTACAAATGCATCAAGAAAAAAATCAAATACAAAGGGAGCAGAAAGTAGCACATACACGAAGATGTATACATAGCACTTAACCTCACTATGGTCTAGTTATACATGAATTATTTGCCACATCAAATGTAGTGAAGGTCCAGAGAAGGACCTTGCGGGAAGCTTCAGTGTCAGGCACGTTTAAGGGCTATGTGTATGCTCACTGGTAGCAACTGTCAAATCTGCACTTCATACGATCAAACTTAATCTGTTGGATCCTCCATGAAAAGAAAATCATATTTTTGCACATCTGCTCTATATGAAGATTGATATCTGCTTACATCGAACAAAATGACAAGCTGAGGCACTCATCGTATGCATCCAGTGTAGGAGTAGATACATTTCGGAGTCAAAGCAGACATCTAAAGTGAATATTAATGAATATCTGAGCATGGTAAAATTCATCCAAGAAGACATCTAACTACATCCTGGTTTAGGCAATTCAACTTCTTTCTATAAAACACTCCATGATCTGCCTCCAAGCAGATAAAAATTAAGGAGTCCTCGGGAAGTACCAAATTCAAGAGTTCAGTACCAATTAGTCCAGTGCAGATGTGAGCATGCTAGAACTCCTCCAGGATACTGTCTTAAATAACTCCAAAAGTAGACCCATGGTTAGTGACTTCAAGAACCTTTCAAATTTAAAATCTTAGAGCTGGGGAAGACCAAGCACAAACAAGAGGACGAATTCGTAAATTGCGAAAGGGGTTAACCTGTTTGGAGAACAGGAATTTCACAGGAAATAGATCAATTTCGATATGAATGAAAAGAAATCAAGTGCATAACACGGGATTGCCTCATTCTTTCTTCCTTCAGCAGACTACTCATTAAAATGAGTAATGAAATAGCGCGTTGGGTAACGCGCAAACCCATGTGTTGTGCTTCATTTTTTCCTTTCTGTATTTTACTTTTTATTCTTTAAAATTTAAATAACTCAGCATTTAAAAAAAAGATTCAAATTTTGAAAAAAATATCGTGTGTTGAACAAATGACCATGACTTTAAAAAAATGTTCACTGATTCAAAAAATGTTCACAATTTTGAAACACAATGTTTGTGTATTTAAAAGAATATTTGAGATACAAAACATGTTTGTGGAAAAAATTACATATTAAAAATATTCATGAATTCAAAAAATGTACAAGATCCCAAAAAATGTTCATGATTTTAATAAATGTTCATGAATTTCTAAAAATGTTCTTGAGTTTTGTGAAGAACTTTCAAAATATGTTCGCGAGTTCACAGAAAATGTTCACGAAATTCAAAAATTGTCCTCGAGATTATCTATGAATTAATTTTTTTTCATGAATTCAAAAAATGTTCACAAACTTGGAAAATTATGTTCATGAATTCGAAAATTGTTCACGAATTGCAAAAAAATAATCATGAATTTTGAAAATGGGCGTGGGTTCACAAATTTGAAAAAACAATGTTCATGAAATTAAAAAGAAAAAAATAAATAAAAAAGAAAGAAATGAAATAAAATAGATAAAAGAAAAAAAGATGAAAAAATAAAGAAGAAAGAAAACACCTGGCAAAAATACAAAAGAAAAATTGGTTCAAGGAAGATTCTAGAACCTTCCGAAAACCGGTGGGAAAAAACCCAGTATGGGCTGGCCCATAGTAAGGAGGACGTGGCGCATGGGGAGGGCATGCGCTGGGTCGCTATCCAACGACCCATGCGCCAAATAGGAATCACCTTCTGTGCCATAAGCGTCGAGTTGTCTCTATAGCGCACACCGAGCCATGGCCCATTAAGCTTCGCTACCATACTCGTTTGGTCAGCAGACTTCCCAAACCCCTCATAGGGCCGATATCATGCGGCGTGGACATGGTAGTTGGGGAAAGGTTGCAAGGAAGCAAAGGTTAGGCAATGGTTAGCTGCTCGATGAGGACATTGGATACGGCCTAGAGCCCATTGTTTAATGTGTAGACTTGTCATCCATATCCAAAGAAGCTGCCGCGATACACTCTCCTAAATTCAACCTTGTATAAAGTGTCAAAAGCATAATTCTTACCCCTGCTCCAATATCACAAAGAGCACTATGCATATCAATATTACCTATAGATAAGATATTGTCAGTATACCTGGATCTCCAAGCTTTGTTGGTATCTTATCTTAAAGGGGTACTTTGTTATCATCACCGCCTGTTTTTCTAAATTCACGCTTCTCGTATTGTTAATAATATCACACAAGTGTACTAGAGCCGTGGAGGACTCTACCTCGGCCGACATAGCTTGACTAGTTTTGTAACCCTAGGACCCCAAGTGTGTTATATAATCCAGGGGCCAGGCTCATCGATAGAACATATACAATCTCTACTTTACATGTACTTTGTACATACCAGAACGCAATAGACACAAGCAGAACATAGATATTATCACCTCCATGAGAGCCTGAACTTGTCTAGCTAGGATACCCTACTGAACGACCTGCCGGATCTAGCTCTTACTCCAGAGCTTTGACCTTTTACATTTTTTGTAATTCTACTTTGTACCTGAATTGGGTTCCGAAGTGGGCGGAGCCCAATAGGCCCACCCTGTGGCACAGGCTACATGGTCCAAAAAATTTCTTAGTACTTATTACCAACTATAAAGCCCAAGGCATAAGGCTAGGGTAGGCCACTAGCACTGCCACAGGGCCCATAGATTCAGCCCACCAAAGACTCTCACGCTCAGCTTCAGGCTGATTAATGAGTGTCTCAAAAAAAAAAGCTTCAGGCTGATTGTTTCGGTCGGTCTCCTCGTCACGTACGTTCGCTGCAGCCCACATCGCATACGTTCGCTGACCACACGACGAGCTGACGCACCACGAGCAATCGATCTATGAAATCATAGATCATTCTAGTTATTTTTATAGTTGTTCTTTTAGTCATGAGTTTAGGAGCTCGAATATCAAGGCTCACAATTCAACGAAGTATACTCTGTCACTTGAGGTTGGGTGTCATGATTGGTTAGGCAATCCGAATGACCTTACTTTCTGCCTCTATAAACGTTGTGACAAGTTAAATAAAAACTTCGCGGAATTGTCCAAAAAACGAGCGGTCGATCCGTCTTCTCGATCCCCTTGATCCATCTCCTCGTCTGTTATTTCCCGTCCCGACCCCCGATCCCAAAAGACCCGAACAGGCGAGAACAGCCAACCATGCGCAGCGGCAGCCGGCGGCGATCGATCTACTAGCCCTGATTGATATTTGATCTACAGCCAACATGTCCGCATCGATTGATATTTGATCTGCCGATCCCTTCCTAGGCAGGTTGGCCGGGCGGTCGGCACACGCCTACGCGGCTACCCGCGGCAGCAGCGTCCGCCCAGGAAATGAGTCTCCGAACCTGCGATTCCAAATCTAATTTGATATGCGCTTTTATGTGTTGCTTTTTTTTTTACACCGGGTCGACCTCTGCTCCCGTGCGGCCACGCCGGGTCGCACCGGGGCAGCCCATGCCGGCCGGCTCGAGGCGTCCTCCACACCAAGCTCCTCCCTCCCGCCGCCGCTGCCGGAGGCGTCGCCGGGCAAAGCCCGTGTGGCGTGGCAGCGGCGGTGGATCTCCTCGGCCATAGATCGGATCGAGGTGGCGGCGTTCCGCACCGTCCGTTCAACGGCAGTGTCGTGGGGACGCGGCGGCCAGGATCTGCAACTGCGATGGCGGACGGTCAAGGGCAGCAGGTGGCGGCGGCGGTGGACGCGCCCAATCTAGGTCGTTCAGACGGGCAGCCACCCAGATTGTTGTACCGGCTGCATCTCAACATCTCCAACATCAGTTTGCAGGTTCCTGGGCTAGCCCCGCAGCACGAGGAAGCCGGGGTCTCCGGACCCGAGTGTGGCGATGGTGGCCTCCTCCTCCGCCGGAGGTGGTCGGCTGACTGGTTGTGCACGGCGGCGGCCCTCGGCAAGTGGTGGCAGGCGTTGGGCTCTCGGCGGCGCTCCGGCGTGTGTAGGTGGCGATGGTCCCTGTGTGCGGTCGGCGGCTCCGTCTCTGACCCGGACGGCGCGGGGGATGGGGGCGGCCCGGCGTGGCCGGCGATCTGGATGCGGTGGTGCTGGCGGCTCGCTGATCTGCCGGTGCTCTAGGATTCTGCCTGGTGGTGCTGGTGGTAACGACGGCCCGTGCACGAGAGTTGGATCCCTTCGAACGGATCTGGGTGAAAACTTGCCTTCGGAGTCTGCTAAGGCCGGCGGTGGCGGCGCTATCTGTGTCGTTCCCTTCTTGAAGGCATCGCCATGGAGAAGTTCAAGGCCACTCTCTGCTACCTCCGGGGGAAACCATAGATCGGATGACGGCGGCGCTCTGGTGTCGTTCCTCCCCTGGGGGCGTCATTCTTAGAGGTACACACGTGATCGAGGGACCAGAGGACGGATTATTTGGTGGAGCGGTGATTCATCCTACACACTGATGGCGACGGATCTTGACGGCGTGGCGCAGTGCAGATTCGGAGTTCGTTGTGGGAGGATGGACTCGCGCAGGAGGACGACGCTGTCGGGCGTCGTGGTGGCGTCGATGGCGGAGAGACCTGGTACGGTACATGCAACAGTACAGCTCTAAACATGGATTGGTGGCAGGTGGCTGCGGCGGCCTCATATCCGGCAGGCGTCCTGGTTAAGGAGTGCACCGGACTGATAGGTGCCCCATATCTGGCAGGCGTCCTGGTTGGGACCTCATGTCTTAGATGTTTAGATTTGGCTGCGATGTCTGTTTGGTATTAGGCCCAGACTACCTGCGCCCCTTCATCAATTGGATATGTGTAGCGACAGTTATTGATTAGACGGTGGCTTTAGTCTTGCTGTTATATGGCTTTGTAAGGTCTTACGAGAATAATTAATAAAGTGGTCGTATGCATCGTCCAGATGCAGAGGCCGGGGGTCATCCTCCTTTTCTAAAAAAAATGTGTTGCTTTTTGCGAAAAAGAATTACAAGTTGCAATATTTGTATGTGTGAACTTATAGCTAGTAGATTAAATCCTATCTAAATATATTTACATGTATGTGTTTTGGCAAAACATGGGGAATTAGCTAGTGTCCGAACCTATGATTATGTCTACTTCATGTCTTCATTCGCTTCGCTATTTATGATGTCTTGTTCGTGATTTTATTTTTTCAATTCAGATAAAATGAACAAGTTTCTTCTCACAAGAAAGTCACCATTACAAGATGCTCCTAAAGATATGAATAGGGAGGAGATTCAGTATGATCTAGACAAGAGGAAATTGATAGAACTTTATCATCATAACCTGAAAGATCCGGTAAGAACAAAGTGCTTGGTTAATGGACCTTGTCACGCAAGTTCTTTGTTTTATCATTATATATTCAAAAAATATAGCATTTTGTTTTTATACACCGAATTTTGTTATGTCTGGAATATGTGTTACAAGTTGTGAAGTACACCCGTATTCAATACATCGTTGCTTATTTTATGCCATGGTTAAGTGGTGCATCATGGTAACATTAGCTTCAGGTCCACTCCTGTTCCGAACCTTGGTTTCATTTGATAATGGAACCGAGGAATGGGTGGGGGGCTTTGCCCCCCCCCCCATCTAAAAGAATGAAGTGATTATACCAATATTTCGATGATGTCATTCAAGTAGTTGTCGAGCGACATGGGCATCATGCACATCACGCTCCCAAAGCTCTTGAATCCGTCGAGCATCCCCCATTGAAGAACTTGAGATGGCCCACATACAATATCACCTCTGACACGCATACCGCAATACCTGCCATATGATGTGCAGCTCACGGCTGTATGAGATGGTCGCGCTAGCCTTCCTGAAATGCTCGACCGTTCCAGTGGTGGCCATTGCCATTGCGCCGAGGACCAGGCCAAGGCCCTTTCGCATAGATGCTGACAATAGCCATAATATGCTGCATTTTGGCCTTTACTTTTTGGTGCACTGGCCGTGTTTTGCATTCTTTTTATTGTTATATGTTGCGAGCAAGCTATGTTGTGTATTGTGATAACCCACAAGTATAGGGGATCGTAATAGTTTTCGAGGATAGAGTATTCAACCCAAATTTATTGATTCGACACAAGGGGAGCCAAAGAATATTCTCAAGTATTAGCAGCTGAGTTGTCAATTCAACCACACCTGGAAACTTAATATCTGCAGTAAAGTGTTTAGTAGCAAAGTAATATGATAGTAATGATAACGATAACAAAAGGTAACAGTAGTAAGAGTAATGTTTTTGGTATTTTGTAGTGATGATAGCAATAGCAACGGAAAAGTAAATAAGCGGGGAACAATATATGGAAAGCTCGTAGGCAATGGATCGGTGATGGAGAATTATGTCGGATGCGGTTCATCATGTAATAGTCATAACCTAGGGTGACACAGAACTAGCTCCAGTTCATTGATATAATGTAGGCATGTATTCCGAATATAGTTATACGTGCTTATGGAAAAGAACTTGCATGACATCTTTTGTCCTACCCTCCCGTGGCAGCGGGGTCCTTACGAAAACTAAGGGATATTAAGGCCTCCTTTTAATAGAGTACCGGAACAAAGCATTAACACATAGTGAATACATGAACTCCTGAAACTACGGTCATCATTGGTAAGTATCCCAATTATTGTCACTTCAGGGTTAACGGATCATAACACATAATAGGTGACTATAGACTTGCAAGATAGGATCAAGAACACTCATATATTGATGAAAGCATAATAGGTTCAGATTTGAAATCATGGCACTCGGGCCCTAGTGACAAGCATTAAGCATAGCAAAGTCATAGCAATATCAATCTCAGAACATAGTGGACACTAGGGATCAAACCCTAACAAAACTAACTCGATTACATGATAGATCCCATCCAACCCATCATCGTCCAGCAAGCCTACGATGGAATTACTCATGCACGGCGGTGAGCATCATGAAATTGGTGATGGAGGATGGTTGATGATGATGATGGCGACGGATTCCCCTCTCCGGAGCCCCGAACGGACTCCAGATCAGCCCTCCCGAGAGTTTTTAGGGCTTGGCGGCGGCTCCGTATCGTAAAATGCGATGATTTCTTCTCTCTGATTTGTTTCTCCCCGAAACACAATATATGGAGTTGGAGTTGAAGTCGGAGAGGCAACAGGGGGCCACGAGGTAGGGGGGCGCCCCCCACCCTCGTGGACAGGTGGTGGACCCCTGGCCTTCATCTTTTGCAGGTATTTTTCATATTTTCTGAAAAGTTGCTCCGTGAAGTTTCAGGTCATTCCGAGAACGTTTGTTTATGCACATAAATAACACCATGGTAATTCTGCTGAAAACAACGTCAGTCCGGGTTAGTTCCATTCAAATCATGCAAGTTAGAGTCCAAAACAAGGGCAAAAATGTTTGGAAAAGTAGATACGATGGAGATGTATCAACTCCCCCAAGCTTAAACCTTTGCTTGTCCTCAAGCAATTCAGTTGATAAACTGAAAGTGATAAAGAAAAACTTTTACAAACTCTGTTTGCTCTTGTTGTTGTAAATATATAAAGCCAGCATTCAAGTTTTCAGCAAAGATTATAAATAACCACATTCACAATAACGCATAGGTCTCAAGTTTACTCATATCAATGACATAATCAACTAGCGAGCAATAATAATAAATCTCGGATGACAACACTTTCTCAAAATAATCATAATATGATATAACAAGATGGTATCTCGCTAGCCCTTTCTGAGACCGCAAAACATAAATGCAGAGCACCTTTAAAGACCAAGGACTGACTAGACATTGCAATTCATGGTAAAAGAGATCCAGTCAAGTCATACTCAATGCAAACTAACAGTAATGAATGCAAATGACAGCGGTGCTCTCCAACTGGTGCTTTTTAATAAGAGGATGATGACTCAACATAAAAGTAAATAGATAGGCCCTTCGCAGAGGGAAGCAGGGATTTGTAGAGGTGCCAGAGCTCGGTTTTGAAATAGAGGTGGATAATATTTTGAGCGGTATACTTTCATTGTGAACATAACAACCAAGAGATGACGATATCTTCCATGCTACACACATTATAGGCGGTTCCCAAACAGAATGGTAAAGTTTATACTCCTCCTTCCACCAACAAGCATCAATCCATGGCTTGCTCGAAACAATGAGTGCCTCCAACTAACAAGAGTCCCAGGGGGAGTTTTGTTTGTAATTATTTTGATTTAGTTTGCATAAAGCATGGGACTGGGCATCCCGGTGACCAGCCATTTATCTCGTGAGTGAGGAGCGGAGTCCACTCCTCTTGATAATAACCCACCTAATATGGAAGATACAGACAACCCTAGTTGATATATGAGCTATTCGAGCATACAAAACAGGATATTTATTTGAAGGTTTAGAGTTTGGCACATACAAATTTACTTGGAACGGCAGGTAGATACCGTATATAGGTAGGTATAGTGGACTCATGTGGAATAACTTTGGGGTTTAAGGGATTGGATGCACAAGTAGTATTCCCGCTTAGTACAAGTGAAGGCTAGCAAAAGACTGGGAAGCGACCAGCTAGAGAGCGACAACAGTCATGAACATGCATTAAAATTAATCAACACCGAATGCAAGCATGAGTAGGATATAATCCACCATGAACATAAATATCATGAAGGCTATGTTGATTTTATTTCAACTACATGCGTGAACATGCGCCAAGTCAAGTCACTTAAATCATTCAGAAGAGGATACCACCCTTTCATACCACATCATAACTATCTCAATAGCATGTTGGCACGCAAGGTAAACCATTATAACTCATAGCTAATCAAGCATGGCACAAGAAACTATGATCTCTAATTGTCATTGCAAACATGTTTATTCATAATAGGCTGAATCAGGAACGATGAACTAATCATATTTACAAAAACAAAAGAGGTCGAGTTCATACCAGTTTTTCTCATCTCAGCCAGTCCATCATATATCATCATAATTGCCTTTCACTTGCACGATTGAATGTTGTGAATAATAATAGTAGTACACGTGCATTGGACTAAGCTGAAATCTGCAGCCATTCAATAAACAGGAGAAGATAAGGCAATATGAGATCAACAATAATGCATATAAAAGCCACTTCAACAATTTAATTATGGTCTTCTCCTATCGACCCCCAAAGAAAAAAAAGAAATAAAGCTATTTACACGGGAAAGCTCCCAACAAGCAAAAGAAGAACAGGAAATCTTTTTGGGTTTTCTTTTTAATTACTACTACAAGCATGGAAATTAAACTGATTAAAAGCTACAACTAATTTTTTTGTTTTTTCTTAAGGTTAATTAAACACACAAGAAGAAAGCATAAAAAGGAAAAATAAACTAGCATGGATGATACAATGAAAAAGTATGAGCACTGACATCTAGCAATGAGTGTGTGAGCATAAATGTAATGTCGGTGGGAAATACGTACTCCCCCAAGCTTAGGCTTTTGACCTAAGTTGGTCTATGGCCATGGCTGGCCTGGCGGATATCCATAATAATAGTTGGGGTCGTACTGCGATGCAGCGGCTATCGCCTGCTAAGCTGCAGCGTGGTGATGAGCGGCCTCCGCTCTCCTCTCGTACTCATCTGTCTCCTCTCTGGTAATAGTATATCTTCCTTTTGCCTGATGATCAAAGAAGGCAGGAGCAGGGAGAGTAATATGGACAGCACTGCGTCTGTAAAAAATCAGTCGATACTGGAGAGGTGATTCATTCCTCTCGACAAACTGGTGGTGAACCATAGCATGAAAGTCTAGGTAAAGCAGGAGGTAATTCAATATCATCTTCGCGTATGGCTATACCAAGAAAATTAGCTATGCGGGTTGCATAAATTCTACCAAAGAAATCTCCATTAAATCTATTAAGATGCAACCTACGTGCAACAATGGCTCCCAAATTATAAGATTTGTCTCCTAACACAGCACTCCGAAGAATACTGAGGTCAGTGACACACATGTGACATGCCTCATCTTTACCATTAATGCATCTACCTATGAAGAGAGCAAAACAATGTATAGCAGGAAAGTGAATGCTCCCTATGGTGGCTTCTGTTATATCTCTAGATTTTCCCACAGTTATACTAGCAAGAAATTCTCTAAATTCAGATTTGCGAGGATCCCTTATACTCCCCCATTGTGGAAGTTTGCAAGTAGTGACAAAATCCTCTAAGTCCATAGTGTAAGAATTATCATAAAGATCAAACATGACAGTTGGAGAATTACGTGAAGTTGAAAATTCAAACCACCTCACAAAGGTAGTGGTGAGGTTGTGATACTGGCTGCACTTCTCTTCCTCGAAGCTCACGAGATCAGCATTATGCAAATATGCGTTGAATTCTTCCTTAATTCCCGCTCGATCCATAAAGTTCTCAGAAGGCCATTCACAAGGACGCACTGGAGCGTCTCTTGGTGACTCGTCATCAGCATCACGCATTGCAAGCCTGGGTCCTTGCTTCCTTGAAGAACCACCTTGGAACATTTTCCTAAGCATATTTCTTCCTCTGAAAAATTCTGAATTTTTTTAGTAACTTCAACATAAAAGTAAACCAAACTCAATAATATTGTTAGCAACTACTCCTACAAGTGCCTAGAGCCTATATCATGCATCAAAACTACTTTTGACCATATAAATTTGACATGCAAGCTCAACAGGGTCACCTAAGCAGCAAAAATTTGCAATAAATAAAGCACTAGAACAAAAACTAATTGGACCAATGGAGGAGTCACATACCAAGGAACAATCTCCCCAAGCAGTTTTGTAAGAGGTGCTTTGAGCAAGGGGATCGAAAATGGCAGCAAAGTGAGCTAGAACTCGTGCTTGAGATGGATATTCGTGTTTAGGGGAGGAAGAAGGAGTGTATGGGTGAAAGGATAAGTGGAGGAGGGCCACCATGGGCACATGAGGCAGGGGGACGCGCCCTCCACCCTCGTGGGCAGGTGGTTGACCCCCCTGATGTGTTCACAGTGCCAAATATTCTCAAATATTCTGGAAAAAATCATATTTAAATTTCAGGGCATTTGGAGAACTTTTATTTTCGAGGTATTTTTATATTGCACGGATAATCAGATAACAGACAGAAAAATATTTGTTTTTATTTTATTTAGTATAAATAACAGAAAGTAAAAGTGGGGTACAGAAGGTTGTGCCTTCTAGTTTCATCCATCTCATGGTCATCAAAAGGAATCCACTAACAAGGTTGATCAAGTCTTGTTAACGAACTCATTCCGAATAACATGGAACCGGAGAAATTTCGAATAACACTATGTTACCTCAACGGGGATATGCACATCCCCAATAATAAGAATATCATATTTCATCTTGACAGTAGGAAGAGGAAATTCAAAAACCCCAAATATAATCGATGGCATTTTTCCAATAGAGTTGATACTATGAACTTGAGGTTGTTTCCTCGGAAAGTGCACCGTATGCTCATTACCATTAACATGAAAAGTGACATTGCCTTTAGTGCAATCAATAACAGCCCCTGCAGTATTCAAAAAGGGTCTTCCAAGAATAATAGACATACTATTGTCCTCAGGAATATCAAGAATAACAAAGTCCGTTAAAATAGTAATGTTTGCAACTCCAACAGGCACATCCTCACAAATACCGACAGGTATAGCAGTTGATTTATCAGCCATTTGCAAAGATATTTCAGTAGGTGTCAACTTATTCAAATCAAGTCTACGATATAAAGAGAGAGGCATAACACTAACACCGGCTCTAAGATCACATAAAGCAGTTTTAACATAGTTTCTTTTAATGGAGCATGGTATAGTGGGTACTCCCGGATCTCCAAGTTTCTTTGGTATTCCACCCTTAAAAGTATAATTAGCAAGCATGATGGAAATTTCAGCTTCCGGTATCTTTATTTTATTTGTAATTATATATTTCATGTACTTAGCATAAGGATTGGTTTTAAGCATATCAGTCAATCGCATACGCAAAAAGATAGGTCTAATCATTTCAGCAAAGCGCTCAAAATCCTCATCATCCTTTTTCTTGGATGGTTTGGGAGGAAAAGGCATGGGTTTCTGAACCCAAGGCTCGCTTTCTTTACTATGTTTCCTAGCAACAAAGTCTTTCTTATCATAACGTTGATTCTTTGATTGTGGGTTATCAAGATCAACAGCAGGTTCAATTTCTATGTCATTATCATTACTAGGTTGAGCATCATTATGAACATTATCATTAACATTACCACTAGTTTCAGGTTCATTACCAGATTGAGTTTCAACATCAGAAATAGAAATATCATTTGGATTCTGAGGTGTTTCAGTAATAGGTTCACTAGAAGCATGCAAAGTCCTATCATTTTTCTTTTTCTTCTTTTTAGAAGAACTAGGTACATCTATATTATTTCTCTGAGAAACTTACTCAATTCTCTTAGGGTGGCCTTCAGGATACAAAGGTTCCTGAGTCATTTTACCACCTCTAGTCATAACTCTAACTGCATGATCATTATCTTTACTATTCAATTCATTGAGCAAATCATTTTGAGCTTTAAGCACTTGTTCTACTTGAGTGGTAACCATAGAAGCATGTTTACTAATAAGTTTAAGTTCACCTTTAACATTAGCCATATAATCACCCAAGTGTTCAAGCATATTTGAATTGTATTTCAATTGTCTATCAAAATAAGCATTAAAATCTTCTTGCCTAGCCATAAATTTATCAAACTCATCTAAGCATGGGCTAGCAAATTTAGTAAATGAGATTTCAGCTTTATCATATCTATAGAGAGAATTTACCTTTACTACCTGTGTCGGGTTATCAAGACCATGAGTTTCTTCAATAGGAGAAGAATTTGGATCATATGTTTCTTCAACAGGTGGTAAATTAAGGCCATGTATTTCTTCAATGCGAGTTAAATTCTTAACATCTTCAGTATTAATACCTTTTTATTTCATAGATTTCTTTGCCTCTTGCATATCTTTAGGACTGAGAAATAGAATACCCCTCTTCTTCGAAGTTGGTTTAGGAATAGGCTCAGGAATTGGCTCCGGAGGTGTCCAATTATTTTCATTTGTCAACATATTATTCAATAGAATTTCAGCTTCATCCGGCGTTCTTTCCTTGAAAACAGAACCAGCACAAGTATCCAGGTAATCTCTAGAGGCATCGGTTAGTCCATTATAAAAGATATCAAATATTTCATTTTTCTTAAGAGGATGATCAGGCAAAGCATTAAGTAATTGGAGAAGCCTCCCCCAAGCTTGTGGGAGACTCTCTTCTTCAATTTGCACAAAATTGTATATATCCCTTAAAGCAGCTTGTTTCTTATGAGCAGGGAAATATTTAGCAGAGAAGTAATAAATCATATCATGGGGACTACGCACACAACCAGGATCAAGAGAATTAAACCATATCTTAGCATCACCCTTTAATGAGAACGGAAATAATTTAAGGATGTAAAAGTAACGAGTTCTCTCATCTTTAGTGAACAGGGTGGCTATATCATTCAATTTAGTAAGATGTGCCACAACAGTTTTAGATTCATAACCATGAAAAGGATCAGATTCAACCAAAGTAATTATATCAGGATCAACAGGGAATTCATAATCCTTATCAGTAACAAAGATAAGTGAAGTAGTAAAAGCAGGGTCAGGTTTCATTCTAGCATTTAGAGATTGCTTACTCCATTTAGCTAATAACCTTTTGAGTTCATTTCTATTTTTGCAAGCTAAAATAGCTAAAGAAGCTTCTTTATCAAAAACATAACCCTTAGGAATAACAAGTGATTCTTCATCATCACTTTCATCAGTATCATCAGATTCAATATTTTCAATTTCTCTATCTCTAGCAAGTTGTTCATCAAGAAATTTACCAAGTGGCACAGTAGTATCATGCATAGCAGAAGTGGCATCATCAATAACATGCGACATATCGGAAGCAGGTGTAGGTGTCGCAAGCTTACTCAAAACAGAAGGTGAATCAAGTGCAGAGCTAGATGGCAGTTCCTTACCTCCCCTCGTAGTTGAGGGATAAATCTTGGTTCTTGGATCTTTCAAGTTCTTCATAATGATAAGCAGATATAAATCTCAAGTGACTCAAAGAATAGAGCTATGCTCCCTGGCAACGGCGCTAGAAAATGTTCGGGAACGTTGCAGAAAACAAAAAAATTTCCTACGTTTCACCAAGATCAATCTATGGAGTCAACTAGCAACGAGAGGAGAGTGCATCTACATACCCTTGTAGATCGCGAGCGGAAGCATTCAAGAGAACGGGGATGATGGAGTCGTACTCGCCGTGATCCAAATCACCGATGACCAAGTGCCGAACGGACGGCACCTCCGCGTTCAACACACGTATGGAGCGGATGACATCTCCTCCTTCTTGATCCAGCAAGGGGGAAGGAGAGGTTGATGAAGATCCAGCAGCACGACGGCGTGGTGGTGGATGCAGCAGTGAACGCGGCAGGGCTTCGCCGAGCTTCTGCGAGAGGGAGAGGTGTAGCAGGGGAGAGGGAGGCGCCAAGGCTTGAGGTGCGGCTGCCCTCCCTCCCCCCTTTATATAGGCCCCCTAGGGGGGTGCACCGGCCCTAGGAGATGGGATCTCCTAGGGGGCGACGGCCAAGGGGGTGGAGTACCCCCCAAGGCAAGTGGAGGCGCCCCCTCCCCTAGGGTTCCCAACCCTAGGCGCATGGGGGGCCCAAGGGGGGGGGCGCACCAGCCCACTATGGGCTGGTTCCCCTCCCCACTTCAGCCCATGGGGCCCTTCGGGATGGGTGGCCCCACCCGGTGGACCCCCGGGACCCATCCGGTGGTCCCGGTACAATACCGGTGACCCCGAAACTTTCTCGATGGCCGAAACTACACTTCCTATATATAATTCTTCACCTCCAGACAATTTCGGAACTCCTCGTGATGTCCAGGATCTCATCCAGGACTCCGAACAACTTCCGGATTACTGCATACTCATATCTATACAACCCTAGCGTCACCGAACCTTAAGTGTGTAGACCCTACGGGTTCGGGAGACAAGTAGACATGACCGAGATGACTCTCTGGTCAATAACCAACAGCGGGATCTGGATACCCATGTTGGCTCCCACATGCTCCTCGGTGATCTCATCGGATGAACCACGATGTCGAGGACCTAATTAATCCCGTACTCAATTCCCTTTGTCAATCGGTACGTTACTTGCCTGAGACTCGATCGTCGGTATACCAATACCTTGTTCAGTCTCGTTACCGGCAAGTCACTTTACTCGTATCGTAATGCATGATCCCGTGATCAACCACTTGATCACATTGAGCTCATTATGATGATGCATTACCGAGTGGGCCCAGAGATACCTCTCCGTCATACGGAGTGACAAATCCCAGTCTCGATTCGTGCCAACCCAACAGACACTTTCGGAGATACCTGTAATGTACCTTTATAGTCACCCAGTTACGTTGTGACGTTTGGCACACCCAAGGCACTCCTACGGTATCCGGGAGTTGCACAATCTCATGGTCTAAGGAAATGATACTTGACATCCAGAAAAGCTACAGCAAACGAACTACACGATCTTTGTGCTATGCTTAGGTTTGGGTCTTGTCCATCACATCATTCTCCTAATGATGTGATCCCGTTATCAATGACATCCCCATGTCCATAGCCAGGAAACCATGACTATCTGTTGATCAACGAGCTAGTCAACTAGAGGCTCACTAGGGACACATTGTGGTCTATGTATTCACACATGTATTACGATTTCCGGATAATACAATTATAGCATGAATAATAGACAATTATCATGAACAAGGAAATATAATAATCATTTTATTATTGCCTCTAGGGCATATTTCCAACAGTCTCCCACTTGCACTAGAGTCAATCATCTAGTTACATTGTGATGAACCGAACACCCATGGAATTCTGGTGTTGATCATGTTTTGCTCTAGGGAGAGGTTTAGTCAACGGATCTACTACATTCAGGTCCGTATGTACTTTACAAATCTCTATGTCTCCATTTTGAACACTTTCACGAATGGAGTTGAAGCGACGCTTGATATGCCTGGTCTTCCTGTGAAACCTGGGCTCCTTGGCAAGGGCAATAGCTCCAGTGTTGTCACATAAGAGAGTCATCGGGCCCGACACATTGGGTATGACTCCTAGGTCGGTAATGAACTCCTTCACCCAGACTGCTTCGTGTGCTGCCTCCGAGGCTGCCATGTACTCTGAAGGAAATATGCCCTAGAGGCAATAATAAAGTTATTATTTATTTCCTTATATCATGATAAATGTTTATTATTCATGCTAGAATTGTATTAACCGGAAACATAATACATGTGTGAATACATAGACAAACAGAGTGTCACTAGTATGCCTCTACTTGACTAGCTCGTTAATCAAAGATGGTTATGTTTCCTAACCATGGACAAAGAGTTGTTATTTGATTAACGGGATCACATCATTAGGTGAATGATCTGATTGACATGACCCATTCCATTAGCTTAGCACCCGATCATTTAGTATGTTGCTATTGCTTTCTTCATGACTTATACATGTTCCTATGACTATGAGATTATGCAACTCCCGTTTGCCGGAGGAATACTTTATGTGCTACCAAACGTCACAACGTAACTGGGTGATTATAAAGGTGCTCTACAGGTGTCTCCAAAGGTACATGTTGTTGGGTAACGTTGCAGAAAACAAAAAATTTCCTACGGTTTCACCAAGATCCATCTATGAGTTCATCTAGAAACGAGTGATTAGATTGCATCTACATACCTTTGTAGATCACGCGCGGAAGCTTTCAAAGAACGGGGATGAGGAAGTCGTACTCGACGTGATCCAAATCACCGGAGATCCTAGCGCCGAACGGACGGCACCTCCGCGTTCAACACATGTACGGTCAGCGTAACGTCTCCTTCTTCTTGATCCAGCAAGGGGGGAGAAGAGGTTGAGGGAGATGGCTCCAGCAGCAGCATGACAGCGTGATGGTGATGGAGCTGCAGTACTCCGGCAGGGCTTCGCTAAGCACTATGGAGGAGGAGGATGTGTTGGAGAGGGAGAGGGAGGCACCAAAGGCGTGGTATGAGAGGCCCTCCTTTCCCCACTATATATAAGGAGTCCAAGGGGGGGTGCCGGCCCTAGGAGATCCAATCTCCTAGGGGGGTGCGGCCAAGGGAGGAATCCCTCCTCCCCAAGGCACCTAGCAGGCGCCTTCCCCCTTTGGGACTCTTCCCTTCTTGAAACCCTAGGCGCATGGGCCTCTTGGGGCTGGTGCCCTTGGCCCATATAGGCCAAGGCGCACCCCCTACAGCCCATGTGCCCCCCGGGGCAGGTGGCCCCACCCGATGGACCCCCGGGACCCTTCCGGTGGTCCCGGTACAATACCGGTGACCCCGAAACTTGTCCCGATGCCCGAAATAGCACTTCCTGTATATAATTCTTTACCTCCGGACCATTCCGAAACTCCTCATGACGTCTGGGATCTCATCCAGGACTCCGAACAACATTCGGGTTACTGCATATACATATCCCTACAACCCTAGCGTCACCGAACCTTAAGTGTGTAGACCCTACGGGTTCGGGAGACATGTAGACATGACCGAGACGACTCTCCGGTCAATAACCAACAACGGGATCTGGATACCCATGTTGGCTCCCACACGCTCCTCGATGATCTCATTGGATGAACCACGATGTCGAGGATTCAAGCAACCCTGTATACAATTCCCTTCGTCAATCGGTATGTTACTTGCCCGAGATTCGATCGTCGGTATCCCAATACCTTGTTCAATCTCGTTACCGGCAAGTCACTTTACTCGTACCATAATGCATGATCCCGTGACCAGACACTTGGTCACTTTGAGCTCATTATGATGATGCATTACCGAGTGGCCCAGTGATACCTCTCCGTCATATGGAGTGACAAATCCCAGTCTTGATCCGTGTCAACCCAACAGATACTTTCGGAGATACCCGTAGTATACCTTTATAGTCACCCAGTTACGTTGTGATGTTTGGTACACCCAAAGCACTCCTACGGTATCCGGGAGTTACACGATCTCATGGTCTAAGGAAAAGATACTTGACATTGGAAAACTCTAGCAAACGAACTATACGATCTTATGCTATGTTTAGGATTGGGTCTTGTCCATCACATCATTCTCCTAATGACGTGATCTCATTATCAATGACATCCAATGTCCATAGTTAGGAAACCATGACTATCTATTGATCAACGAGCTAGTCAACTAGAGGCTTACTAGGGACATGTTGGTGTCTAGTATTCACACATGTATTACGATTTCCGGATAACACAATTATAGCATGAATAAAGACAATTATGATGAACAAGGAAATATAATAATAATCCTTTTATTATTGCCTCTAGGGCATATTTCCAACACATGTTGGGTTGGCGTATTTTGAGATTAGGATTTGTCACTCCGATTGTCGGAGAGGTATCTCTGGGCCCTCTCGGTAATGCACATCACATAAGCCTTGCAAGCATTGCAACTAATGAGTTAGTTGTGAGATGATGTATTACGGAACGAGTAAAGAGACTTACTGGTAACGAGATTGAACTAGGTATTGAGATACCGACGATCGAATCTCGGGTAAGTAACATACCGATGACAAAGGGAACAACGTATGTTGTTATGCGGTCTGACCGATAAAAGATCTTCGTAGAATATGTAGGAGCCAATATGAGCATCCAGGTTCCGCTATTGGTTATTGACCAGAGACGTGTCTCGGTCATGTCTACATTGTTCTCGAACCCGTAGGGTCTGCACGCTTAAGGTTTCGATGACAGTTATATTATGAGTTTATGCATTTTGATGTACCGAAGTTTGTTCGGAATCCCGGATGTGATCACGGACATGACGAGGAGTCTCGAAATGGTCGAGACATAAAGATTGATATATTGGAAGCCTATATTTGGATATCGGAAGTGTTCCGGGTGAAATCGGGATTTTACCGGAGTACCGGGAGGTTACCGGAACCCCCCCAGAGGTATATGGGCCTTAGTGGGCTTTAGTGGAAGAGAGGAGAGGTGGCCAGGGCTGGGCCGCGCGCCCCTCCCCCCTAGTCCGAATAGGACAAGGAGAGGGGGGCGGCGCCCCCCCTTCCTTCTCTCTCTCTTCTTTCCCCCTCTCGAATCCTATTCCAACTAGGAAAGGGGGGAATCCTACTCCCGGTGGGAGTAGGACTCCTCCTGGCGCGCCCTCCTCCTGGCCGGACGCACCCCCCCTTCATCCTTTATATACGGGGGCAGGGGCACCCCTAGACACACAAGTTGATCCACGTGATCATATTCTTAACCGTGTGCGGTGCCCCCTTCCACCATAGTCCTCGATAATATTGTAGCAGTGCTTAGGCGAAGCCCTGCGACGGTAGTACATCAAGATCGTCACCACGCCGTCGTGCTGATGGAACTCTTCCCCGACACTTTGCTGGATCGGAGTCCGGGGTTCGTCATTGAGCTGAACGTATGCTAGAACTCGGAGGTGCCGTAGTTTCGGTGCTTGATCGGTCGGGCCGTGAAGACGTACGACTACATCAACCGCATTGTGCTAACGCTTCCGCTATCGGTCTACAAGGGTACATAGATCACACTCTCCCCTCTCGTTGCTATGCATCACCATGATCTTGCGTGTGCGTAGGAATTCTTTTGAAATTACTACGTTCCCCAACAGTGGTATCAGAGCCTAGGTTTTATGTGTTGATGTTATATGCACGAGTAGAACACAAGTGAGTTGTGGGCGATATAAGTCATACTGCTTACCAGCATGTCATACTTTGGTTCGGCGGTATTGTTGGACAAAGCGGCCCGGACCGACATTACGCGTACGCTTACGCGAGACCGGTTCTCCCGACGTGCTTTGCACAAAGGTGGCTAGCGGGTGACAGTTTCTCAAACTTTAGTTGAACCGAGTGTGGCTATGCCCGGTCCTTGCGAAGGTTAAAACAGCACCAACTTGACAAACTATCGTTGTGGTTTTTGATGCGTAGGTAAGATTGGTTCTTGATTAAGCCCGTAGCAGCCACGTAAAACTTGCAACAACAAAGTAGAGGACGTCTAAATTGTTTTTGCAGGGCATGTTGTGATGTGATATGGTCAAGACATGATGCTAAATTTTATTGTATGAGATGATCATGTTTTGTAACCGAGTTATCGGCAACTGGCAGGAGCCATATGGTTGTCACTTTATTGTATGCAATGCAATCGCGTTGTAATGCTTTACTTTATCACTAAGCGGTAGCGATAGTCGTGGAAGCATAAGATTGGCGAGACGACAACGATGCTACGATGGAGTTCAAGGTGTCACGCCGGTGACGATGGTGATCACGACGGTGCTTCGAAGATGGAGATCACAAGCACAAGATGATGATGGCCATATCATATCACTTATATTGATTGCATGTGATGTTTATCTTTTATGCATCTTATCTTGCTTTGATTGACGGTAGCATTATAAGATGATCTCTCACTAATTATCAAGAAGTGTTATCCCTGAGTGTGCACCGTTGCGAAAGTTCTTCGTGCTGAGACACCACGTGATGATCGGGTGTGATAGGCTCTACATTCAAATGCAACGGGTGCAAAACAGTTGCACACGCAGAATACTCAGATTATACTTGACGAGCCAAGCATATACAGATATGGCCTCGGAACACGGAGACCGAAAGGTCGAGCGTGAATCATATAGTAGATATGATCAACATAGTGATGTTCACCAATGAAACTTCTCCATCTCACATGATGATCGGACATGGTTTAGTTGATTTGGATCATGTAATCACTTAGAGGATTAGAGGGATGTCTATCTAAGTGGGAGTTCTTTAAGTAATATGATTAATTGAACCTAAATTTATCATGAACTTAGTACCTGATAGTATCTTGCTTATTTATGTTTGATTGTTGATAGATGGCCCGTGTTGTTGTTTCGTTGAATTTTAATGCGTTCCTTGAGAAAGCAAAGTTGAAAGATGATGGTAGCAATTACACGGACTGGGTCCGTAACTTGAGGATTATCCTCATTGCTGCACAGAAGAATTACTTCCTGGAAGCACGGCTGGGTGCCAGGCCTGCTGCTGGAGCAACACCAGATGTTATGAACGTCTGGCAGAGCAAAGCTGATGACTACTCGATAGTTCAGTGTGCCATGCTTTACGGCTTAGAATCGGGACTTCAACGACGTTTTGAACATCATGGAGCATATGAGATGTTCTAGGAGTTGAAGTTAATATTTCAAGCAAATGCCCGGATTGAGAGATATGAAGTCTCCAACAAGTTCTATAGCTGCAAGATGGAGGAGAACAGTTCTGTCAGTGAGCATATACTCAAAATGTCTGGGTATAATAATCACTTGATTCAATTGGGAGTTAATCTTCCAGATGATTGCGTCATTGACAGAATTCTCCAATCACTGCCACCAAGCTACAAGAGCTTCGTGATGAACTATAATATGCAAGGGATGAATAAGACTATTCCCGAGCTCTTCGCAATGCTGAAAGCTGCGGAGGTAGAAATCAAGAAGGAGCATCAAGTGTTGATGGTCAACAAGACCACTAGTTTCAAGAAAAAGGGCAAAGGGAAGAAGAAGGGGAACTTCAAAAAGAACAACAAGAAAGTTGCTACTCAAGAGAATAAACCCAAACCTGGACCTAAGCCTGAAACTGAGTGCTTCTACTGCAAGCAGACTAGTCACTGGAAGCGGAACTGCCCCAAGTATTTGGCGGATAAGAAGGATGGCAAGGTAAACAAAGGTATATGTGATATACATGTTATTGATGTGTACCTTACTAATGCTCGCAATAGCACCTGGGTATTTGATACTGGTTCTGTTGCTAATATTTGCAACTCGAAACAGGGACTACGGATTAAGCGAAGATTGGCTAAGGACGAGGTGATGATGCGCGTGGGAAATGGTTCCAAAGTCGATGTGATTGCAGTCGGCACGCTACCTCTACATCTACCTTCGGGATTAGTATTAGACCTAAATAATTGTTATTTGGTGCCAGCGTTAAGCATGAACATTATATCTGGATCGTGTTTGATGCGAGATGGTTATTCATTTAAATCAGAGAATAATGGTTGTTCTATTTACATGAGTAATATCTTTTATGGTCATGCACCCTTAAAGAGTGGTCTATTCTTATTAAATCTTGATAGTAGTGACACACATATTCATAGTGTTGAAGCCAAAAGATGCAGAGTTGATAATGATAGTGCAACTTATTTGTGGCACTGCCGTTTGGGTCATATCGGTATAAAGCCCATGAAGAAACTCCATACTGATGGGCTTTTGGAACCACTTGATTATGAATCACTTGGTACTTGCGAACCGTGCCTTATGGGTAAGATGACAAAAACGCCGTTCTCCGATACTATGGAGAGAGCAACAGATTTGTTGGAAATCATACATACAGATGTATGTGGTTCGATGAATGTTGAAGCTCGTGGCAGATATCGTTATTTTCTCACCTTCACAGATGACTTAAGCAGATATGGGTATATCTACTTAATGAAACACAAGTCTGAAACGTTTGAAAAGTTCAAAGAATTTCAGAGTGAAGTTGAAAATCATCGTAACAAGAAAATAAAATTCCTAGGATCTGATCATGGAGGAGAATATTTGAGTTACGAGTTTGGTGTACATTTGAACAATGTGGAACAGTTTCGCAACTCATGCCACCTGGAACACCATAGCGTAATGGTGTGTCCGAACGTCGTAATCGTACTTTACTAGATATGGTGCGATTTATGATGTCTCTTACTGATTTACCGCTATCATTTTGGGGATACGCTCTAGAGACGGCCGCATTCACGTTAAATAGGGCACCATCAAAATCCGTTGAGACGACACCTTATGAACTGTGGTTTGGCAAGAAACCAAAGTTGTCGTTTCTGAAAGTTTGGGGCTGCGATGCTTATGTGAAAAAGCTTCAACCTGATAAGCTCGAACCCAAATCGGAGAAATGTGTCTTCATAGGATATCCAAAGGAAACTATTGGATACACCTTCTATCACAGATCCGAAGGCAAGACTTTTGTTGCTAAATTCGGAAACTTTCTGGAGAAGGAGTTTCTCTCGAAAGAAGTGAGTGGGAGGAAAGTAGAACTTGACGAGGTAACTGTACCTACTCCCTTATAGGAAAGTAGTACATCACATAAACCTGTTTCTGTGACACCTACACCAATTAGTGAGGAAGCTAATGATAATGATCATGAAACTTTAGAACAAGATACTACTGAACCTCATAGATCAACCAGAGTGAGATCCGCGCTAGAGTGGTACGGTAATCCTGTTCTGGAAGTCATGCTACTAGATCATGATGAACCTATGAACTATGAAGAAGCGATGGTGAGCCCAGATTCCGCAAAATGGCTTGAAGCCATGAAATCTGAGATGGGATCCATGTATGAGAACAAAGTATGGACTTTGTTTAACTTGCCCAATGACCAGCAAGCAATTGAGAATAAATGGATCTTCAAGAAGAAGACTGACGCTGACGGTAATATTACTGTCTACAAAGCTCGAATTGTCGCAAAAGGTTTTCGGCAAGTTCAAGGGATTGACTACGATGAGACCTTCTCACCCATAGCGATGCTTAAGTCTGTCCGAATCATGTTAGCAATTGCCGCATTTTATGATTATGAAATTTGGCAGATGGATGTCAAAACTGCATTCCTGAATGGATTTCTGGAAGAAGAGTTGTATATGATGCAACCAGAAGGTTTTGTCGATCCAAAGGGAGCTAACAAAGTGTGCAAGCTCCAGCGATCCATTTATGGACTGGTGCAAGCCTCTCGGAGTTGGAATAAACGCTTTGATAGTGTGATCAAAGCATTTGGTTTTATACAGACTTTTGGAGAAGCCTGTATTTACAAGAAAGTGAGTGGGAGCTCTGTAGCATTTCTGATATTATATGTGGATGACATATTACTAATTGGAAATGATATAGAATTTCTGGAGAGCATAAAGGGGATACTTGAATAAGAGTTTTTCAATGAAAGACCTCGGTGAAGCTGCTTACATATTAGGCATTAAGATCTATAGAGATAGATCAAGACGCTTAATTGGACTTTCACAAAGCACATACCTTGACAAAGTTTTGAAGAAGTTCAAAATGGATCAAGCAAAGAAAGGGTTCTTGCCCGTGTTACAAGGTGTGAAGTTGAGTAAGACTCAATGCCCGACCACTGCAGAAGATAGAGAGAAAATGAAAGATGTTCCCTATGATTCAGCCATAGGCTCTATCACGTATGCAATGCTATGTACCAGACCTGATGTGTGCCTTGCTATAAGTCTAGCAGGGAGGTACCAAAGTAATCTAGGAGTGGATCACTGGACAGCTGTCAAGAACATCCTGAAATACCTGAAAAGGACTAAGGATATGTTTCTCGTTTAAGGAGGTGACAAAGAGCTCATCATAAATGGTTACGTTGATGCGAGCTTTGACACTGATCCGGACGATTTTAAATCGCAAACCGGATATGTGTTTACATTAAACGGTGGAGCTTCAGTTGGTGCAGTTCTAAACAAAGTGTCGTGGCGGGATCTACATGTGAAGCGGAATACATAGCTGCTTCGGAAGCAGCAAATGAAGGAGTCTGGATGAAGGAGTTCATATCCGATCTAGGTGTCATACCTAGTGCATCGGGTCCAATGAAAATCTTTTGTGACAATACTAGTACAATTGCCTTGGCAAAGGAATCCAGATTTCACAAGAGAACCAAGCACATCAAGAGACGCTTCAATTCCATTCGGGATCTAGTCCAGGTGGGAGATACATACAGATTTGAATGTAGCAGACCCATTGACTAAGCCTCTTCCACGGGCAAAACATGATCAGCACCAAGGCTCCATGGGTGTTAGAATCATTACTGTGTAATCTAGATTATTGACTCTAGTGCAAGTGGGAGACTGAAGGAAATATGCCCTAGAGGCAATAATAAAGTTATTATTTATTTCCTTATATCATGATAAATGTTTATTATTCATGCTAGAATTGTATTAACCGGAAACATAATACATGTGTCACTAGTATGCCTCTACTTGACTAGCTCGTTAATCAAAGATGGTTATGTTTCCTAACCATGGACAAAGAGTTGTTATTTGATTAACGGGATCACATCATTAGGTGAATGATCTGATTGACATGACCCATTCCATTAGCTTAGCACCCGATCGTTTAGTATGTTGCTATTGATTTCTTCATGACTTATACATCTTCGTATGACTATGAGATTATGCAACTCCCGTTTGCCGGAGGAACACTTTGTGTGCTACCAAACATCACAACGTAACTGGGTGATTATAAAGGTGCTCTACAGGTGTCTCCAAAGGTACATATTGGGTTGGCGTATTTCGAGATTAGGATTTGTCACTCCGATTGTCGGAGAGGTATCTCTGGGCCCTCTCGGTAATGCACATCACATAAGCCTTGCAAGCATTGCAACTAATGAGTTAGTTGTGAGATGATGTATTACGGAACGAGTAAAGAGACTTGCCGGTAACGAGATTGAACTAGGTATTGAGATACCGACGATCGAATCTCGGGCAAGTAACATACCGATGACAAAGGGAACAACGTATGTTGTTATGCGGTCTGACCGATAAAAGATCTTCGTAGAATATGTAGGAGCCAATATGAGCATCCAGGTTCCGCTATTGGTTATTTACCGGAGACGTGTCTCGGTCATGTCTACATTGTTCTCGAACCCGTAGGGTCCGCACGCTTAAGGTTTCGATGACAGTTATATTATGAGTTTATGCATTTTGATGTACCGAAGTTTGTTCGGAATCCCGGATGTGATCACGGACATGACAAGGAGTCTTGAAATGGTCGAGACATAAAGATTGATATATTGGAAGCCTATATTTGGATATCGGAAGTGTTCCGAGTGAAACCGGGATTTTACCGGAGTACCGGGAGGTTACCGGAACCCCCCGGGAGGTATATGGGCCTTAGTGGGCTTTAGTGGAAGAGAGGAGAGGTGGCCAGGGCTGGGCCGCGCGCCCCTCCCCCCTAGTCCAAATAGGACAAGGAGAGGGGGGCGGCGCCCCCCCCCTTCCTTCTCTCTCTCCTCTTTCCCCCTCCCGAATCCTATTCCAACTAGGAAAGGGGGGAATCCTACTCCCGGTGGGAGTAGGACTCCTCCTGGCGCGCCCTCCTCCTGGTCGGCCGCACCCCCCCCCCTTGATCCTTTATATACGGGGGCAGGGGGCACCCCTAGACACACAAGTTGATCCACGTGATCATATTCTTTACCGTGTGCGGTGCCCCCTTCCACCATAGTCCTCGATAATATTGTAGCGGTGCTTAGGCGAAGCCCTGCGACGGTAGTACATCAAGATCGTCACCACGCCGTTGTGCTGACGGAACTCTTCCCCGACACTTTGCTGGATCGGAGTCCGGGGATCGTCATCGAGCTGAACGTGTGCTAGAACTCGGAGGTGCCGTAGTTTCGGTGCTTGATCGGTCGGGCCGTGAAGACGTACGACTACATCAACCGCGTTGTGCTAACGCTTCCGTTGTCGGTCTACAAGGGTACGTAGATCACACTCTCCCCTCTTGTTGCTATGCATCACCATGATCTCGCGTGTGCGTAGGATTTTTTTTGAAATTACTACGTTCCCCAACACGCTTCACATGTAGATCCCGCCACAATGCTTTGCTTGCAACTGCACCAGCTTACTGCCCCACCATTCAAAATATACACGTATCCGGTTTGTGACTTAGAGTCATCCAGATCTGTGTCGAAGCTAGCGTCGACGTAACCCTTTACGATGAGCTCTTCGTCACCTCCATAAACGAGAAACATTTCCTTAGTCCTTTTCAGGTACTTCAGGATATTTTTGACCGCTGTCCAGTGTTCCATGCCGGGATTACTTTGGTACCTTCCTACCAAACTCACGGCAAGGTTACATCAGGTCTGGTACACAGCATAGCATACATGATAGACCCTATGGACGAGGCATAGGGGACGACACTCATCTTTTCTCTATCTTCTGCCGTGGTCGGGCATTGAGCCAAGCTCAATCTCGTACCTTGCAATACAGGCAAGAACCCCTTCTTTGACTGATCCATTTTGAACTTCTTCAAAATCTTGTCAAGGTACATACTCTGTGAAAGACCAATGAGGCGTATCGATCTATCTCTATAGATCTTGATGCCTAATATATAAGCAGCTTCTCCAAGGTCCTTCATTGAAAAACACTCGTTCAAATAAGCCTTTATGCTTTCCAAGAATTCTATATCATTTCCCATCAACAGTATGTCATCCACATACAATATGAGAAATGCTATAGAGCTCCCACTCACTTTCTTGTAAATGCAGGCTTCTCCATAAGTCTGCATAAACCCAAACGCTTTGATCATCTCATCAAAGCGAATGTTCCAACTCCGAGATGCTTGCACCGGCCCATAAATCAAGCGTTGGAGCTTGCACACCTTGTCAGCATTCTTAGGATCGACAAAACCTTCTGGCTGCATCATATACAATTCTTCCTTAAGGAAACCATTAAGGAATGCCGTTTTGACGTCCATTTGCCATATCTCATAATCATAGAATGCGGCAATTGCTAGCATGATTCATACGGACTTCAGCTTCGCTACGGGTGAGAAAGTCTCATCGTAGTCAACCCCTTGAACTTGTCGATAACCCTTAGCGACAAGCCGAGCTTTATAGATGGTCACATTACCATCCGCGTCTGTCTTCTTCTTAAAGATCCATTTATTTTCTATGGCTCGCCGATCAACGGGCAAGTCAGTCAAAGTGCATACTTCGTTTTCATACATGGATCCTATCTCGGATTTCATGGCTTCCAGCCATTTGTCGGAATCAGGGCCCGCCATCGCTTCTTCATAGTTCGAAGGTTCACCGTTGTCTAACAACATGATTTCCAAGACAGGGTTGCCGTACCACTATGGTGCGGAACGTGTCCTTGTGGACCTACGAAGTTCAGTAGCAACTTGATCTGAAGTTTCATGATCATCATCAACAACTTCCTCTCTAGTTGGTGCAGGCACCTCAGGAACATTTTCTTGAGCTGCGCCACTTACCGGTTCAAGAGGTAATACTTCATCAAGTTCTACCTTCCTCCCACTTATTTATTTCGAGAGAAAATCTTTCTCTAGAAAGGACCCATTCTTGGCAACAAAGATCTTGCCTTTGGATCTGAGGTAGAAGGTATACCCAATAGTTTCTTTAGGGTATCCTATGAAGACGCATTTTTCCGACTTGGGTTCGAGCTTTTCAGGTTGAAGTTTCTTGACATAAGCATCGCATCCCCAAACTTTTAGAAACGACAGCTTAGGTTTCTTCCCAAACCATAATTCATACGGTGTCATCTCAACGGATTTCGACGGAGCCCTATTTAAAGTGAATGCGGCAGTCTCTAAAGCATAGCCCCAAAATGATAGCGGTAAATCGGTAAGAGACATCATAGATCGCACCATATCTAATAGAGTGCGATTACGATGTTCGGACACACCATTACGCTGAGGTGTTCCAGGCGGCGTGAGTTGTGAAACTATTCCACATTTTCTTAAGTGTGTGCCAAATTCGTGACTCAAGTATTCTCCCCCATGATCTGATCGCAAGAACTTGATTTTCCTGTCATGTTGATTCTCAACCTCACTCTGAAATTCCTTGAACTTTTCAAAGGTCTCAGACTTGTGTTTCATTAAGTAGACATACCCATATCTACTCAAGTCATCAGTGAGGGTGAGAACATAACGATAGCCACCCCGAGCCTCAACACTCATTGGACCGCACACATCAGTATGTATGATTTCTAATAAGTTGGTTGCTCGCTCCATTGTTCCTGAGAACGGAGTCTTGGTCATTTTACCCATGAGGCATGGTTCGCACGTGTCAAATGATTCATAATCAAGAGACTCTAAAAGTCCATCTGCATGGAGTTTCTTCATGCGTTTGACACCTATGTGACCAAGGCGGCAGTGCCACAAGTATGTGGGACTATCATTATCAACCTTACATCTTTTGGTATTCACACTATGAATATGTGTAGCATTACGCTCGAGATTCATTAAGAATAAACCATTCACCATCGGAGCATGACCATAAAACATATCTCTCATATAAATAGAACAACCATTATTCTCGGATTTAAATGAGTAGCCATCTTGTATTAAACGAGATCCTGATACAATGTTCATGCTCAAAGCTGGCACTAAATAACAATTATTGAAGTTTAAAACTAATTCCGTAGGTAAATGTAGAGGTAGCGTGCCGACGGCGATCACATCGACCTTGGAACCATTCCCGACGCGCATCGTCACCTCGTCCTTCGCCAGTCTCCGCTAATTCCTCAGCTCCTGCTTTGAGTTACAAATGTGATCAACCGCACTGGTATCAAATACCCAGGAGCTACTACGAGTACTGGTAAGGTACACATCAATTACATGTATATCACATATACCTTTTGTGATGCCGGCCTTGTTGTCCGCTAAGTATTTGGGGCAGTTCCGCTTCCAGTGACCACTTCCCTTGCAATAAAAGCACTCAGTCTCGGGCTCGGGTCCATTCTTTGGCTTCTTCCCGGCAGCTTGCTTACCGGGCGCGGCAACTCCCTTGTCATCCTTCTTGAAGTTCTTCTTACCCTTGCCTTTCTTGAACTTAGTGGTTTTATTCACCATCAACACTTGATGTTCCTTTTTGACTTCTACGTCTGCTGATTTCATCATTGCAAATACTTCAGGAATGGTCTTTTCCATCCCCTGCATATTGAAGTTCATCATAAAGCTCTTGTTGCTTGGTGGAAGTGACTGAAGGATTCTGTCAATGACCGCGTCATCCAGGAGATTAACTCCCAGCTGAGTCAAGCGGTTATGCAACCCAGACATTTTGAGTATGTGCTCATTGACAGAACTATTTTTCTCCATCTTACAGCTGAAGAACTTGTCGGAGACTTCATATCTCTCGACCCGGGCATGAGCTTGGAAAACCATTTTCAGCTCTTCGAACATCTCATATGCTCTATGTCGCTCAAAACGCTTTTGGAGCCCCGGTTCTAAGCTGTAAAGCATGCCGCACTGAACGTGGGAGTAATCATCAGCACGTGTCTGCCAAGCGTTCATAACGTCTTGGTTCTGTGGGACGGGTGCGTCACCTAGCGGTGCTTCTAGGACATAATCTTTCTTGGCAGCTATGAGGATGATCCTCAGGTTCCGGACCCAGTCCGTATAGTTGCTGCCATCGTCTTTCAGCTTGGTTTTCTCTAGGAACACGTTGAAGTTGAGGACAACATTGGCCATTTGATCTACAAGACATATTGTAAAGATTTTAGACTAAGTTCATGATAATTAAGTTCATCTAATCAAATTATTCAATGAACTCCCACTTAGATAGGCATCCCTCCAGTCATCTAAGTATAACATGATCCGAGTTGACTAGGCCGTGTCTGATCATCACGTGAGACGGACTAGTCAACATCGGTGAACATCTTCATGTTGATTGTATCTTCTATACGACTCATGCTCGACCTTTCGGTCTTCTGTGTTCCGAGGCCATGTCTGTACATGCTAGGCTCGTCAAGTTAACCTAAGTGTATTGCGTGTGTAAATCTGTCTTACACCCGTTGTATGTGAATGTTGGAATCTATCACACCCGATCATCACGTGGTGCTTCGAAACAACGAACTGTCGCAACGGCGCACAGTTAGGGGGAACACTTTCTTGAAATTATTATGAGGGATCATCTTATTTACTACCGTCGTTCTAAGTAAACAAGATGCAAAAACATGATAAACATCACATGCAATCAAATAATAGTGACATGATATGGCCAATATCATATAGCTCCTTTGATCTCTATCTTAGGGCTCCATGATCATCTTGTCACCGGCATGACACCATGATCTCCATCATCATGATCTCCATCATCGTGTCTCCATGAAGTTGCTCGCCAACTATTACTTCTACTACTATGGCTAACGCTTTAGCAATAAAGTAAAGTAATTACATGACGTTTATGTTGACACGTAGGTCATAAATAAATAAAGACAACTCCTATGGCTCCTGCCGGTTGTCATACTCATCGACATGCAAGTCGTGATTCCTATTACAAGAACATGATCGATCTCATACATCACATATATCATTCATCATTCATCACAACCTTTGGCCATATCACATCACAAAACACTTGCTGCAAAAACAAGTTAGACGTCCTCTAATTGTCGTTGCAAGTTTTTACGTGGCCGCTATAGGTTTCTAGCAAGAACGTTTCTTACCTACGCCAAAACCACAACGTGAATTGCCAATTTCTATTTACCCTTCATAAGGACCCTGTTCATCGAATCCGATCCGACTAAAGTGGGAGAGACAGACACCCGCCAGCCACCTTATGCAACTAGTGCATGTCAATCGGTGGAACCGGTCTCACGTAAGCGTACGTGTAAGGTTGGTCTGGGCCGCTTCATCCCACGATGCCGCCGAATCAAGATAAGACTAGTAACGGCAAGCAAATTGACAATATCGACGCCCACAACTACTTTGTGTTCTACTCGTGCATAGTAACTACGCATAAACCTGGCTCATGATGCCACTGTTGGGGAACGTTGCAGAAAACAAAAAAATTTCCTACGTTTCACCAAGATCAATCTATGGAGTCAATTAGAAATGAGAGGAGAGTGCATCTACATACCCTTGTAGATCGCGAGCAGAAGCGTTCAAGAGAACGGGGATGATGGAGTCGTACTCACCGTGATCCAAATCACCGATGACCAAGTGCCGAACGGACGGCACCTCCGGGTTCAACACACGTACAGAGCGGATGACGTCTCCTCCTTCTTGATCCAGCAAGGGGGAAGGAGAGGTTGATGAAGATCCAGTAGCACGACGGCGTGGTGGTGGATGCAGCAGTGAACGCAGCAGGGCTTCGCCGAGCTTCTGCGAGAGGGAGAGGTGTAGCAGGGGAGAGGGAGGCGCCAAGGCTTGAGGTGCGGCTGCCCTCCCTCCCCCCCTTTATATAGGCCCCCTAGGAGATGGGATCTCCTAGGGGGGGGGGGCGGCCAAGGGGGTGGAGTACCCCCCAAGGCAAGTGGAGGCGCCCCCTCCCCTAGGGTTCCCAACCCTAGGCGCATGGGGGGCCCAAGGGGGGGCGCACCAGCCCACTATGGGCTGGTTCCCCTCCCCACTTCAGCCCATGGGGCCCTCCGGGATGGGTGGCCCCACCCGATGGACCCCCGGGACCCATCCGGTGGTCCCGGTACAATACCAGTGACCCCGAAACTTTCCCGATGGCCGAAACTACACTTCCTATATATAATTCTTCACCTCCGGACAATTCCGGAACTCCTCGTGATGTACAGGGTCTCATTCGGGACTACGAACAACTTTCGGATTACTGCATACTCATATCTATACAACCCTAGCGTCACCGAACCTTAAGTGTGTGGACCCTACGGGTTTGGGAGACAAGCAGACATGACCGAGACGACTCCCTGGTCAATAACCAACAGCGGGATCTGGATACCCATGTTGGCTCCCACATGCTCCTCGATGATCTCATCGGATGAACCACGATGTCGAGGACCTAATTAATCCCGTACTCAATTCCCTTTGTCAATCGGTATGTTACTTGCCCGAGACTCGATCGTCGGTATCCCAATACCTTGTTCAGTCTCGTTACCGGCAAGTCACTTAACTCGTACCCTAATGCATGATCCCGTGATCAACCACTTGATCACATTGAGCTCATTATGATGATGTATTACCGAGTGGGCCCAGAGATACCTCTCCGTCATACGGAGTGACAAATCCCAGTCTCGATTCGTGCCAACCCAACAAACACTTTCGGAGATACCTGTAATGTACCTTTATAGTCACCCAGTTACGTTGTGACGTTTGGCACACCCAAGGCACTCCTACGGTATCCGGGAGTTGCACAATCTCATGGTCTAAGGAAATGATACTTGACATCCAGAAAAGCTACAGCAAACGAACTAAACGATCTTTGTGCTATGCTTAGGTTTGGATCTTGTCCATCACATCATTCTCCTAATGATGTGATCCCGTTATCAATGACATCCCCATGTCCATAGCCAGGAAACCATGACTATCTGTTGATCAACGAGCTAGTCAACTAGAGGCTCACTAGGGACACATTGTGGTCTATGTATTCACACATGTATTACGATTTCCGGATAATACAATTATAGCATGAATAATAGACAATTATCATGAACAAGGAAATACAATAATCATTTTATTATTGCCTCTAGGGCATATTTCCAATAGAATATAGTCTTGATAACCCACAAGTATAGGGGATCACAACAGTTTTCGAGGGTAGAATATTCAACCCAAATTTATTGATTCGACACAAGGGGAGCCGAAGAATATTCTCAAGTATTAGCAGCTGAGTTGTCAATTCAACCACACCTGGAAACTTAATATCTGCAGCACAGTGTTTAGTAGCAAAGTAATATGATAGTAATGATAACGGTAACAAAAGGTAACAGTAGTAAGAGTAATGTTTTTGGTATTTTGTAGTGATGATAGCAATAGCAACGGAAAAGTAAATAAGCGGGGAACAATATATGGAAAGCTCGTAGGAAATGGATCGGTGATGGAGAATTATGCCGGATGCGGTTCATCATATAACAGTCATAACCTAGGGTGACACAGAAATAGCTCCAGTTCATTGATATAATATAGTCATGTATTCTGAATATAGTCATACGTGCTTATGGAAAAAAACTTGCATGACATCTTTTGTCCTACCCTCCCGTGGCAGCGGGGTCCTTACGGAAACTAAGGGATATTAAGGCCTCCTTGTAATAGAGTACCGGAACAAAGCATTAACACATAGTGAATACATGAACTCCTCAAACTACGGTCATCACTGGTAAGTATCCTGATTATTGTCACTTCGGGGTTAACGGATCATAACACATAATAGGTGACTATAGACTTGCAAGATAGGATCAAGAACACTCATATATTGATGAAAACATAATAGGTTCAGATCTGAAATCATGGCACTCGGGCCCTAGTGACAAGCATTAAGCATAGCAAAGTCATAGCAACATCAATCTCAGAACATAGTGGACACTAGGGATCAAACCCTAACAAACTAACTCGATTACATGATAGATCCCATCCAACCCATCATCGTCCAGCAAGCCTACGATGGAATTACTCACGCACGACGGTGAGCATCATGAAATTGGTGATGGAGGATGGTTGATGATGACGATGGCGACGGATTCCCCTCTCCGGAGCCCCGAACGGACTTCAGATTAGCCCTCCCGAGAGGTTTTAGGGCTTGGCGGCGGCTCCGTATCGTAAAATGCAATGATTTCTTCTCTCTGATTTTTTTTCTCCCCGAAACACAATATATGGAGTTGGAGTCGGAGAGGCAATAGGGGGCCCACGAGGTAGGGGGTGCGCCCTAGGGGGGCAGGCGTGCCCCCCACCCTCGTGGACAGGTGGTGGGCCCCTGGCCTTCATCTTTTGCAGGTATTTTTCATATTTTTCTGAAAAGTTGCTCCATGAAGTTTCAGGTCATTCCGAGAACGTTTGTTTCTGCACATAAATAACACCATAGTAATTCTGCTGGAAACAGCGTCAGTTCGGGTTAGTTCCATTCAAATCATGCAAGTTAGAGTCCAAAACAAGGGCAAAAGTGTTTGGAAAAGTAGATACGACGGAGACATGTCATATTGCCGAAGCTTTGGACTTTACTTTTCGGCGGTTCTACTTTATAATTAAATTTGATTGTGAACATTGGTTTCATTTGATTATGGAACAGAGGAGGGGGTGGGGGCCTCTGCGCCCTGATGATCTAATAGAATGAAGGGATTATGCCCATATTTTAGTTTATATGGATGTTTGGCTAGTTAGTTCATGAATATGGTCGTATGTTCTTGCTTGTCTTAAGTTTTTCCTTGGGTCATCTGCTGGATAATGGAACCAGGGTGGGGGCAGAGGTCTGCTAGATCTAAAAGTACAAAGTGTTTATGCCCATATATTTTAGTTACATGGATGCTTCACTTATTAGTTCATGAATGTGGTCATACATTCTTTCCACTTCTCAAGTTTTTCCATGAGTCTGCCCCTAAGACTTAGTCTCGGAGAGTATGGCGAGCAGGAAGTAGAACTTGTTGAGGTGGCCCTCGTTCAGGTCAAAATCCGCGAAACTTTTAAAAACCCGGACTATATATTCGGGAGCCGTGGGACTCCAGGAAGCGGTGACACTCTAAGTGTTTCTAGGTCGTGCTCCTAGACGACTGGACGTATTTAAAAAAACATTGTTGTGTGACGTTGTGGAGTGTATGACGACCTTCACTAGTGGCTCCAGTCAAAAAAACCTTCACTAGTGGGCCATCGGACCCTGCCTACTAATCTCTAACCACGTTGCTAAGGATACCCCTAATCGGAATTGATTCTTGAACATCAACATATATTTTTATATTTCTAGAAAAAAATTATTTTATTTTTGCATTTTCAGAATTACTTGAATGTTTTCAAAATGAATGAATACTTCCTAAATTACATTATAAAAATTAAATCACATGAATATTTTTCAAAATGTATTGAACCTCTTTTCAGCAATATAGACATTTTTTTGAATAGTGTGAACGTTATGCTTCAAGTACGTGAACACCTTTTAAAACAATGTGAGCATTTCTTGTGTACAGCCTGTACTTTTGTTACAAGCTTGTGAACTTTTTTTTTCTAAAAGAATGTTAACATATTTTGGAAAACAAGCCCCTTTTTACAAAAAAAGGTGCATTTCTGTTTCAAAACATTAATAACTTTTCGACAAATTTAAACTTTTCATTAAATTTTTTTAGCATCATGTAAACTTTTCATTAAGCATTCGGGACCTTAGGGACAAATCGCAAAGGAAGGCATAATGGGCCGGGGGGCATTTAACATTTAATTAATTTTCTTTCCTATAAATGTTTCTTTTCTGGGTTTCTACATTTCTTTTCTGTTTGTTTCCTTTTTCAGTTTCTTTCTGTTTTCTTTCCAAATCTCCAGTTTCTATTGGCTTCTTTTTTGTTTTTAATCCGCATTATCCATTTTTATTAGTTTATTTTTCCTTTTTCCTTTTAACACTATTTGATATAAATATAAAATGTATCCTCAATGTTTTCAAATCAAGTATTTTAAAACCGTTCATAAATTGCAAAAAAATATTCTCAGAATTTGATAAGAAAATCATGAATCTAAAAATGTTTGTAAATCTAAATAGTCTTCATTAATTTAACAAAATTCTTGAATTTTGTCAAATCTTTGTGTATTTTTAAAATTTTCATTGTTTTCTAAATCATTTTTAATGTTTGGGTTATTTAGAAAATGTTCTTAGTATTTTAAAAAAATGTTCATGATTTATTTAAAAATATTCTTAAATTTTAAATATGTTCATGAATTTTAAATGTTAAAATAAAATAAAAATAAAAAGCATGAAAAAGAAAAGGTAATTTTTAAAGTAAGCAAAATGCGAAAAGGAAAGAAAACAGAAAAGGAAAAAGGAAAAGAATGGCAGAATTCAAAAGAAAAACGGTTCAATACCAAAAGAAAAACCCAGCTAAAATCTACACGAAAGAAAGGAAAACCACTCGCAAAAAAGGTAAACCAAGCGCACTTGTCGCATGCGTAATGATACGAAGCTGGTGTAAATGGGTTGAGCCTGCTCATATGTGTCCGAGCGATAATTTGATACGACTAGATGATACCTCGCGCATTGCAGCAGGAATCAGTTTTTATATACTTTCGCGATATTCAATTATTTTGAACATGAATATTAGGATGAATACAAAAACCAGAAATAAAAATACATATGGTTTATTGTATTTAATTGTCGAGGTGATCTTTCTTTCATACATGTCTGCCTGTTGAGGTACGTCTTTTTCATGCATGTTTACATGGTAAGGTGGTGTGTGTTTGTGTTCATGCTGAAACAAAAAGGTTAACGGGGCTAGCTATTTAGATATAGAAGATATGTGTTGGAGTTTCTAAGGATCCACCGAGCTCCTAGACAAAACTCAAAGGCCAAAGGCACTAAACTTCGTAGGGTTGAAGTCCTAAGGAACATGAATACCAGTTCTTATTACTAAAAGAAAGTTGTAGGGCTTCCCATATCGTTGTCCCTTTAAAAAATCATACATGCTCAATCAACAATAAGCAACGAACATTGGGAACTTTACATGTTTCGATCTACAACAACTTCATATGAATCACGTCGAAGATGGAGATGAAGATGGTGGTGGAGAGGATGCTCCCTGCTTTGCATTGATGTTGGTGATAGTTATGACCATTCATTCTCCCTAGTCGTCGGGGGGAGATGACGGAATCCAACAAAAACCAGCCACATTGGGGAGAAGGGAGGGCTCTTGCTCCACCGCCACACAAAATTTCATCAAAAAATCGAGGTAAGCCTCCAACTGGTGCAATTCTACAATGAAACATTGTTCTAGATAACATATGGTCAAGATGATCAAATGAAGTCAAGAATTGGACTATTCATCTTGTAAATTCATGGTGTAAAACCGTCTTTCGTATGTCTCTATTAGACTTCGTCTTTCATTACGTTACAACTCATTTTGGGGGTTTGCATTTTGTACTTGTAGTTTTGCATGAAGTGGATATTCTCCTCTTAGCAACTCTAACTGATCCCCTATAACCAGTTAGAGGAGTAAAATTTATGCTTTACTCCTCTAACCGATACCTAACCGATCTCTTATAATCTTTAGAGAAGTATTTTTTTACTCCACGGCCTCGTCGAGGACTAAATATACTCGATCGAGCATGTATAGAGAATAAATCTCGTGGCTCTTGTCGCTCCGCTTCGCGTCGCCCTGGCCAGCGGTCTGACTGTCGCTGCTGTAACCCACCTGCCCTGCGACTGCTTGCCGACGCGCCCATGGAAGCGCGAGAGCGTGAGCTGGACCCTGTCAACACTAGCAACCACATTGTTGCCCTCAGCCCCAGCCATGGCGGCCTGCTCCCCGCCTTCACCGCGCCCGACATCCTCCTCCCCGACAACCACTCAGCGAGCTTTTGAGCTCCTGCCCTCTCGTTGTCACTTTCTTTCTAGGGGAATAAAGCTCTGTCGGATGGCGTGAGCCGGTCCCGGGCGACGCCTGAAGCAGCCTTGTTGGTCTTTGATGTGTTGCTGCATAGGGACCTGCTGCTACTGATTGCCGGCGCAGGGTGCGGCCTGGTGGTCAACTGGTATGGCGGTGAAGGAGGAAGGGTCGAGGGAGAGGAGCTTGTCGATGGCGGCGGAGGCGGCATCGATGAGCCACTCAACGGCCTTGCTAGGCTGGTTGAACCCGAGGCGGTCGTGCTGGTCGTAGAGCCACTTTTGTCTTTTCTCATGTGCGGTCGGTGGCGCATCGCCGGCGTGGTCACCATTGTCCATCGTCGCTGCTCGCCGCTCAAATGCATAGCAAATATTTGACAAAATGCATAAGCCATTTGTAAGTTTTAGTCAGCTAAGTTTAAGGAATCGATTAGAAAGACACTTTTTTTCCGGGAGCAAATATACTCCTTTATAGGATACTGGGTAGTTTACTCTAAACTTTGAGGGATTGGCTAGAGTTACTCTTATAAGTTTGTTTGTTGTTTGAATACAATGGCCATATGTGTGGCCAAACTTTTAACTAGTAGATACTGAGCATGCTCTATGCAATGCAATGTTTGGTTTCCGTCATGTGTTCCTTTTGCTATGCATCATTCATCAAAATGGTGAGAATTTTTCTTTACTTATATGGATGCATGGTTTCTTCTCTTTTCTTCAGGCTCCATAATTTGAGACTCTATAGTGTAGTACAAAGTAGCCATCTCACTTCAGAAAGGGCAGAAATGACATTTCACATGAATTCTCTCCTGGGTTCGAACCATAAGTGTTATTCTTGATTTTGTTATGTTGTACTCCCTCTGTAAACTAATATAAAAGCGTTCGAAGAAATCGATTTGAAGTTATATATATAGTGTGCAGGGTCTGTTGCAAACCGGAACCAACAGGAACAAAGAAAGTTATGCATACAAATGAAGTGCACTGTCCATGCATGCATAGGAGTACAAATGAAGCGGTAGCAGACCAGTCAGCGGTACAGTGAACATAAGTGGTCAGTTACAGCGTGACACTGGCCCAAAATGCCAAGAAACGAACACATAGCTAAGACATAGGCGTACGTACATGCCATCGTAGTTGCACATGAGCATGCTTATTCTTTAGTCGTAGCAGCAGCCAGCCACCGCCGATCCCATGCATGTCCTATCATCAACGAGAGACCCGTCGCGCGCTCTGAAACGTACGTACCAACGCTCGTGCATCAAGTCTCCGATCTCAAAAACCACCGCAGCCAGGCGGCCGTCGAGAGAGGCCGCCGGCCGAGTCACGCGTGGCATGCCTCCTCGTCGTCCGCGCTCCCTTCCTCCTCGTCGTCGCTCCGCCCGTCCACCTTGCAGCTCTTCCTGTAGCGGCCGGCGAAGACGAGGTACACCGCGAAGTCGGCAACGGAGAGTATGGCGAGCAGGAAGTAGAACTTGTTGAGGTGGCCCTCGTTCAGGTCCGCCGGGATCCAGCCCGGCCGCCCGTCCACCGCGGTGGCCTTGGTCACCGCGCTGACTATGATGTCGCTGAAGTAGTTGCCGAGGGACATGGACATCATGCACAGCGCGCTGCCGAAGCTCTTGAACCCGTCGGGCATCTCGCCGTTGAAGAACTCGAGCTGGCCCACGTACATCATCACCTCCGACACGCCGATCAGCGCGTACTGCGGCACCTGCCATAGGATGTGCAGCTCGCTGCTGTTCGCCGTGGTCGCGCTGGCCTTCCTGAAGTGCTCCACCGTGCCGGCGGTGGCCATGGCCATTGCGCCGAGGACCAGGCCGAGGCCCATCCTCTGCAGCTCCGTGGGTCCGGTCGAGCGTCCAGTGAACCGTGCCAGGAACGGGCAGATGGCCCGCCGGTACAGGAAGATGGTTGTCGCGACGGTGAGGATGTCGAAGGCCGACATGCTGGAGGCCGGGATCGAGAAGCTGCCCAAAGGTGTTGATCGGCGCATCGCGGCTCCCTGCACGACGAAGAGCGACGCCATCTGGGTGAAGACGACGGAGTAGAGGATGGTGCAGACCCAGATAGGGAGGATCCGCAGGATGCTCTTCACTTGCTCCACCTGCGTCACCGTGCACAGCTTCCACTGGTCGCGCGTTTTGCTGCAGGTGGCGAGCTTCGAGCTGGTGTCTTCGGTGGTGAGCGCCGCGCGGTCCAAGAACCTGAAGCCTTTGGTGTGCAGGAGCTTCCTTGAGCCGGCGTCCGTCTTGTCGTCGCCCTCGTACAGGATCTCGACGTCCTGCGACACGCCGCCGGACTTCCAGTTCCTGCAGGCGGCGGAGGCGACCTGGCAGATGCTGGCCATGGGGTTGCCGCAGGGCTGCGCGTGGCGGTACTGGGGCGTGCCGCTGAGGAAGAGCAGCAGGGCGGCGGCGGCGGCGGCGGTGGAGGCCCAGAACCCGATAACCCACTTGCCGTGGTCCTGGAGGTAGCTGAGGAAGGTGTTGGAGAAGAGCGAGCCGAGGTTGAGCGCCAGGTAGAAGTAGCTGAAGAAGGAGACCTTGGAGTGCGCCTCGGCGGGGTCCTCCTCGTCGAACTGGTCGGCCCCGAAGGTGGCGATGTTGGGCTGGTAGCCGCCGTTGCCGAAGGCGATCATGTAGAGCGCGATGTAGAAGATCCCCATCTCCGTGCCGGAGTGCGAGGCGCAGGGCGTGTGCTCCGTGCCGCACCCCACCGGCCTGATGAGGTATAGCCGCGAGGAGAGCGACAGCAGCCCGAGCCCCTGCAGAAAAGGTGCAAAGCGCATCATCAGCCCACGGCCGCGCGGTACCACGTAGTACGTACGTACGTCCTTGATGTGCACCGCGACAGTGATCGCCCATCGATCGATCGCGTGTACAACAAAGGTACAAAAACTAGAGAAGTTGATGGAGGTAGGAGTAGACTTACGAGGACGAAGATGGCCTGGAAGATGGCGCAGGTCTTGTAGCGGCCCCAGTAGGAGTCGCTGAGGAAGGCGCCGATGAGGGAGAACATGTAGACGGTGCCGGTCCACTTGCTCACGTTGTTGGCCGCGTCGCCGTTGCTCTGCTGCACCACCCTCGTCAGGAACAGCACCAGGTTCACGTTCACGCCGAAGAAGGCCATCGTCGCCAGGCCCTGGTTCACTGCAAATCAAAATACCTATCAGATCAAATCAAATCAAATCACCACCGCCAAGAGCACGTCCAGTTCATACAAAAGCTAACGGATGCTGGCCGGCTAACCACGCGACGACACGCACGCAAGCCGACACAGTGCCAGCAAAAGCGATCGACGAGCGCGCGCGGCAGTAAACTGTAGAACGAAAACGAAGTCGGCTTCCGACGCTTCCCCCTGAAGGCAACGTGGAGCGCCGACTGATCAACCGAAGCGCGTCACTTCAGTGCCAATAATAGCCTGCAGTTGTGGCAGCTAGCTAGCTAGGAGGGAGAGCGCCAGCACTGTCGTCCAACCAACCACAGAGCCCGCCAGCCAGCGCTACAGATGGATCGGCCGATCGATGGCTAGTGTTGGATCGTATGGATGATACGTCTGCTGTCTCGTAATGGTGCTGCCGCCCTGAATTAGCATTCGTAGTGCGCCCGAGCAGCTTCCCCCGTGGCGGGGAGTCCCCGGTTCCGGGCGCTGCATGGCCGATGTCACCTCAGCATGCAGAATTCCGCAAAAGGGCCTGCTGTCTACCGGCTGCTTTGAGGCAAAACGTCACCTCAGATCGACGGACTTGCACTACCACTCCTACGTATCACAGCTATAGCGGCGTAAAGTTGGCTGGGAAAAAGCCTGGTTATCAAATCTTCTCTTTTCTTTTCTTTCGTTCTGCTAGTGCTTTTCTAGTGGAAGGAAGGAGACGGTGATCAGCAGATAATATATGCAGCTGGTGGGGAGAAATCCTTTGCTGTTTTTCGCCTAAAGAAAAGATGATGGAATTAGTTACCGAGAATAAGGCCTCCGGCGAGCCATCCTCCCGACTTGCCCTTCACCGCCGGCCGCCCCTTGATGTCCACGGAGCCGTCCAGGGTGTACTCGCAGAGCTTCTCCTCGGCAGCCCTCCTCTCGGCGGCGGCCTCGCCGCCCATGGCGATCACCCTCATCTTCAGCTCTCCCTCGTTCGCAGACTGCAGCCATACATCACATCGAGTTACATACTGTCTTATCTAACAGAGACTACAAAGCTAGACGAAACTGAACGCTGGCTAGCTACAGCCACGTAGAGAAGATAACCAGGAACGAGGTAGAGGTGGAGCTGGAGCATAGGTTCTAACCATTTCTCACTTCCTCGCTGGATCTCCTCAGCAGCCGGCCTCCGTCGAGTAATGCAACGAGAGAGAGAAGCTGAGAGGCTGCTGCTGCTGCTGCGAGGAGGCCGAGCAAGAAGGCAAAGAGAGAGAGAGGGAGCAAGAGACGAGGCGAGGCGATGAGGTAGCCCGCTTTGCTTCTGCGGGGAGGAGCCGCTGGTGCGCTTTATAGAGCCCGCGGCCGGGCTTTGGTAGGGCGTGCAGAATGGAAAAGCGGGCGAGGAATGCAGTGTGCGTGGCCTGCTCCGCTCACATGAGGTCACTGGTTCAGGTAGCTTAGGTAGATGGACGTCACGGCCGACGGCGACGCTCTATTTCCTTGGTTTTTCACCCCCTAGCTCCTCCTCCTTTTGTTCTTCTGACCTGACCCGTCTCCAGCCAGCCAGAGCCCAGAGCCCAGAGGCCAGAGCCCATCATCGCACGGAAGAAATCCAGCTCGCTCTTCGTGCGTCCTGCACGCTTCTCTCACTCGTCTCTGTCGTCGGGCGATGCGATGCGGTTGAAATTCAGCACGCTCTGCTTCAGTAACTCCTGCAGGCGGTGTCTTCAGCAGTTGGTGGTACCAGTGACCCGCATTTTTAGCCCGCGCAGCAAAAAGTGAGAGATTACTCGCGGTCCATTTCGTCCGCGAAACGGGGCAAGAAAGTGCGCGTGGGAGACGTGCCCCAATCTTTCCCTTTCTCTGCAAATCTCCTCGCAACATGATTGGCATTCCACATTAGTAGGTACACGTAGTAGGTACCGTGTATGCTTAGGAATGCCTAGCCGTGATCGAACCAGCATTCCTGCATGTAATCGCATCCACATCCGCTTTGCTTGCTTTCAGTAAATGGACGCCAGGCCTGAGAGTGCCGGTTGCTTGCTCGGTTCCTCCTGAATTGTGTGCGCTGCCGGTGCGATTCCTCCACGGAACAGCAATGGGCCTCGCCACCTGTACTATATGGAATAAGAACAAGACCAGCCGGTTCTTGGTGTTTTTTTTTACAAGAAATAACAGTTCTTGGTGTTTCCCTCGTGTCTCACTATGGAGAGATCGAAACGGCTTACCACAGTCAATATTCCTCCCATTATTATTGTTAGCATGTGCCTTTCTTGGAGATGGTAACAGCCATATGCCTCTGGAAGCAGAAGGAGAGAATAAGAATCAGGCTGGATCTTCCAAAAATGCAGACGCGGCGTGAGTGCGCTCGAGATAGCGCCATGAAATTTACTGCTGCGTAAGACGGCTCAAGCCGTGTGGAGCGTCCCCAGCTCGGCCGCTCGGTGTCGGAGGTTGCGTCGACAGCCGTGGACCGGCGGCTCTTTACCGCTCGTTATCCGCGGTGCATCGGATGCCGGCCGGCCGTGTTCTTCGGCCTGCTGCCTCGCCGTCAGAGAACAGTGCTTCTCCCTGCGATTCTAAACGGGGAAGAACAGTCGACCACAGTGCGGGAATTGGCGCCCGAAATTACCCACAGTGCTGGCGTGTGTCACAGCTCATCGCGGGCGGGGCGTCAGTTTGATCGGTGTTCGGTGTCCTCCCCGCTCTGATCCGTAGGCGTCATGGATGGATGCATGTGTTGTCAGAAATCCATGCCCCGTCTCTTCTCGTGGACTCGTGGTGGCCACTGCTCCGGCCATCTGCTTGAGAGCAAAGCTGCGGCTAAAGACCGATACTAGTCTCGTCATTACCGCTTTTCGAACTTTAGTACTTACTGTTCATGATATGATGCGTACACGACAGGGGACGTATAAACACTGTGGTAGAAGGAACCGGCCGGGGAGCCTAGTCAACGCTAAGTTGACTCGTCGATAAGGTGGTACTTCATGGGAGGACGGCCACCTGTCGGCCCCGCATGGAGCTTTGCTACACTTACGTAAATTTTATTATGAAATTTATGTGCTTAATTTTATTATGAAATTTGCGTGTTTATTAACCTGGGAGGTCAGGATTGAAATTGGGGAAGGGACGAGCCCACCCCGATGAAATTCGGGGGGACGTTTAGATTGGTTGGAAGGTTACATAAAACACGCATAGGGGTCCGTAGCCGTAGGTGCAGGATTATGGACCTTGCATGGGTATTCTTGAGTTTAGCATTTATTTTAGCTGAGAGTTTACTATTCTTCTATAATGATATATGTATTTTCCTTTTTTTTACCAGATTTCCGCCTAGCCCCCACCACCCCGCTGCCGCCGGCCACCCAGCCGTGGCGATCCACCGCAAATCTGCGCCGTGTTACACTCCGGAGACGGCTGACACTTATTCAGGTCCGAACATGGCACTCGCACATCTCAATTGGGAGTACCCATCTTCCCATCAACTATGAAGAAGGTAAAGATCTTCATTAATTCATCTTAGTAGCGGAATTCGCCCGGTCCAGGATTAGACTTACTTGGGTTTTCCCACTTAGCTATTTCCGAATTTACCTCTTTGCGGCAGCGACATCTATCACCATTGGCAACAATGACACTGCAAAATTCTAGGAATATACTTGGCTATGCACGTCGCTGCTCCGATTGATCACCCCAAACTGTTTTAATAGATCAAGGCAGAAGAGCAGAAAGGTCAAGGATGCATTGACAAATGATGCTTGGATTAGGGACATTGCTCACTGCAACCTTCCCCACCAAGTGATTGAGGAATTCTTGGCCATTTGGAACATGATCAAAGCCTCGAATATAACCTTGTTGCCTGCTGCAAGTGATGAGATAATCTAGAAAGTGTCTGCTTCTGGAAATTACAACACAACTTTAGCCTACTGTGTGCAGTTTCTAGGGCAAACTGACTCCTCTCTCCCGGACATGATCTGGAAGGTGTGGGCGCTGCCGCGCTGCAAATCCTTTGCCAGGTTGATGTTGCAAAACAAAATTTGGTGCGCTGATTGCCTTGAATGGCATGGCTGGGATAACTGCTACTTCTGCCCCCTTTGCATCTGCAACCTGGAAACATCATTTCACCTTCTTTGGGAGTGCCCCGTGGCTTGCCAAGTGTGGAATTATTGCATCCTAAAGAGGTTGCCAGGCTCTAGCACCTGGGTGCTGGGGGGAGGGGGGAGGGTGAGACAACTGTGATGGCAAGCAAAATCACCAGCCTTGCTGATGTTAACAAGAGAAATGACATTAAATTCATGTTGGCACTGGCTGTTTGGGAGCTCTTGGACGGGAAGAAATAACAGAATATTCAAGTGCAGATCCTTGGCTGTTCCCATGCATGATCATTGGATCCATCAGATCATCCATGGAAGCCTGAGAACCCCCGACACCAAAGGCTTGTTGCACCCCTTCGGGGATCCGTCATGAGAGATAGTTCATAGCTTGGGGAGTTTTTCCTCGCCTTTTTTCTAGTTTACTCTCTTTTTCCCTCATTAGTGCCTCTGTCTACGCATGTGTACATACTGCTTCCTACCCTACATCATTTCACCTTCTTTGGGAGTGCCCCGTGGCTCGCCAAGTGTGGAGCACAATTGCATCCTGGAGAGGCTGCTAGGCTATGGCACCTAGGGGCGGGGGGAGGGGGGGCGTTAGACGACCGCGATGGCAACCTGGAGAAAAATCATCACCCTTGTTGATGTTAACAAGAGAAAGGGCATCAAATTCATGCTGCCACTGACTGGCTGGGAGCTCTGGACGAAGAGAAATAACATAATATTCAAGAACAAATCCCTGGTTGTCCCCATGATCATTGGATCCATCCGATCATTCATGGAAGCCTGGAGAACCCCCGGTGCCAAAGGCTTGTTGCAGCCCTTCGGGGATCCGTCAAGAGAGATAGTTCATAGCTTGGGAGTTTTTCCCCGCCTTTTTTTTCTAGTTTACTCTCTTTTTCCCTCATTAGTGCCTCTGTCTACGCATGTGTACATACTGCTTCCTACCCTACATCATTTCACCTTCTTTGGGAGTGCCCCGTGGCTCGCCAAGTGTGGAGCACAATTGCATCCTGGAGAGGCTGCTAGGCTATGGCACCTAGGGGCGGGGGGAGGGGGGGCGTTAGACGACCGCGATGGCAACCTGGAGAAAAATCATCACCCTTGTTGATGTTAACAAGAGAAAGGGCATCAAATTCATGCTGCCATTGACTGGTTGGGAGCTCTGAACGAAGAGAAATAACATAATATTCAAGAACAAATCCCTGGTTGTCCCCATGATCATTGGATCCATCAGATCATTCATGGAAGCCTGGAGAACCCCCGGTGCCAAAGGCTTGTTGCAGCCCTTCGGGGATCCGTCAAGAGAGATAGTTCATAGCTTGGGAGTTTTTCCCCGCCTTTTTTTCTAGTTTACTCTCTTTTTCCCTTCTTAGTGGCTCTATCCACGCATGTGTACATACTGCTCCCTACCTATAATGAAAATGCCAGCGCTTTGCTGGATCTTTCAAAAAAAAAAAGTTAGCCTTGTGGATCTTCCAATAAAAGGCCAGTCTTGTGCGATTCCCGTTTTGCCCCTCATGAAAAGTTATGAGTAGTGATTAGGCATTTAGGCACTAGCTGCATCGAACATATGCTATTAATTGCCGGGCGCCTCCGGCCGGCGAATGGCACGTTTGGATCCTACCATCCGGTCGCAGGACATTGGCAGTGACAAAAGCTCGTAGTCGGCGACCATTTGGATCCCTAAAGGGCGCTTATAGATCGACGGCAGGGGGTATACTACCTGGAGCAAAGACCACAAAGCGAGCACCCTGATCGCCCAATACCCAGCTATCTTTAGCGCATTTTAAAACCAAATACGTAGCTGTTCTGAGAAGGATCACGATCGCCCAATGCAAAACCGTAGTCGACCGGCAAATCACGCCGAAACGCTGCCGATGGCGATGATCGAACATCAACTGAGGGGGTTGCCTTTTGCGACATGCATGCTGATGGGGTTAGGCAGAAAGACGCACCTCTAGCTAGCTCGACCGATCCACAGTAAGAGACAACCAAAACTGGTAGAGCAACTGAGAAGTGGTGTGGTATGGCAAGTACTCTCCGCGGCCCACGTCGATCGGCCACCAAGAATGAGAATCCCGCGCGATCTCGCTGCCGGGGCGATTTTTGGGTTTAGGGTTTCCACTTCCGCGGTGGTGGATCGTATAAGTGGGGCGGAATATCAGCGCGCGCGCGCGTACGTAGGCCAGGTGGGTCTCCTTCTCTCCCCGGCGCGCCCCGTCCTCCCTCCCTGTTTGGCTTATCGCTGGCACGCGTGGCCGCCGTCCGGCGCGCTGTCACGGTCCACTCGCTCGTGCGGCCCCGTCGAGCGCGACCGCTCCGTTCCGACGAGGACACCGCCCGCCGTCGACCATCCAATCCCCACGACCGGTCATGCGTCCGCCCCTACGACGACTCCAGCCATGGCAGCGCCTAGTGGCGAGCCAGCAGTGCACAGATCGAGCCGTGCTCCAGCGCGCGACCGACCGCGACAGCGCAGGCCGGGAGGCGTGGCCCGACCGACACGAAGACGTTGGGCGAACTATTTCAGGTTCTGGTCATCTCATGACAACGCCATGGAACCGTGCCCCGCGCGCACAGCTACGCACCACAAACACGCACGCACACGGCTAGCCATGGCCAGTGTCTCGACGCTTTGGAGGACTGGGCAGTAGGCTAGTGGCCAGTGGGCGCCAGCGGGTAGCTAGCTAGCTAGGTGCTAAATCTGTGTCGATCGGTGTGCTGCCCGAGCAACTTGCTCGCCGAACGGACGATGTGCGTGCATGGGATGGGAGCAGGTGTGCGTCTCGTCAGGTCCGTGGTAGATCGCGGTGCGCAGTGGATCGTCGGCTCCTCTTTTCTTTCGGAGAAACGACCGGCTGCATTTCGACCAAGCTTTTGTCCTGCTGGCCCTGCTCTGGAAGACGCTCGCATAGTTGGAGGAATTCTGACCTACCGTTCCCCTGTCGTCTGCACGGGTCGCTTTAGTAATTTAGTGTGTGACAGACAGTGTGTTCCTCGTCATTCGCCCGAGCTTTTTGCGAGGGTTCCGTTGAATGAATGTACCCAAACGCTCTTGTCGGCAGGCCGGATATGATGATGGGGGAATATATGCCACACGACAACGGATGTCAGATGTGTGTGTGTGTGTGTGCGCGTACGGGCATCAGTAGTTAGTTACCCGCTTTATCAGCAGGATGACATATATGTCTAATATTACTACTGTGCTACTGCATGTATGAGCTACGTAGGTAGTATAACATATGGAAGACCGAAGTATGTGCGAGCGTCGATGGATCGATCGGGACAGAGAAAGAGACACGGGCTTCTTTGATTTATATGGGAAGTGGACGACGAGAACTACTTTTATTGCAGTGGTGGAGTTACAACGACGTGATTTCCTTCACTAGGAATCTTTTGTAGCATCATGGAATCGCTCCTTGAGGCATTATATACCGTTCATTTGTATATCTTGATAGGTACCACGAATGATTCTTCTAGCTGATCATGGCTACTAACTTGAAATTAAGAATCTTCTCAATCGGGTTGAGATGGAGAACTGCAAACATGGCCGACATATACTCAGGACTGCCAAGAACAATGCAAAATATATACTATATAGATAAGGCTAGTTCACGCAAAAGTGTCCTACACATTGGATTTTATTTGTTAATGTACTAAATGATACATGTACGCTACAAAAGTAAATGGCGGCAATGCTGCAGGAGAAGTGATTGTCTAAAGATGATGGCAAACCTATAATAACACGATGACAAAACATTGAGGATGCGGGCAGACATTACTCGATGAAAAGATTGAAGAAGAAAAAAAGAGCAACAACCACACCTGCCATTTGGAAGGTCACAATGACCACACCGGCATTCCTTCTGAAGGGAGAAGGAATGGCGGTCATCCGGTCCTAGATGCCCACACCCCGAACCATCACTCGCCGCCAACAAAGAGGCGAAGGTCCAAAACTCTAAAACGACGCCTCAAAAGGTCATTGCATGAACCAATAAAGCCGGTTCATTGGTTTTCACCGAGAGAAGTTGTTAGATATGGAGCCTATTCCAAAACCGCAGTACGACGCCTCCAAGATGGTTAGTGACATGTGTGAATGATTGGGCTGGAAAAATAAGGGCTGCTCCATTCTTCACCTTCCTCCCTTACTGCCGCCTCCTAACCCAAAATCCTCCATCACCCTTCTCCCTTCCCCTCGTCGCTGCTATAGACTGGGATCGTGAAAAGACTGAACTCGCCCATGAAGATGACGGTGGGGAGGTGGTCGTCCCGTTAGATTTTGGCGTCGCGACGTGGTCTATGGGCGGTCGTAACGGGAAGTGTGCATGGCTATGTAGCGACGACAGTGTCGTCCCGAGCTTGGTCGGCAGCCACTAGTGGCGTGGGCCATGCCATTATAGGAGATCGATTGTGCATTGTCGGAGACAACCCTGACTATAGGTTTGCAAGCGGCGGAGGTGGCCCGTCTTTGGTGGCCATCTGCATCCCCACGAGGCTGTTCTCCGCTGGGGCATGCCGATGGCGCCAGTGGCAGTCAATTCGGCTAGCTGGAACAACCAGTTTTTGCCATGACAACGGCTGGACAACAGTCGCCGACATGATGGAGGATCTTGAACCTTTAGACGTGGCGGCAACAGCTATCCTCCTTGGTATGTTAGTTGTCTGATTATTCCTCCACGAGCGAGAATGGTTGAGCAAGAGATGACACATCGTGGTGTCATCTGATGCAGATCTACCACTTATTGTGTCTCGTGAGGACAGTGGGTGACTGCCTGAACATCTGGAATTGGGATATGATGGTGTCAGTGACCTTATTGACACTACTCCTTCATCAATCGACGTCGCTTGTGTGAGAGCAACATTCTTTCAGATCCTTTGGTGATGATCGATTATTGTCAGGGTTCGACTGCGTGCTTGCCCGGGCATGGGAATCACTTGTGTGTGTCTCACGTAAAGACCATGAACGTGGCTATTTGCTAGGATTACTTCAATTTGGTGGTGCTTCTTGAGTACCCGATCACGATCTCATGGGTGAAAGCCCTAGGTCAGACTCTAGTTGGTTAAACCTAGCAATTGTGGTGTCTTTGCATTGTTACTTGTTTAAGGCATTGCTCAGAGTTTCTCGGACTTGATCTTTAGGATGAAAACTCGGGATATGACCTTGAGTGGTTGAATCTAGCGACAATGACATTTGAACATCGTTCCATCCTTGGAAGCGTTGCTGCTAGAGAAGCTTTCTTATTGCCCTTGTGTTGTCAACAGCTGGTTGGTGCCGATGTGGTTGATGCAGTTCGTCGATCTTTGTTTTGATTGCCTTGGTTTTTCTTCTTGTTCCGCCTAGCCATAGTTTCGGTCTTGTATGACTTTGCTTTTTGCAGGCATGATCCTTTACGTGCATGCATTGGTGTTGACTGTGTGTATTCTAGTAATGGAGAGGTGGATATATGCTCATTATGTTTGTATCCACCCTTTACAAAAAATATTGAGTGACACACATAGGCGCATCGACAAATACTCATTTCAGGGTTTTCATCTAAGATCAGCACCTCACCTTTTCAGCATTTCTTGTCACGAAATTTCATATACTCAAGTCTGTAAATCCCTATATTTTTCAATCATCAAAACTACACGTGCATTTTTGCCGAATGCCTATGCTTTCCATTCCAACATTCTCTGGGATCCAGCAAATCAAAGAGGGCCTAAGATATTTGCCAAAGCAAACACTGTGTAACCGCATGGTGCTTTCCAGTGCAGAAAAGATCATCCTAAAGTACTGCATAAAATTAGGCCATTCAAATCATCGCAAATCCTCTTATCCTTTTCTTTCGCGCACAAAAAAATCCACTTTCTCACAGGTAATGCCATGCATGATTTGGCACAAAAAGGAGAGGTATTACCAAACATACCTTCATTTTCCAGATAGCACGCAACGTTTTTCAGGTAAACCCATGTTTTGTCTGTTTCAGTGCGCGCGGACGAGTGAATTAAAATGGTCGACAGTGATTACAGATCGTCTTAACAATTGCAGGCCGGCTCTTTTCGGTCGTTGCTTTCGCCCGGTTCCTCCGCTTTTGGTGAATTGCACTCATGCGCGCCCCTTATTATAGCATGAAGACATGCATGACACGCCGCTTCATTCGTCTCCGGGAAACCAAGGGTGGGCTAGCTAAGTGCAGTCTGGATTTGTCTCACAGTGGCTGCCTCTCTGCTTTTCTGATCCCCGCGAACGAAATGATCTTGGCCAACCCTTTCGCTTTATCTTGCCCTAATGACGAATGAAATGCACAGCACTTATACGTCTTCTCGATCGGCCCCATTGTGTCACTTCGGCTCGCCGAGAGATCAGCTGCCGCCGATTCGCCACCGGAGCTACGCATGCGGGCAGCTGGTGGCGGGCTAGGCATACCGGTTTCTTGATGGGAACGTACACTTAACCGGATGATACTACCTAATTTCTCGTCACGGGGCACTTTTACGTGTCTGGTTAGATGACAATATGACATGACTTACCTCTCAGCTTAGGTTAGCTAGGTCAGGTGAGGTGCTCTCACCTGAGACCGGCGTGACCGCGACGTTCCTATCATTTGCATTCACGGCGTTTAGGCCCGTCGCTCTCCGACCACGCACCACTAGCTACCACCACGCACCAGCACCACCCCGGCCTGGCTGCGTCCCCGCGCTTTCTCGATCCCCCACCATGCGCTCGCGAGCGGGCGACGACGACGACGACGACCATAGCTGTGTGTCAGCTGAATGCGCGAGTTGTCACTCGGGAAAGAAACGCAGCCGGCGGCCGGCCGGACGACGGACGATCGGGAGAGGAGTGGCTGGTCTCGTCTACGGCGGCACTGTAGTGGTACGAGTACGATGAGCTGAGCCGTCGTGGTTTCGGCATAGCTCGCTGAAAAGCGGCAGACATGCATCCCTCTCGACTCCGATGGATTGCTACAGCCAACTACTAACTGATGGCTCGAGCTAGTCCTGCTATGGCCGGCCTTGATCTCCGCGTTAGGGCTTCAGTGGCTGCCATGCGTTTCAGGTGGAGAGATCAGGTAGGCTTTCTCCGGATAAGTGGCGAGTGATCCATGTAGGTGTGCCATGGTAGGTGTGCTTGATTCTTTGCTTTTCTTTCCGGCGATTGACTGATGGGTGATAGCTTCCTCCAGTGCTCGGAATATGACGTGATTGTTGGTCGTGACTGAACGTCTCAAGGATTCTGATGGTTAAAATAACACGTCAATGCATGCTCCAAAGTGCACCTACAACTTGGGCAGCGTGTATATCTCCCGAATTTCGCTCGCCACATATTCCGGGTTTCACTGTGCTGGCCACCCTGTTAAAGTAAAACCAATGAGGATAAGTCAAAAAAGTTTGACCTCCTGGCACCAGGTTGGTTCCTTGGCCTGAAATCTCTTGTGAGAAATGGAGCCCAGTATATCAGCGATGAGGAGGTTAGGTCTGTTCCCTGCTTTTCTTTATCGTAGATAGCCTTTTACCTATTTATCACATCATGACAGTAACAGCACATATACACAGTTTAGTTTGTACGTACTACTATACTACTGATATTTATCCAATATAATGATTAACATCATGATTGTGCTTGACAAAACATGCTACGAATATAAAACATGTTTTGGGGTTGAGCTTTGTGGGGTAGAGAAACAGTACATTTCATGATTTGCAGTATCCTGTAGGAGCTCTACTACCCTTTTGGAGAGCGTGTGATCTGGAATGCTTGTTTTTGTCCTGCACAAAACGTGATCTTTCAAGCCTGTAATGCTTTTTGGGTGTCAACTGTGCCGATTGTCCCTGGGCCATCAGATGCCGTGTATGTCTTTTCATGTCACACGCGGGTGGATCCATGTAAGACACGCAAGCACTAGAATCGCTGTCGGAAAAAAGAAGCATGAAGGTGGTAAAATACAGTGGAGCACACTAACCGCTGGGATAATATCATCCAGTGAGATGTGTACCGTGTTGCTCTGTAGACACAGTGAAACGACAGTCAAATGTACTCTCTTCCATAAATCTTGTCTAACTAAAACTACGATAAAAATTATGGAACGGAGGAAGTAGTACTTAAGAAAAGTTGCTAAAATGTTAAAAATCAACCTAAATAATAAATGTCACACGTATAGCACGAAGCACTCTGACCCAGGCGTTTTTTAAACTAAAGTTGCCGTTTGAAAGAAAAAACAAATCCAAAAAAAAACTGAAACTTGCCATCCAAAAAGAAAATTGTCATCCTCGCGTCAGTAAAGTTGTAATAAAAAATTTAAAGTTGCCATGTGTTCGTGCCACACGGATAGCACTTATCAAGGTCCAAAATCAATGTCCATCTTTTTTTTTTGAAAACATTACAGACGCAAGCGCTGATATATACGTGCATACACTCACCCTTATACGAAGTCACCGTAGGCGCCTCTTAGTCGACGTGAACGTTTCCTCCCATTGAACGGGTGTCGCCGGAAATTCTGAAATAAATCCAGAATAAATGCGAGCACCAGGATTTGAAATAAATCCAGATACAGTGATACCACTGTCCACCTAACTATCCAACCACAGATTGGTTCTCAAATCAATGTCCATCTGAGAAAACTATGATGGTTTTCTGTGACAAATATTTTCTAGTGATATGTTCTGCCTAATATTTCTTTTGAGAACCAAATAATTTTACTTTTGTTGTTCAAGCCAGCCAATTTTTTGTTAGGATAACATACTCTCTCTGTTCAAGATTATGTTGCGTTTTAGATAAACTATATACTCCCTCCATTCCAAAATAGATGACCCAACTTTATACTATCTTTATACTTAAGTTAGTACAAAGTTGAGTAATCTATTTTAAAATAGAAAGAGTACTATATAAGCATACCAAGGAGTGCTTATCGGAACTAGTCTTGGACAATTTTACCCCTCCACAATAACTGCATGTATCCAGACTGGGCCCTGCTTTTAAAGGAAAACCCTATTTGACGCTTGTTGCATCGAACTGTCTGATTCGCACAGTCCCGAACGACAAGAATGAATACGGGCCGGCCCATTTAAATCTGTTAGTTGCCTCTACATATACCGGTTTTGGGAACATTCTAGAAGGTTCCAGGCTGGTTTTTAACAGTTTGCGAACTTTCTAGGAGGTTTCTGAATCATTTTTTCTGTTTCTTTTTTTGTTTATTGTTTCTTTCCTCTCTATTTTTTACTTTTTAATTTTTTGTGTCATTAAATCCGAAGTTTCAAAAAATATTCAATATATTAAAATTTTATTGAATTTACAGAAATGTTTAAATTTAATAAAAAACTTTTCGAAAACTATTTATGTTTGAAAATGGACTGAATTCTGAAATTTGTTCATGTTCTGAAAAAATGTCCCCAGTTTCAAAATTTTGTTCATCTTTTTAGAGATTGTGCGCAAGTTAAAAATGTTTGAAACTTCAAAATTTGTTCAAGTTTTCAAAGTTTGGAGTTTTGAAATATGTTTGTGTTTTCAAAATTTGCTTAAAATTTCAAAACTGTCCAGAATGTCAATTTTTGTTCTCATTTAAAAAACAAAAATTCAAAATGTGTTCTAGTTTTTTAAAGATTGTTCATGTTTTCAAAAAAAATCGCATTTCAAAAATATTTCGTTTTAGAAAAATGCTTTGAAATTTCAAATAACATTCAAATCTGTCGTTGTTCATAGTTCTGAATATTCTGTGTTGCTTGTCGGCCACCTAGGTACATGTGTTTCTAGACCGGCCCAGTTGTCCGCTCGTTGCGTGCGTCGCGCGTCTATATGATACAAAATAGGAGGTCCCGGTTTTAAATGGTCGTGTGTGCATTAATGTCACACGGAGAATTGGGGCAGTTCGGCTAGCCCAAATAATATTTCTTTTTTTTTTGTTTATGTTCTATTCTTATTATTTGGCCTGAAAAAATATTCTTCTTTCTCATATTCACTTTACTTTTTATTTTAGCCTTTTCATATTTTCTGCCATTTTGGCATGCATTTATATTTCCTTCTAAAGTATAAGACCTTTCAAAGATTTGAATACATACTACATATGAATGAAAAATGGCAAGCATAACAGAGCGTGGGAATGACATGCAACAAGGAGTGCAGTGGGCTGACCCAACCGTGCGATAGGAGCTCTTTGTTGCAATGACTAAATTTTCCTTATTAAGAGATGTAGTATGTGATCGCCTGCAGTGTGGCTCTTCCTGGGCTATGCCTAGCACCGGTTGGTTTTTTGGCCAGTTTTTTAGGGTTTGCAGTTTGGTTTTTGTCTCTTTTTCGCAATTTCTAGTTTTGCTTCTTCTTTCATTTCTTTTTTACAATTTTTATTTTCTAATTCTTTCTATTTCCTTTTTTAGGTTTTCTTCTTCTTTTTTCTTTTTCATTTTTCATTTTTGGTTCTATTTTCATGTTTCCTTTTTCTTTTCTTTTTCTCCTAATTCATTTCATCGTGCATATCTAAATTTATTTTGTGTATTTAAATGTTTTGCCATGAATTAGAGACTTTGATAGTGTATTGGAAAATATTCACCATGTATTACATTTTTATGATGTACAGAAATATTCATTGATTTTTGAAAAAGTTTTCATAATCAATAAAATCTTCTTCATTCATTAATAAATGTACATGATTGTTCAAGCAGGTTTACGTTGTCTTAAAAATGTTTATTGGGTATTTTAAAATGCTCAAACTGTATTAGAGAATTTGCATCATGTAGAAAATGGTCATGTATTAGAAAATGTCCATCACATATTAAAAATGTTAGCCAAGAATTAAAATTATTGAGCTTGTATTTACAAATGTTTACATATTTAAAAATCTATGCATAAATATTTTATAAATGCATGAACAATTTCAAAAACTACATGAACAATTGAAAAAAGTTTAAGGAACACTTTATAGTTATATGGAACATTTACAAAGAAGTGAACACTATGGCAAAATACACAGACATTATTTTTTGTACTTTAAATTGGATATATAAAAATAGTGAGTAACTTATTTAAACCTTTTTTTCATTTCTATTTTTATCACGTATTGTAGAGCAAAGTGCACAATCGTGTGAATTTTCCATTTTTCTTTTATGTTTCTTTCCAACTTTTTCTTTCAATTAATGTTCTCAAATTTTATAAAATGCTCAAGTTTTTCTAAAAAAAAGCACTAAAAAGTTCTCAACTATGTCTATAATATTTTATAAAAATAAAAATGTAAAGAATCTATTAAAAATTTAGAATTCATAATTTTTTAACGTATTTGTTTAAGATGTTCTCAAATAATTGAAAATGTAAACATTGAAAAATATTGTTCATTTTTATTTTAAAATATTCGTGCTTTAAAATAGTAACAATTCTTTTTTACAGCTAAAGTAAAACCCAATTGAAAACTTGCAAAACGGGAGAAAACACTAGAAAAACAGGGGAAAAAGATCACTCATACGCTCGCTATAGCCCGAAGTGGGTCGGTATAGTCAGGGTGCATGTGCAACAACTCGACAATGTGTACAATAAGCGACACATTGGAGGTGCACTAATGCTACATCATACTTACCGCGAGAGGAAGGAAGCTTCGCCTTAGTGGGTCGGCCCCATAGATTTGATTTGGGTAGTTTCAAACTTTCAATGGACAATCGTCATCAACAGATATGTGCCAAACAAGGCCAATGCACCAATAATTTGTATATCACTACTTGGCCTAAATTTCCTAGAAAACACACTACCTTAGGAAAACCCTATTCGGCTCTTAAGGAACCAGAAGTAGGTGTTTCGTACACCGGAACACCCCCAAATCCACCACTAGGGTAGTTAATCGGCCGGCCTATAATTCTTGAAACTGTTCCCAGTTTTGGGAAGCTTGTAGCAGCTTCTGTCAGGTTTTCTATTCATTTTTGCCTCTAATTTTTTTCTTCGCATTTCCTTTTTCTTGTTATTTTTCATGAATTTCAGAAACAACAAGTTTTTTCATATCCAGAACCTTTTTTCAAATTTGTGAACTCAAATCCATGAACACTATTTGAAAGTCATTTTTTCCAAATACGCGAACTTCATTCAAATTCATTAACTTTTTCCAAATCCATCAACCTTTTGAATTTCACAAACATTTTTAAAAATTGTTTTTTATTCATTAACTTTATCAAATTTGTAATATTTTTTGAATCCATGAACATTTTTAAAACTCTCAATCATTTTCCAAATTTTAAAAATCTTTTTTAGATTGAAGGACTATTTGCAACTTCATTTTTTATATAATCGATGAACATTTATTGAAATTTGTGAAAAAAAATCAAATACAAATTTTGTGATGTATAGAAAACCGGAAGACCTTTTTTCTTCTTCTAAACTAGCAAGTGTTGGTGTTTCCTGTAGAGTGAGCGAGTCTGGCGAGTGGGTGAGCGAGGAGAGGCGAGTGCTAATTTGGGCGTACGCCCACCAAGTTTTTCGTGCGAGTACTGGACCTCTCACCTTCTTTTTTTTTAGTATTAGTCATAGAAGTTACTTTGCATTTTCTTATAGCTTAGATTCAAATCAGTGTATCCATAATTATTATGAGTGTGAATAAAAATTCAGACGTTCGTAAAAAAAAAGAGTTATCATCTTTTCTAGTCCGACTAACACGCGCTACGTGGGGTAACAACCAAATAAGCTCCATAGCACAGCCTATGAAGCGAGGCTAACTTTGCAGCCCAGCCAAATGTTCTCAACAAAAAAGCGAAGGCAAAGGAACTAAAAAAAGGAAAACGTTTGCAGCCGGCCGAGTGCATCGTTGGATCCAGTCATGATCGAAGCGTGTGCATTTAGCCGCGCCATCCCACCCACGATCCAAATGAGTGGCTGTGGAGGCCCACACACCGCTCGCGACCTGGTTTTCTTCTATATCAACTTGATCCTCATTCCATTTTGCTATCTTCCCCGCAACCATCAGATCAATCCCACGCCGGCTCGCCTCTCGTCGGCGACAAGCGAGTCGCCGGTGCAGGGGGGAGTGCACGGCTGAGGCATGCTCGTCGCCATGGCTCTGCAGCTGGGTGCGCTCCTCTCCATGGTCGTCGTCCGGATGGGTTGGAGGTGTTACAACCACCGGCGTCAAGTGCTACAAACTCACGGCGCCCGTGCTACAATAGCGGTGAGCGGGCGGCAACGCATGCTGCAATCATGCTTACGACAAGCTACAACCATCATGGACCACTCGACATATGCGGTAAGCAATCCAAACAATTCAAAAAGCTACAACCATTATGGCGAGAGCTACAACCTGCACGGCTAGATGCTACGAGTGGCAAGGTGGAGCTCAGCGGCGAGCTTCAACTGTGGGCGAGCAGTGCTGCAACCAGCGGGATTTTTTTGTTGGAAATGTCCGACAAAAAGCTGCATCCAGACGACTAGTGTTGGAATCGGATGACCAGTCTTTTTTTGCTGGCACCGCCTTTTTTGTTTTGCTACACAAGTTTTGTTTTTGAGTGATGAGTTGTCTTTTGTTGCAACCGCTGATGGCGAGGCATGATTTTTGGAGGCACGATGTGTAGTTCGTTTTTGTTGGCATCGCCTTTTTGTTTTGGTACAATCTGCAAGGTTTTTTGTGGGATCGTCTAGATGTCATGTTGCGACTGCCCGCGGCGAAAGGATGTTTGCTGGAACCATGATGTGTTTTGCTGAAACTGTGTGTGTTTTGCTACAACGTCTTCTTGCCGGTGGAAGCCGCCGGCGGTGAGCCAAATGTGGGTTGATGTCGGAAATGCTGCAATGTACAATCGCATGCGCAAGCTGAACATGAACAGGGGGAATCTCTGTGTTTCTTTGTGTGTTCAAACTCATGTACATTGTAGCGGGGTGCTGGGAGGAGGGTGGCGGGGTGCTGGGAGCGCGGGTAAGAGGCTGGTAGTCGGCAAGGACGAGCGGCGAGAGGCGGTCACCGGCAAGAGGAGCCACTCACGGGGAGAGTGTCTTTTTTCCATGCGCAACTCATTTGGGCTGACGAAGGAGAAGGTTGACCTGATCCAACTGGTGTTAAGAGCATCTCCAACTGTTGGCCCCCCCAGGAGGCATAAAAATCGCCCCATGGGGGCGAGCCGGTGATAGAATCGGTGCTGGGAGCGATTGATCGTCCAGTCGTCGCCCCGAGGCATCGAGATTGGCCCAGTTTTCGGTCCACTTTCGGCGAATAAAAGGCCCCATATGGGTGATAATCGGCCCATATTCGGCGTGGTTCGCCGTGCCTTGGCGTTCAATTATGAACATAAATAATTTTTTATTACATAGTTCATCATAGAAAATCAAATAGTTCAACAAAATAGTGCAACAACAAATAGTTCAATACAAATTATATTGTTCAACAAATAAAAAATTCATATTTCATCACACGTCGAGCCCGGTGTCGCCCTTGAGCCTCCAAAGATGCCCCACTAGATCCTGCTGCAGTTGATGATGCACCTGTGGGTCTCGGATCTCCTGACGCATACTGAGGTAGGCAGTTGATCGGCTAGAGGACCCTGCCTGTAGTATGGTTCAGTGTCAAACACTGGCACTTCCTGCTCGCTCTCAATGATCATGTTGTGCAAGATGACACAGCAAGTCATGATCTTCCACATTTGATCTTTCGACCAGATCTGAGCAGGGTAACGGACAACCGCAAATCGAGATTGGAGCACACCAAAAGCTCGCTCGACATCCTTCCTGCAAGTCTCTTGACACTTGGCAAAGTAGGACTTCTTGCCTTCTAGCACATCGTTTGAGATAGTCTTCACAAATGTAGACCATCTCGGATAGATGCCCTCAGCTAGGTAGTACCCCTTGTTGTAGTGCCGCCCATTGACCTCGAAGTTCACCGGAGGAGAATGACCTTCAACAAGCTTGGCAAAGACAGGGAGCACTGCAGCACTGTCATTATGAGTTCCTGGCATACCAAAGAAGAAGTGCCAAATCCAGAGGTCCTGTGTGGCCACCGCCTCAAGTACCACACTACAACCGCCTTTGGCGCCTTTGTACATCCCATGCCAAGCAAATGGGCAGTTCTTCCATTTCCAATGCATGCAGTCGATGCTTCCAAGCATCCCAGGAAATCCTGTTGCTGCATTCTGTGCTAGGATCCGAGCAATGTCTTCCGCATAGGGGGTTCACAAGTATTGCGGTCCAAACACTGCCACCACTGCCCAATAGAACTTGTAGAAACACTTGCTACCCCTTGAGCACTGCGTTAGTTTTCCCTTGAAGAGGAAAGGGTGATGCAGCAAAGTAGCGTAATTATTTCCCTCAGTTTTTGAGAACCAATGTATCAATCCAGTAGGAGGCTACGCGTTAGTCCCTCGTACCCGCACAAAACAAATAACTCCTTGCAACCAACACGATAAGGGGTTGTCAATCCCTTCATGGTCACTTACGAGAGTGAGATCTGATAGATATGATAAGATAATATTTTTGGTATTTTTATGATAAAGATGCAAAGTAAAATAAAAGCAAAGTAAAAAGCAAAGGAAATACCTAAGTATTGGAAGATTAATATGATGAAGATAGACCCGGGGGGCATAGGTTTCACTAGTGGCTTCTCTCAAGAGCATAAGTATTCTGCGGTGGGTGAACAAATTACTGTTGAGCAATTGACATAATTGAGCATAGTTATGAGAATATCTAGGTATGATCATGTATATAGGCATCACGTCCGAGACAAGTAGACCGACTCCTACCTGCATCTACTACTATTACTCCACTTATCGACCGCTATCCAGCATGCATCTAGAGTATTAAGTTCATGAAAACAGAGTAACGCCTTAAGCAAGATGACATGATGTAGAAGGATAAATTCATGCAATATGATACAAACCACATTTTGTTATACTCGATGGCAACAATACAATACGTGCCTTGCTGCCCCTACTGTCATTGGGAAAGGACACCGCAAGAACCCAAAGCTAAGCACTTCTCCCATTGCAAGAAAGATCAATCTAGTAGGCCAAACCAAACTGATAATTCGAAGAGACTTGCAAAGATAACCAATCATACATAAAAGAATTCAGAGAAGATTCAAATATTGTTCATAGATAATCTTGGTCATAAACCCACAATTCATCGGCCTCAACAAACACACCGCAAAAAGATGATTACATCAAATAGATCTCCACAAGAGAGGGGGAGAACATTGTATTGAGATCCAAAAAGATAGAAGAAGCTATCTAGCTAATAACTATGGACCCGAAGGTCTGAGGTAAACTACTCACACTTCATCGGAGAGGCTATGGTGTTGATCTAGAAGCCCTCCGTGATGGATGCCCCCTCCGGCGGAGCTCCGGAATAGGCCCCAAGATGGGATCTCGTGGATACAGAAGGCTGCGGCGGTGGAATTAGGGTTTTTGCTCTGTATCTGATCGTTTGGGGGTACGTAGGTATATATAGGAGGAAGGAGTACGTCGGTGGAGCAACAGGGGGCCCACGAGGGTGGAGGGCGCGCCTAGGGGGGGGGGGTAGGCGCGCCCCCTACCTCATGGCTTCCTCCTTTATTTCTTGATGTAGGGTCCAAGTCTCCTGGATCATGTTCGTTCTGAAAATCATGTTCCCGGAGGTTTCATTCCGTTTGGACTCCGTTTGATATTCCTTTTCTGCGAAACTCTGAAATAGGCAAAAAACATCAATTCTGGGCTGGGCTGGGCCTCTGGTTAATAGGTTAGTCCCAAAAATAATATAAAAGTGGATAATAAAGCCCGATAATGTCCAAAACAGTAGATAATATAGCATGGAGCAATCAAAAATTATAGATACGTTGGAGACATATCAAGCATCCCCAAGCTTAATTCCTGCTCGTCCTCGAGTAGGTAAATGAAAAAAAATTGATGCGGAGTGCTACTGATGACCCACAAGTATAGGAGATCTATCGTAGTCCTTTCGATAAGTAAGAGTGTCGAACCCAACGAGGAGCAGAAGGAAATGATAAGCGGTTTTCAGCAAGGTATTCTCTGCAAGTACTGAAATAAGTGGTAACATATAGTTTTGTGATAGGATAAATTGTAACGAGCAACAAGTAACAAAAGTAAATAAAGTGCAGCAAGGTGGCCCAATCCTTTTGTAGCAAAGGACAAGCCGGAACAAACTCTTATAATAGGAAAAGCGCTCCCGAGGACACATGGGAATATCGTCAATCTAGTTTTCATCACGTTCATATGATTCGCGTTCGATACTTTGATAATTTGATATGTGGGTGGACCGGTGCTTGGGTGATGTTCTTAATTGAACAAGCATCCCACTTATGATTAACCTCTATTGCAAGCATCCGCAACTACAACAAAAGTATTAAGGTAAACCTAACCATAGCATGAAACATGTGGATCCAAATCAACCCCTTACAAAGCAACGCATAAACTAGGGTTTAAGCTTTTGTCACTCTAGCAACCCATCATCTACTTATTACTTCCCAATGCCTTCCTCTAGGCCCAAATAATGGTGAAGTGTTATATAGTCGATGTTCACATAACACCACTAGAGGCTAGACAACATACATCTTATCAAAATTATCAAACGAAAACCTAATTCACATGACTACTAATAGCAAGACTTCTCCCTTGTCCTCAGGAACAAACGTAATTACTCACAAAGCATATTCATGTTCATAATCAGAGGGGTAATAATATGCATATAGGATCTGAACATATGATCTTCCACCAAATAAACCAACTAGCATCAACTACAAGGAGTAATCAACACTACTAGCAACCTACTAGCACCAATCCCGGACTTTAAGACAAGAATTGGATACAAGAGATGAACTAGGGTTTGGAGATGAGATGGTGCTGGTGAAGATGTTGATGGAGATTGCCCTCTCCCGATGAGAGGAGCGTTGGTGATGACAATGGTGATGATTTCCCCCTCCCGGAGGGAAGTATCCCCGGCAGAACAGCTCTGTCGGAGCTCTAGATTGGATCCGCCAAGGTTCCGCCTCGTGGCGGCGGAGTCTCATCCCGAAAAGTTCCTTCCTATTTTTTCTCATCGAAAGACTTCATATAGGAGAAGATGGGCGTCAGAGAGCCACCAGGGGGCCCACGAGGTAGGGGGCGCGCCCTAGGGGGGGCGCCCCCACCCTCGTGAGCAGGGTGTGGCCCCCCTGGCCTTCATCTTTGGTGAGGATTTTTCTTTATTTGTTTTAAGATGTTCCGTGGAGTTTCAGGACTTTTGGAGTTGCGCAAAATAGGCCTTTGCTCCTTTTCCAGCCCAGAATTCCAGCTGCCGGCATTCTCCCTCCTTATGTAAACCTTGTAAAATAAGAGAGAATAGCCATAAGTATTGTGACATAAAGTGAAATAACAGTCCATAATGCGATAAATATCGATATAAAAGTATGATGCAAAATGGACGTATCAGCTACTTGGCATAATTTCAATGTAATTCTTCTTAATTGTGGTATGAATATTCAGATCCGAAAGATTCAAGATAAAAGTTCATATTGACATAAAAATAATAATACTTCAAGCATACTAACTAAGCAATTATGTCTTCTCGAAATAACATGGCCAAAGAAAGTTCATCCCTACAAAATCATATAGTTTTGTCATGCTCCATTTTCGTCACACAAGAATGCTCTCATCATGCACAACCCCGATGACAAGCCAAGCAATTGTTTCATACTTTAGTAATCTCAAACCTATAAACTTTCACGCAATATATGAGCGCGAGCAATGGACATAGCACTATGGGTGGAATAGAATATGATGATGGGGGTTATGTGGAGAAGACAAAAAGGAGAAAGACTCACATCAACGAGGCTAATCAATGGGCTATGGAGATGTCCATCGATTGATGTTAATGCAAGGAGTAGGGATTGCCATGCAACGGATGCACTAGAGCTATAAATGTACGAAAGCTCAACAAATGAAACTAAGTGGGTGTGCATCCAACTTGCTTGCTCACGAAGACCTAGGGCACTTGAGGAGGCCCATTGTTGGAATATACAAGCTAGTCTATAATGAAAGATTCCCACTAGTATATGAAAGTGACAAAACAAGAGACTCTCTATCATGAAGATTATGGTGCTACTTTGAAGCACAAGTGTGGAAAAGGATAGTAGCATTGTCCCTTCTCTCTTTTTCTCTCTTTTTTGGGCCTTCTCTTTTTATGGCCTTTCTCTTTTTTTTAATTCTTCACTTGGGACAATGCTCTAGAAAATGATGATCATCACACTTCTATTTTTTTACAACTCAATGATTACAACTCGATGCTAGAACAAAAGATGACTCTATATGAATGCCTCTAGCGGTGTACCGGGATATGCAATGAACCAAGAGTGACATGTATGAAAGAATTATGAATGGTGGCTTTGCCACAAATACTATGTCAACTACATGATCATGCTAAGCAATATGACAATGATGAATGTGTCATGATAAATGGAATGGTGGAAAGTTGCATGGCAATATATCTCGGAATGACTATGGAAATGCCATAATAGGTAGGTATGGTGGCTGTTTTGAGGAAGATATAAGGAGGTTTATGTATGAAAGAGCGTATCATATCACGGGGTTTGGATGCACTGCCGAAGTTTGCACCAACTCTCAATGTGAGAAAGGGCAATGCACGGTACCGAAGAGGCTAGCAATGAAGGAAGGGTGAGAGTGCGTATAATCCATGGACTCAACATTAGTCATAAAGAACTCACATACTTATTGCAAAAATCTACAAGTCATCAAAAACCAAGCACTACGCGCATGCTCCTAGGGGGATAGATTGGTAGGAAAAGACCAGCGCTCGTCCCCGACCGCCACTCATAAGGAGGACAATCAAAGAACACCTCATGTTTCAAATTTGTTACATAACGTTTACCATACGTGCATGCTACGGGACTTGCAAAATTCAACACAAGAATTTCTCAAATTCACAACTACTCAACTAGCACGACTTTGATATTATTACCTCCATATCTCAAAACAATCATCAAGCATCAAACTTCTCTTAGTATTCAAAACACTCATAAGAAAGTTTTCACTAATCTTGAATACCTAGCATATTAGGATTATTTAAGCAAATTACCATGATATTTAAGACTCTCAAAATAATCTAAGTGAAGCATGAGAGATCAATAGTTTCTATAAAACAAATCCACCACCGTGCTCTAAAAGATATAAGTGAAGTACTAGAGCGAAACTATATAACTCAAAAGATATAAGTGAAGCACATAGAGTATTCTAACAAATTCCAAATCATGTATGGCTCTCTCAAAACGTGTGTACAGCAAGGATGATTGTGGTAAACTAAAAAGAAAAGACTCAAATCATACAAGACGCTCCAAGCAAAACACATATCATGTGGTGAATAAAAATATAGCTCCAAGTAAAGTTACCGATAGAAGTAGACGAAAGAGAGGATGCCTTCCGGGGCATCGCCAAGCTTTGGCTTTTAGGTGTCCTTAGATTATCTTGGGCGTGCCATGGGCATCCCCAAGCTTAGGCTCGTTCCACTCCTTGTTCCATAATCCATCAAATCTTTACCCAAAACTTGAAAACTTCACAACACAAAACTTAAAGTAGAAAATCCCGTGAGCTCTATTAGCGAAAGAAGACAAAAGACCACTTCAAGGTACTGTAATGAACTCATTATTTATTTATATTGGTGTTAAACCTACTGTATTCCAACTTCTCTATGATTTATAAACTATTTTAGTAGCCATAGATTCATCAAAATAAGCAAAGAACACACGAAAAAACAGAATCTGTCAAAAACAGAACAGTCTGTAGTAATCTGTAGCTAGCGCAAGATCTGGAACCCCAAAAATTCTAAAATAAATTTCTGGAAGTGAGGAATTTATCTATTAATCATCTGCAAAAAGAATTAACTAAATATCACTTTCCAAATAAAAATGGCAGCAGTTCTCGTGAGCGCTAAAGTTTCTGTTTTTTACAGCAAGAAAACAAGACTTTCCCCAAGTCTTCCCAACGGTTCTACTTGGCACAAACACTAATTAAACACAAAAAACACAAAGAAAACAGAGTCTAGATAAATTACTTATTACTAAACAGGGGCAAAAAGCAAAGAATAAAAATAAAATTGGGTTGCCTCCCAACAAGCGCTATCGTTTAACGCCCCTAGCTAGGCATAAAAAGCAAGGATAGATCTAGGTATTGCCATCTTTGGTTTTAGGGAAAAAGAGAGCAAATTTGTTATCTATGGAATTACTCTTTCTATTTCGACAAAGTACACGTCCATTAATGGTAGAAGAAAGATTAAGAATGTTGCGGAAATTGGCATCTAGGCTAGCTTTTATCTCTTTAATAGATTCATTTTGGTAAGAAAGCAAAAGAGATGTGATTTCAGCTTTCTCGTTAATGGGGTGCCCAAATATAGTTTTCATCCTCTCATAGGTATCTATGGGATCCCCTTCAAGAAAACCCTCCTCGAAAATAGAATCTAAAACTTGTTTGAACAAAGCGGGCAGCCCAACATAAAATCCTTTTAAGTAAACCTTAATTTGATATTGGGGTACATAGCTAGCCCGGATCCTTAACAGCCTATCCCAAGAATCTTTCAAAGATTCATCAAGTAAATAACGAAAAATTCCATAATCATCTTCATCAAAATTACTAAGGTTCTCATTGATAACTCTGGCAAGTTTTTCCATAGCATTCCGATTTATGAGTTTAGATAAGATAGCAGGATTGTCTAAAGCACTAGAACTTGGGAGAGAACCCCCAATTCTTTTTGGCTCCGACATGGCGAGGGAAAAGCGAGCGAAAAGAGGCAAATAGAGAAAGAGAGAGAGGGCAAATGAAATGGCAAGGGTGAAGTGGGGGAGAAGAAAACGAGAGGCAAATGGTAAATAATGTAATGCGGGAGATAAGGGTATGTGATGGGTACTTGGTATGTTGACTTTTGCGTAGACTCCCCGGCAACGGCGACATAAATCCTTCTTGCTACCTCTTGAGAACTGCGTTGGTTTTCCTTTGAAGAGGAAAGGGTGATGCAGCAAAGTAGCGTAAGTATTTCCCTCAGTTTTTGAAAACCAAGGTATCAATCCAGTAGGAGGCTACGGGCGAGTCGCTCGTACCTGCACAAAACAAATAACTCCTCGCAACCAATGTGATAAGGGCTTGTCAATCCCTTCATGGTCACTTACGAGAGTGAGATATGATAGATATGATAAGATAATATTTTTGGTATTTTTATGACAAAGATGCAAAGTAAAATAAAAGCAAAGTATATAGCAAATGAAATAACTAAGTATTGGAAGATTAATATGATGAAGATAGACCCGGGGGCCATAGGTTTCACTAGTGGCTTCTCTCAAGAGCATAAGTATTATACGGTGGGTGAACGAATTACTGTTGAGCAATTGACAGAATTGAGCATAGTTATGAGAATATCTAGGTATGATCATGTATATAGGCATCACATCCGAGACAAGTAGACCGACTCCTGCCTGCATCTACTACTATTACTCCACTCATCGACCGCTATCCAGCATGCATCTAGAGTATTAAGTTCATGAAAACAGAGTAACGCCTTAAGCAAGATGACATGATGTAGAGGGATAAATTCATGCAATATGATAAAAACCCCATCTTGTTATCCTCGATGGCAACAATACAATACGTGCCTTGCTGCCCCTACTGTCACTGGGAAAGGACACCGCAAGATTGAACCCAAAGCTAAGTACTTCTCTCATTGCAAGAAAGATCAATCTAGTAGGCCAAACCAAACTGATAATTCGAATAGACTTGCAAAGATAACCAATCATACATAAAAGAATTCAGAGAAGATTCAAATATTGTTCATAGATAATCTTGATCATAAACCCACAATTCATCGGTCTCAACAAACAAACTGCAAAAAGATGATTACATTGAATAGATCTCCACAAGAGAGGGGGAGAACATTGTATTGAGATCCAAAAAGAGAGAAGAAGCCATCTAGCTAATAACTATGGACCCGAAGGTCTGAGGTAAACTACTCACACTTCATCGGAGAGGCTATGGTGTTGACGTAGAAGCCCTCCATGATGGATGCCCCTCCGGCGGATCTCCGGAACAGGCCCCAAGATGGGATCTCGTGGATACAGAAGGTTGCGGCGGTGGAATTAGGGTTTTGGCTCCATATCTGATCGTTTGGGGGTACGTAGGTATATATAGGAGGAAGGAGTATGTCGGTGGAGCAACAGGGGGCCCACGAGGATGGAGGGCACGCCTGGAGGGGGGGGGGTAGGCGCGCCCCCTACCTCGTGGCTTCCTCCTTTATTTCTTGACATAGGGTCCAAGTCTCCTGGATCAAGTTCGTTCCGAAAATCACGTTCCCGAAGGTTTCATTCCGTTTGGACTCCGTTTTATATTCCTTTTCTGCGAAACTCTGAAATAGGCAAAAACAACAATTCTGGGCTGGGCCTCCGGTTAATAGGTTAGTCCCAAAAATAATATAAAAGTGGTTAATAAAGCCCAATAATGTCCAAAACAGTAGATAATATAGCATGGAGCAATCAAAAGATACGTTGGAGACGTGTAACACCCCGTATGTAACTTGCCATATTTGTATTCCAACTCTTGCCATTTTCGTCTCTAAGTTATGATATTTCCTCGTGGTTGGGTTTTGTCTTGGTTTTGCATTTTTTTCATATCATGCATCTCATATCATGTCATCATGTGAATCGCATTTGCATACGTGTTCGTCTCATGCATCTGAGCATTTTCCCCGTTGTCCGTTTTGCATTCCGGCACTCCTATGTCCTCCGACGCCCCCTTTTGCCTTTTTTCGTGTGTGGGTGTCTTCTCGGATTGGACCGAGACTTGCCAAGCGGCCTTGGTACACTACCGGTAGACCGCCTGTCAAGTTTCGTGCCATTTGGAGTCCGTTTGATACTCCAACGGTTAACCGGGAACCGTAAAGGTCTCGTGTGTGTTGCAGCCCAACACCCCTCCAAAGTGGCCCAAAACCCATCCAAATCCCCTCCATCCTCTCGGCCGTTCGATCACGATCATGTGGCCGAAAACCGCACTCCATTTGGAATCTCCTAGCTCCCTCTACCTATAAATATGTGCACCCCTCCGAAATTTCAGGTCCAAAACCCTAGTCTAGCTCCTCCCGCCGCCGCCGGACGTTTCTCCCCCCATTGGTCGAACGTGGCTGCTCCCTCTCCACCGCCACGTGTCGGTTTCC